>NC_053454.1:3260640-3565855 GCF_015227805.2 Hirundo rustica | reverse complement strand
CAGAGGATGGGGCTGTCACCTCTGTACTCTGCTGGACACAATAACAAGGCTCACCCGATCACTCCCAGCTCCACCTGTGGCTGTAGTTACAAGAAAGGAAGCAGCAGCTCTTAATATTCGGTGTTGTAGAAAAGGGAAGGTTTTATGAGAGGTGAGAGGTGGGAGTAGGACACAGGTCTCATGATTCACCAGGCAGACTAGCTGAGGTAAGATATTTTATTTAAAAGGCCAAGTCATTTACTCCTCATTCTGAGAAAGGAAAGCTGTGCACAGGCAGCATTCTTGGTGAGCAGTAAGGAAATCTTTTTCTTCCTGGGATGTTTGCATCTTGGGGAACAGCTCCTGTGAAGGTGATAGCTCCCGGTGGCTCCTGTGCCACTTTTGCCTGTCCTGGTCTCATCTTGCACAGTGCTTTAGCAAGAAACAGGGACAGATCTCGACTTGCCCCTACTTCTGTGTGAGCTGAGGCTTGGTTTGGGATGCTCCCAGCACCTCACTCTCAGATCCTATTGCTTTTTTACTGCCATCCTTCAGTCTCTATGGCAACCCTCCCTGCAGAACAGACTCCTGTGCATTGCATGTGCACAACATCCAAGTTTTACACACCTTATTTTATTTTTTGGGGTTTTCTCTTCTGTTTATATTTTGTTGTGTTTTCCTTCAGAAATCGTTCCTTTAATACAGACAACAAGCTTGCTGTGCTGCCAAATGAACACTTGGGTAGCCCTTTTTGGATTGAAATCATGCACTAATAATCAAGTATTGTTTTCCCACACTATTTCCTGAGGTTAGTTTAGAAATTCACGTTGGCAGTGCTCATGGCACAGTGCTGGTGTTTGCACTGCTGAATCTACATACAAACCAAGGACAATTAGGATGTATGCAGTCATGCATGGTCCTTTCAGAGCTATTGTACAATATTTATGGGGTTTTTATGCTTCATCTGTTCTGAATTACATGTCTCGTTCAGCTGGAGCCCTGTTGAAAGCCTTGTGCAGAGGGTAAGGCTATTACTGAGCAGTTTATTCAGGACAGCATGAATTTTACAATATTGTTACCAACTTCAGATCTTTATAAACAATGTCTGCATGAGTACAGTTCTCCCAGTCCCCATGATGAACTGTCAGAGATTAAAAAATATCTTAGGGCAGCCTGAAGCAATCAACATCTGTTTTTGGACATGTCATATTAGAAGTGACATTGCCCACAGGAAATAATTTTTCTTCTGGTGGGATTTTATCTCTCTGATTCCTAAAATGTGTTTTTGCAAAGAAAAAAAAGGGAAAGAAGGGGGAAGAGAACAAAAGAGAAGTAGAAGAAGAGAAAAGATACCCAGCAACTGCAACAAAAAGAAATTAAAAACAAAATAATAACAATAATAATAATAATAATAATAATAATAATAATAAGTTTAAAAAAGGAAGGGAGAGGGAGGGGGAACGCAGGTGAAAAAAGAAAAAAGAAAAGAAAAGAAAAAAAAGAAAAGAAAAGAAAAGAAAAGAAAAGAAAAGAAAAGAAAAGAAAAGAAAAGAAAAGAAAAGAAAAGAAAAGAAAAGAAAAGAGAAAAATCCAGTTGATAAATAGTTCATGGAGAGTCCTTGAAAAACAATAAAAACTTATTTTGCAGTTACCACACTGCTTCCCACAGCCCATTTAAAGGAACTCAATCAAAGTGTGCAGACCAGACATTTAACCCAGCCTGACCTTCCTGTAACTAGTCCATGTCTTGCCTTCTCTGGTCTCTTGGTCCTGTCTGCGTGTTGCGAATATTGTTTCCAGGAACATTTGAAGGGTGTGGTTCCACAAGTGAACAGCGGCATCCAACAGCTTCAAAGAACTGGGTATTTCCAAGCTGATTTGGGTTGAATTGCAAGATGTAACCAAAAGTATGCATTCTATTTACCATCTGTTGAAACTGGTTTGGGGAGGTGTTTTCTTTATCTCTTGTATAACCCATTCCTTATAAGTCCAAGCGGGAGTGGATGGATGTCTTCTGTTAATGGGGCAGCTGATAAAACTAGGTAGAGCAGTGTTCTTTATCTCTTCCATGACCCATCCTCCCTCCAGGGGATATCTGCTGTTGATGGGCCATCGAGGCTCAGTGTTGAAGAGCGCGTGCGTGGATGGTAAATGCCGCAGCCTTCCCCAAAAGCATCTCCTTACACGAAGCCACTTGGACATGCACGCAAGCAATCACACTGTCCACATAGTAACACACAACAGGTAGAAGTCGACAAATGAGAGGTGGGAAGTGTCTTCTGTGTGGGGTTCCGGTGGAGTTTACTGGAGTCACACCAAAGGGTTCCAGGGACAGAAGGACCAAGAACAATGGAGGGTACAGGTTTAAGTACCAAAGAAGTGACGATGGAGCATCAGAACTAATGGTCTGAGGGTACAGGGGCAGTACATGGGCAGCTTAAAGGGTAATAACCAATAGAGGGTGCCAGGGTAGATAGGTGGGGGTATAGAAACCAGTGAGGGTACAAGGAAGGGAGAACATTCTGGGGAATGAACATATATGGAAAACAAGGGCTGAACTGAAGTGACATAAGCTTACATCATTTTAATAAATCAAAGAAGTAACAGCACTTAGGAGATATTGACATGCTGCTGTAAGGATCGATGGGAAAGAAGCCTTTCTCACTATAAAATAGAAGCACATCTCTTTACTTATGAAATCTTAGAGGCAGGCTCACCAGCTGCCACAGCTCACTGCATGACTGATACTATTACATCATCCCATTGGGAGATGCTCCACCCAGTGGGAGGAGCCAAGCATTCCTACCTGGATAAAAGCTGAGATTCAGAACACCAGCTCAGCCTGTTTACACTGGATTCCCAGAGGAAGACTGGATCCATCTCACCACCACTGGAACCTTCTACAGGATCACTTCTGCTACAACAGAACCACATCTGTCACTCAGGAGGACTTGATTGGACTGCTCCCAACACCCTGACCAACAGGGTGTCAGGTTGTGTTCTGACTCTAGTCAGTGTTTTCTTTTTTGTTTGGTTGCTTTTTGGTACTTCTACATTTTTCTTTTTAATATTCCTAGTAAAGAGCTGTTATTCCCATATCTTTGCCTGAGAACCCCTTAATTTCAAAATTGTAATAATTCAGTGGGAGCAGGTTTACATTCTCCATTCCAAGGGAAGCTCCATCTTTCCTTGTCAGACACCTGTCCTTCCAAACCAAGACAAGCTCACTTTGTTCATGGTGTCCAGTGGAACCTTTGGTCTGTCCCAAGTGGTGCTGGCTGTGGCGCTTGGTGCCATGGTTTACTTGATGTGGTGGTGTTCACTCAGAGGATGAGCTTGATGATCTTGTAGGTCTTTTCCAACCTTAAGGATTCTGTGATTTTGTGTTTCTGTGTAGCGTTCCAGTGGATAAATTAGTTTTGATTGTTTTGCATCACAAAGATCATGTGAGGATAAAACTCACTGAAACTCATGAAGCGTTCCGCTCATTGAGTCATCAGTAGAGCAGCTTAGAAATAATGTTTTACATTACAAAATGGTGTTATAATTTATTAAAATTTTAAAATCTGATGGGTTTTTTGGGGTGAAATTTCCCAAGAGAGAAAAGTTTCTTCCAGATAGTTCAAAGTAAATGGTAAAAGTAGGACAAGTCTTCTCAGAAGAATGCTTCTGTGGAGAGAGGAAGCTGGAAATCTGAAAATTATGCAGGTGAAGACAGGCTGGAACAAATGTCTTCTGTTCCTGGACTCATAATCCAGTTTCTAAATGATAACGACACGTGCTTATGTTAAAACCCTGTGGGAGATTAGGGACAGGCGGTCGGAAGATATCGCGTTGTACGGGCAGACAGAACCCCTCCCTCAATTCTTAGTTGGTTAGTGTCCTTGATAAGGTAAGCAATACCTAACTTGTAACGTAAGCAGACGGATGTGATGTAGCAAACAGAGGTTTTATAACTCCATGTAACCAGTTAATAAACGCCATTAGCCGTCCACCACGCTGGTGTCTGTGAGCTGGTGGTCCGAGCAGCCTGGGTGTGGCTGCCGTGTCGTTCCTGAACCAGGTCGCTACGCCTCAGCGGAGGTAACAAAACCCCACCAAAAACTGAATGAGTTAATTTTGTCTGGAAGAGTGTCTTAGAGCTGATCCATGACAGGAGACTTTACAGACATGTGTTCCCACCTGATCCTGAAGCTTGGGGTTATAGATGAAATCCATTCTTACATAAATGAACCTAATTGTCCCAAGGTGCAGAATCATAAACATAAATAATTTGACATTTGTCAAATAAGTAAATAAAACAATGGTGTAATAAAATGCTTTTGCTTTCATGGAGAACATGAAATGAAGCAGTACATCGTAAAGAAAACGAATATAATGTTCTTTCCTTGATCAGGAAGAGATGATATTTTGCAGAAAGGACATTTTCAGGCATTCAGGGTACTTTTCCTGAGAAATTAATAACATTTCCTCTTAAAAAAGAAAATTTACTTCTACATTTTTGATTCTGTCCTTAAAGATAAAAAAATCTTTGTGCAAATTAAATATTTGGGGAAATGGTATAGCAAAAAAAAAAAAGTTTTACATACAGAAGGATAAAGCCAGAAGACAAAGTAGAATAATTAATAGAAGTATTCCTAACAATTCTTCCTCTTGCTTGTTTTCCTTAAGAGTCATTGCCTGCCTTATCAGAGTCAGGAAGCATGAATGTCCACTGCTAAGTCCCCTGACACAAAATATATTTTATTTTGTGACTGGAATTTCTTTTCCTCTGAGCCAATCAGCTTTTTATGAAATGAAAGCTGAATGCAGTTCTCAGGAAGAGCACTCGGGAGCTCTGCTGTACTGACAAAAAATTACATTATTGTCCTAAAAGGTCTTGAATCTTCAGTTTGGCAGATTGGGGCACAGATCTCACATTATTTCTTGTATTTGATTGGAAAAAGAACTAAAACTCTGCTTCAGCAAAAAACAGTCGAGGACAAAAGTCAAATGTGATACAGGCAGTGTAGTGAATGGACTACACTGCCATAAACACTTTGAACAGCTACAAGCTCTGGCTGCTCTCATATTTAAATTCTCAAAATGAAAAAATGTTCTTCTTTTTCTCTCCTTCATGGGTTTCCTATGAAGAATCAAAGAGTATTATTTCAGCATGAGTGAGTTACATCTGCAAAAACAAAGCTAACACCTAAAGCTCTGGAAGAAGATTTGTGATTTTTAACTTTGTTCTTACAATTAAAACCATCTTTTCTCTCACATGAATAACCTTTGTATAAGAAGAAGACAGGGATTTGTCTGCAATCTTAGGGTCATCAAATTCATTGTCACCTTGTACTTTCTATCAAGTTAATGCCTTGCACTGCTTTCACCAACACAGCAGACTAAATATTTTCTAAGAAAAAATAAAATAAGAAATGGAAAGCAATACCTTCCAATAGAACTCATTAATCCACACACAATTTTTCCTGAGGAGAAAGAAGAATAGAAATGAGCTGCAAATGTTGTGTTTTATTCATGTTGCTCATTATTGAGTCTTAACCCATGGATTTATCTAGACTAATACTACTGTAGAAAGAAAAAGAAAGGAAAAAAAAAAAAAAAAAAAGAGGTGAAAAATGTTAGTCACCCCATTTAAGGCTCTCTCCTACTGAGTGGCTTGTTACAACCTTTAAGGCTTCTGCTCTGACCACAGAACAAAGAGAGGCTTTTTAGGTGCATGGTTCAAAGCACAGGTAGCAGAATTTTGCTTTGAACTGCAGTGTAAAAGAGCCTATATCAATGAGCAGGAGCAAAGAGAACTAGTCCCTGACCATGACTGTCTGAGTTGGGTATCACTGGATAACACTGAGATGCCCCAGTGACAACATGAAGTAAAGCTTCCACACTGATGAATGGCACAAACTATTCCCAAGATGAGTGGCTGAAGTATTAAATTATGACACTGCTGAGCATCTGCCCTGTGTGGCACCATATATTTATTCTTTTGTTTCAAGTCAGTGTAACCATTGTAGATGAGTGAGAAGGCTTTGAGTTTAAGTGCCAGAGGCTAAAGAGATTTTTGCCTCAGGATAAAATACAGGAATTATTTAAGAACTGAAAAGTATTGTAAATTTAATAACAATCATGAATAAATTAAACCCAGCCTAATTAAAAAATTATAAAATGATAGCTTCTGTAAGAAAAGCCTGACGGTGGAAATTTTTCTGCTCATGTGGAAACATTTAACTTTTCCCTTCCCAGTGCTTGCCTTGTAGATGATATTGTTACCATTTTTTAAAATTGTGCCTACACAGTGTCTTTATTCTCCATCTTCTTTCAGTAAATGCCACAGTTTCCGAGTTCAGTTGGAATTATGTACGTGTTACACCCCATTGCTTCACCTTTCTCTTCATGGCAGTCAGCTGGGAGGAGCACAGTGAAATTGTCTGAGCAGCCAGGGACTGGGCTAGGAGAGAGAAAGCCCAGGTGGGATTAAATGTG
Source organism: Hirundo rustica (assembly GCF_015227805.2). Lineage (NCBI taxonomy): Eukaryota > Metazoa > Chordata > Aves > Passeriformes > Hirundinidae > Hirundo > Hirundo rustica. The sequence goes on along the minus strand of NC_053454.1, from coordinate 3,559,393 downwards.
GCCAGTGGCATCAAAAGCAGCATGAAAAGCTTTAAGGTCTCATCCAACCCAAACCACTCTGTGATTCTGTGAACTGCAGTCATAAGCAAGGAGTAACAAGCAAACCTCCCTGGACTGTCTTCTGTTTCTCAGGATATTTCTCCCTGAATAGCCACAGATGCCATTCCAGGAGTTTACTCCTATTGTTTCATGTAACTATTTCTCTCTTAACCATAATTATCTGCTCCAAACTCTGTTTCTGACTTCATCTCTTCTGGATGCTCTTTCCCTGTGTCTTGCTGAGACACAGAACTTTACTCTGTGTTTAGTTCATTACACGGAATCCATTACTTCACTGGCAATAAGTGTGAAATGATATATTGTTGATCACACAGCCTAATAAAATCCAGGTGTTTGGTAGCTGAAATCCAGAGTAAGTTGTGGTTCTTCCTATACCAAAGGACTTGACTTCTCCTAGAATTGCATCTTGCACTATCTTATAATTTATTTGCCTTGTATCATGTATTTCTCATGTATCTGCCATTTACTTACATTCTACCATCACATTTACTAAATATTTTATTATTAAATTAATAGAGCTGTCATCCCTGAAAGTGCCCAGAGATCATCTAAGAACCAGCTGGGTTTGGTGCTCCTATGATAATTCTGGTGCACACCCAGCAGGTGCTGGGCCAGACACTTCCTGCTTTCCTGTACATGGTCCAGTGCTGGAAGCAGAATCCTCTTGTAGTTATTTACATGCAAATAAATTTTATTTATCACTTATTGCAACTGAAGTGGCTCATTTCAGACTCAACCATGGAACTATTTAAAAAGGCAAAACAGAAATGGATATTTTAACATGTTAAGTGAAATAATAAGATCACAGAACTATACAATGGCCTAGGTTGGAGGGAACCTCAAAGATCATCCAGTTCCACCCCACTGCCGTGGGCAGGGACACCTTAAACCAGACCAGGATGCTCCAAGCGCCATCCAATACTTGAACACTTCCAGTGATGGGACAGCCACAGCTTCTCGGGACAACCTGTTCCATGTTACTGGCAGTTAAGGGTTTAAAACTCATTTTTTCAAGTGGTTGAACAAGTTTAAAACTTACTGGCTTTTTGTTCCTTCATTTTTTTTTTTTTTTTTTTTTTGTTGTTGTTGTTGTGGGTGTGGTTGTTGTGGTTGTTGTTGTTTTTGTTTTTGGTTTTTTTTTGTGTGTGTGTGTGATGACATGTTACACATGTTTTAATCTCATTCTAGGATTTCCATCAACTTCCACTGGGGAAAAATATATATATTCACGTAGATTTATATATATATTTCACACTCTTCTGCAAATCCACAGTGAGAAAGAAGATGCTGAATTGAGGAAACGATCTTTCAGCTGTTTTGAGGACAAGAGACCATCTTCAACACGAGTCTCTGCTCCCCGTGCAGATGAGTCTGTGCCATCCCCAGAAATCCTGCTTTCCTCCAGGGCTCTCATCTGTAGCAGCTCTCCATGAGATGAACTCACAAAAATGGACAAGACTCTTTGAGGAACTGGTAAGAATTAAATTTACATGAGATATGTCTCCCATGGTTATTATAGCACCATCTTTTAGGAACAATCTGGATGCACCTGCTGGCAAAAGTGTGCATAGACTCATAAAGTTTTCTATCATTAGTGATTAATTCTCTGGTATGACACCTCCTGCTTCAAATTAGAAGTAAACATTTAATGCTAAGGAGCAGCATATTCTTAACCTGATAGTTTCGCTTATGTACCAATTATATTCTGCTCCTTGGGGCTTTTTTTTAATGTTATTATTTGTTCTTAGCTTCATAGCTGGCATTTTTAAAAGTCATATGTTAACATATGTTCTGCTAAATAATTCCTTATATGCAGGGAATATATAGTTCCATTAGTAATGTGGTGTATAGTACTTAGTGCAAGCACACACCTCTCCATCTGCAGTTCTTTCTACCTTTAATGGAAAAAATCCTACAGAAAGTATGTTTTAACTCTTTAGCACATTTTCGATATGTATTTAAATCCATTATAATACATTTTTACTGGAAAAATAAGGTGATTTATATTTTGCTACAATTGCTCCCTAATGTCATATTCACTAATAAAATTGTTAGTCCATTATTTCTCTGAAAAAAATCATAGTCTTCCAATCTGAAAGTGTACTACACAGATGGGACATGTTTTTTTTGTCTGGATTTCTTCCTTTTCTTTCTTTTACTTCTTATAGGCAGAGAGGTGGAAGGCCGACAAGAAGCCAACTATAAATCATTCATTTTTAAAATGATGTTTTGACCAACCTCTGGAACTGAGGAAATGATCATTGCAGCTTTTGGATGTAGTCTAAATTATGCCACAGGCTGTGGTTCCCTAAGTGACCCTACAACACCTGCAAACTGCATATTCCTGCCATTATTCTCTTATTACTCTGATAAACCAATCCTTTCCAGTATTCTCAGCTGGAAGGTGGTAGCTTGAAAGGCAGAAAGGGCAGAAGATAAGATCAGGATTTTAGACTGATTTTATAGGAATGAAGTTCTGTGTTTTCCCCAGTCCTGTAAATAAAGCCATGGACATTCTGAATAATTTCTACAATATCCACAACAGGCTGTTACACTGGGGTTTTCTCCAAGTCCATTCAGTAGGTATTATTCCAGCACAACTGGAATAACATGTCAGTGGAGATTCCTTCTTCTCATTCCCCTGGCATAAGTTCCTCTGGGACAGAATTGCTTTAAGCACCAGCAGCCAGCCAGTGATGCCGTAAGGAAAGCAGTGACTTGTGTTGTTATTGACCTTTGGAAAACTGTGCCTCTGGAAAAGCAGTACCAAAGCTTACAGCAGCAAAAAATGGGACTACACAAGGAGCTATAGAAACTTAGTCAGCTGGATCTTATCACATCCATGTGGAAGAGACAAGCGCAGTCTGAGGCACTCAGGTACCTCTGAGAGTGAAATGCAGGACAAGGGACACTGATTCCCACTGATGACTCAGGTTAGTCCACAGGAGCCCTCTGGTTGTGATAAGCTGGTTTGTTTTCTGTTTGTTTTTTTTTTGTTGGATATTAACATGCATTTTTTCCAGGTAGTGACACTGGCTGTGCAAGAATGTGTGCATGAGCCTGTTAAAGCCACGTGAACCTGCTCTGTGTATAAAGCAGAAACCAGGTTTTGCGTGGTGTGGAGGCACCAGCTGCCACCAGTTCTGGGCATTAGGAAATATTTCTTCACCAAAAGGGTGGTCAAGCATTGAAACAGGCTGCCCTGGGCAGTGGTGGAGTCGCCATCCCTGGAGGGATTTAAAGGACATGCAGATGACCCACTTGCAGACACGGTTTAGTGGTGGCCTTGGCAGTGCTGGACTTCATCCCAAGGGTCTTTTCTAACCTACATGACTGTAGGATTCTGTGTTCCCTCCACTTGGGACCTCAGGTCCCCACCACCTGGACAAGAGAGACTGAACACAGGGTATGCATCCATCCTGCTGCCATCCCTTTGGCTCTTGTTGCCTGGAGAAGGCTTAGGACAGGAGGCCCATGAGATGTAGAGCTCTGCACATGGTGAATGAGAGAAACTTCAGCCCTGTCAGTCCTGGCACACATGCACCAAGGCTAAGGAAAGCTTTTGAAATGTCTAGAAACTTTCATTTGGAACTGAAATTCTTCAGGGACACAATATTGTCCAGAGAAATCCTCACTAGAACAGCCTGCAGTATTTTCAGAATTGAGTAAATCAAAGTCAGACTTCTGTAAGAACCCAACTGGATTTATAGAATCCATTGAAATAACTACCCAACCACTGCAAAGGTCAAAGTTTTAGAGATGTGGTCAGAGAGAGATTACATGTGGTGTTTCTTTAGGTAGGGCAACCATCAGTTCAAAGGCCATGGCTCTGTCCATTGGGTTGGGATCAAGGACTGTGTATATCCCTGGTGCCCAGGATCTGTCAGTTCATCCCAGATTCTGTCACTCAGTGCCAGGACCACTCTTGGGGCTGGGGACAGAGGGGCACAGGGCTCCTGGGGGTGTCAGGTGCCCAGAGAGGTTTTGGGGATGTGCTGGTTGCCCAGGGTTTTATGGCACACTGTTGCATGGCAGGGATGGGCCTCAGGAGACTCTGCTCGGGTGTCTCTTATCCTTTCATGGAGCACAGCCCAGCCAGGGGATGACCATCAGGGTGGCTTGGGCTGCCCACTTTGTCAGGAGAGCCCCAGGGAACCGCTGCCCAGTGGTGTTGTACTTGGGATGATGATGCTGAGAACTCACTGAGAGGGGGTGGGGGTGAGGTTTGGGATTTGTCAGCCAGGTGATGAGGCTCTGGTGGCTGTGACATCACAGAGGATGGGTGACAGTGGGACCTGTCCCTAAGGACAACACCAGATAGCCCCAGTGCAGCTGGACTTGGGTGATTCATGGGTGCACATGCACGGGGAAGGCTGGGCTGGATGGGGAACTGGCCAGATGCCCAGGGGAGTTTCTAACCCTGAGTGAGGGCTGAGCCCATCAGAGCAGGGCAAGGTTCTGCCCTTGGGTCTGGCGACAGTGGGAGTTGGGGCTCTCTCTGCTGGCTTTTGGGCCTGTCCCTGTTTGTCAAGAGACCCCTGGGACCTCCTGCAGTGGGTTTGGGCTTGGTCTTGATGCCCAGACCCCACTGAGCAGGGGGTAGGGTTGGAGTCTGGCACTTGTCAGCTCTGGTGGCGGTGACATTACAGAGAACAGGTGACAGTGGGAGCCCTCCCCAGGGACAACACCAGACAAACTCCCCTGCAGCTGGACTTGGGCAACTAGTGAGTGCACATAACACAGGGAGGACTGGGATGGATGGGGAATGGGACAGATGCCCAGGGGGTTTCTAACTCTCAGTGGGGCCTGGGTCCCTCTGGGCAGGGCAGGGTGCCACTCTCTGGGCTGGGGACAGAAGGGCTCAGGGCTCCCAGTGCCAGAGAGGCTTTAGGGATGTGCCAGATGCCCCTGGCTCCATGGAATGCCCCAGCATGGCAGGGATGGGGCCTCAGGAGACAGGTGTCTCTTGTTCTTTGATGGGGCACAGCCCAGCAGGGGATGACCATCAGGGTGGCTTGAGCAGGATGGGCCCTGGGCTGTCTCCAGCCAGGGTCTGTGGTCCCTTCAGGCCTGTTCACCCAGACCTGCTTGATAAACTTTTCTCTCACCTCCTCCAGGCCATGGTTGTGGCAATCACATTCCTCCTGGCTGTGCTGGCCACCCTGCCTGGGCAGACACAAGATCCACAAGTTGACTTGGCCATGGTCCAGCGGATGCAGCAGCGCGAGGAGTTTCTGCACCAGGAGGTGATGTGGCTGCAGCACGAGCTTGAGGGGATCAGGTCCCCACAAGAAGCCTCACTCCTCTCTGGGTTGCAGCGCTATCTCTTCTGGGCTGCTGCAGCAGTAATGCTCATCGAGGTCCGCTGGGTGGCCTGGCAAATGAAGCTTGCTCCTTGCAGCTGCCATGAGCAGGACACCTCTGGCAGCGAGGAAGAAAATGACAATGAGGATGAAAAGTCAAGGGAACATGCCAAAGGGTCAGGTTGTTTTCTGTGCCCAACCTATTGCCTATGCAGGGACTGTCCAACGTGTGCAAGGATGTGAAGAAGATGATGCATGATGTCCTCCGTGTCTGCCAAATGTTTTCCAAGGACACTTTCATGCCGGAGATGTACCCGGCGACCAGGAAGAACAGCATCCATGAATCCTGGAGTATCTCTGAGGACCAAATCTTGTACCAGCTCCTTGTGTTCCCCTCCAGGCACTCGTTCAGGCTGGAGCTGTACAATGGGACACATCTGCCAGAGAGGTGCTCCAACATCCGTGTGGTGCCGGAGTGCACCTGCTTGAGGAACACGGGCAATATTCCCTGTTTTGTCCACCCCTCCAAGACCAATGGGATGGCGCAGCACTCACCCCTGCTGCAGAACCTCCGCACAGGCTCCTACTTAGATGTGGAGGAAATTGCCTGCTGGGTGCAGAACTCTGTGCAGACAGCCTGGGAACATTTGCCCCTGTGGCAGCACTGGCAGCTCACGCTGCTGCCCAGCTCCCACTCCTGCCAGGTGCTGCTGAGCGGCCCCTCCGACATGCAGCTCTGTGCTGTGCTGGTGTTTGCCATGGAGCAGGGCAGCCCAGGCACCTTCCTGATCCTCCAGTAAGAGTGGCCAGCGTTCCCAGGTGCTGCTTTGGGCTGGGGCTGTGTGGGGAACTGGGAGTAGACACAGACAGACAGCTGACCTCAACTGCCCAAAGGGATCTGCTGCACAATAGAGCATTGAGATCCTAAACCTGTGCTGACTGGGCCTGATCCCCTGGTTGTCCCATATGTGCTGTGTGTTCACACTCAAGATGATCCATTCTGTAACCTTGCCAGGCACCAAGGTCAGGCTGACAGGCCTGGAGTTCCCTGGATTCTCCTTCCAGTCCTTGCGGACAGGCTTCACACTGGCAGCTCCAATTGTGTGGGGCCTCCCCAGTTAGCCAGGACTGGTGATGAATGCTAGAGAGGGCCTGTGCAAGCTCTTCTGCCTCCACCTGGATTTCAGGGGTCCCATTCTGTTTCCCATCCCTGTCTACCAGCTTAGGGGGCCTGTTGCCCTGAGGATAACTGGTCTTACTGTTGAGAACTGAGGCAAAGGTGTTAAGTACCTCAGCCTTTTCCTCACTTTTGGTGACTGTTTTCCTCTGGGTCCAGCAAAGAATGGAGCTTTTCCTTGGCCTACCTTTTACCATTAATGTATTTATAAAACCACTTTTTAGTGTCCTTTACAGAAGTGGCCAAATTAATTTCTAACTGAGCTTTTTCCTCCCTAATTTTCTTCCTACATGACCTAACAACATCCATCTACTTCCTGAGCTGCCTGCCCCTTTTTCCAGAGGTGGCTCCCCTGGTGGGCTCACCAGCTATGCCAGGAAGTGAAATTCTCTTTCACACACTCCTGGACCCACCCAGGCTGCCCCTGCTGGGTTGAATTTCCAGCAGACATCCAGCAGGTCCTTCCTTCCTTCTTTCCCTCTCTTTATGAATGGATCCTGATGGAATACGGTACAGAATATCTCTTTGGGGGTACCTTTGGGGTGCCCTAACCTTAACCTTAGAGTCAGCTGTGCTGTGTCTACTCCCAAATACCCAAGTACCCTGTTGTGGTTCCAGCCCCAGCCAGAAATTAAGCACCATGCAGCCACTTGCTCAACACCCTTCTCTTCCCCCCCCAACCCTGGTGGATCAGGGAGGAGAATCAAAAGTAAAACTTGTAGGTTTAGAGAAGTTTAAAAATTAATCATTTAGATATGCTTAGTAATGGAAAACAAAGAAAAATATTGTCATTTTGGTAAATAATAATATTATTGAGAATACAAATTAAAAGAAAAAAAAAACTTAAGCAAACGTGATGCACAATACAAGTGCTCCCTACCTACTGGCCAACAATGCCACAGCCACCTTTCTGAACCCAAATCAGACCCTGTTCCAGATAACTCTCCCAGTTTATATATTGGGCGTGCCATTCTATGGTGTGGAATATCCCTTTGGCCAGTTTGGGACACCTGTCCTGGCTATGCTCCCCCACAGTTTCTTTTCTGTACCTTCTCACTAACAGAGCATGAGACACAAAAGAAAAAAAAAAAAAAAAATAAATCCTTCAGTTAGGATAAACAGAACTTAGCAAAAACAAAACCATCAGTATTTTGTCAACATTTTTCTCCTTCTAAATCAAAAACACAACACTGTACCAGTTACTGAGAAGAAGTTAAGTCTTTCCCAGCCAAAGCCAGGCCATCTCCCAGCCCCCTGACTAGAGGGGCAGTGCAAGAAGCAGAAAAGCCCTCAATGCTGTGCAAACACTGCTGAGCAATAAGAAAAATATCCCTGTATTATTAATACCCCTTTTCAGCACAAATCCCAAACACAGCCCCACTCTGGTCACCAAAGAGAATTAACTCAACCCCAGCCAAAATCAGCACGCTGAGCAACAGGTTTTGAATTATTTTCTGTGGTACAAAGGAAACAAAATTCAGGCACCAAAGCCTGTTAGCTAGTACCAGTAATAGTACAAAAGGTCATTCTTCCAAATAGCTAAACTGCACCCCCAGGCTTTCAGGATTATGTGCTGTGTCATTATTAAGAAAAATTTCATTGCATTAAGAAGCAGTCATTGCTTTGAAAAAGACAGAGGCAGTGGGTTTTAAAAAAAAAAAAAAAAAAAAAAAAAAAAAAAAAAAAAAAAAAAAAGCACCCAAGAAAGCCTTATCAAAAAAACAGTGTGAGCTGCATTTGAAAATAAAGTTTGTAAAGTTTGTAGTTAAAACCAACATTTCCCTGGCTCCTGTTTCCACCAGCAGCCATCTCACTGAGGTCTGACAGGTGTTTGCAGGGTTGCCAAGCCCCTGGGTTAATTCAGTGCATGAGGAACAGTGAGATTAAATTATTTCTGTAAGTGGAGTTTTGAAAAATTAATTGAAAAGGTGAACTACTCTCCCCAAATGAAAATACATTAAAGCAGACCTCAGACTTCCTCATCTTTCACTCTGGGGAAGTGGACAGAGAATGCCCTAAGTCTCAGCTTAATATTACCTGGAATATCAAACTTCAAACTTGACTTAAGTCAAAGTCAAAAGGGAGGACCTATGCCAGCAGCCATGCACTAACTCAGCACTGAGAGTTGTGAATAAACAGTACATTTTACGGCACAGAAGCAACTTTCCTCAATAGACCTACATCTAGACAGTCATAAATAAACAAGCTCTCATGATTTAACAGCATAATTCACCAGATTTGTTCAAGCTCAGGAAGCTCAGGGGTGCAGACACTGAGATTTCCTGGTGGGCCACTTGAATTCTGTTTTCACAATTGTTTTTTCAAGTCCACAGACAAGGGACTGGCAGGTTTTACTCTACATGTGCAGTGGGAAGGCGTGCCCAGAATATTAGTGCCACTGTTCATCTGAGAAGAATCCACTTGATCACTTGTTGATCCAGAAACAGAAATAGATCCATCAGTTTATAACCTCATTAGGGCAAAGCAGTCCTAGAGCAGAGCTAGAAGAAAGTGTGACTCAACAAAACAAGCACAGTGCAGACACTCTCTCCTCTGCAGGTTGTTCCCACAGAGCTGCAGAGCTGGATTTACAGTGTCAGTGTTGGGCAGAGGGAGTCTCATTTCCTGTGCATCCCTGGCTGTCCTCACAGCATTGAAGGCAAAGCAAAACCTTCCACATCAGAGGCCTCCAGTCCCCCTGGCCACGGCAGCAGCACTCCCAGAGCTGCTTTAGGTGCTGTGTCCTGGGTGCTAACATGAAATATCCCAGCTCTGTCAAACTGAATGGATTTTTATTCTATTAGCAAAGATTTTGTATCTGCAGAGGACCTTTCGGCTGTAAATCACAGGACTGATTTTGGTCAGGTCACATGCTCTGTCTCTGAGCTGTGATGTCTCTACATACTGTGAATGCTGTTATCTCCAGGCTGATACATTCACAGTCACCTGCATGTGTCTCTCTGTGTGAGCTACTTCTTTCTGACTAAAAGCAGTCAGCAAAAATAGAAACTTCTACTAATCCCATCTCTGTGGGACCACAGAAACCCCTGACATTTGTCTGTAAGCTCTATTGAACACCTGCCCAGAACAATTTAGATTCACCAAAGTAAGACCTTGTGTGGGTCTGCTCTATCCCCTCAGGACAGTCGGGGTCTGACCTCTGACCTCTTCAGGTGTCAGCTAAACTTCAGTCTTTGAGCTCAAGGCAGAGCTGGACATCCCATCCACATTCCACAGTATCACTAATACATTTTCTTATCTCTTGCACAAAGTCCTTTATCTAGGAGACTTCGCCTTAGTAATAAACAGACAAGTCAGTGTCTCTGCTGATTGTTGATAATTATTAGACATTACAGAATCCACAATAACTGAATCTTCTACCAGCTGCTCATGTTCCTGTGGCCACCTCCTGGTCACTTTTCCATCCTGGAGCAGGACATCATGGGGCAGCACCCAGAGAGCTGCTCTGACATCTGTGTGGTGCTGGAGTGCTCCGTGGAGCATCTGATAGGATGAGTTTTCCCTTGTGTTTTCTCCACTGCTGGGACAATGAGCCGCCTCAGGATCAGAGCTCACTGCTCCAAGAAACCTTCTCTGCACAGGTTCCTACTTACACCTGGAGCAAATCTCCAGCTGAGTGCAAAAATTTTCAGCCTGGCTCTGTTTGCCTCAGTAGTGTCTGACACTGCTTGCTCCTGCAAATTCCTGGTGAGCAGCCCTTCCAAGGAGCAGAGCTGCTCTGAGATGGTTTTGGCAGTGCAGGAAGGCAGCACAGGCAGCTGCCTGATCCTAGGCTAGGCAGGAGCCAGTTTTCCCAGTGTGCTGGTCTAACTGGAGGAGAGTTAGACTGGTAAGGACTTAGGCTCATGTGGGGTTATGTTTTCACTTTATGCTTCCCCAAGGGCTGGTTTACTCTAGGGTAAACTTCTATATATACTCCGTATGGAGCTACATTTACGCAGTGTACACAATGTACACATTTTTATGGTCTGGGTGAACTTTTTCTATGCAAATTGTGATTACATGCTCATGAAAATGATGCAAGAGCTTAGGAACTCCTCCTTCTAAATATTCTGGATGATCAAAACTCCAAAATTAATATGAACCAGTTGATAACCCATGTAATTAATTCACTTTTCATAACTGAGAGAGTGCAAAGCAGCCACTGCCTTTTGAAACCCTCAGCAGGGGGACAGGAAATTGGACAGGTCCGGTAGGTATAAATCAAACGTCCCCCCACAAGGCAGGCAGCAACATTGCCTCGAGGCAGGGCACTTCTGCTCTGTTCCAGCCCTTTTACCTAGCCTGAGGCAAGGCACTTCATTTGCCTTGCTCCATTTCCCATATGCAAAATGCTGTAAACATGGGCTGGCTTATGAGGAAGTAAGGAGGGACTTAGTGTCCTGTTCTGAGCTTTGTCCTGGACTAAAGTGGCATGACTGTACAGATCTTCCCTCGGAGTGTTTCAAAGATGGGTGCACTATATAAAAGCTCCATACCATAACCTACAACTTCTACAAAAAAAGGGATTTAAAGAATGGATTATTTTATTTCCAATGTGATGGTCATTTTTTTTACTGGCAAAACATCTGACACCTTTTAAATAAGCTTTAACACTCACCTCATCATCTGCTTGCCAAATAACTGACCTGGTTAACACTTTATTTGGTCCTTTTCACAGCAAAAGGAAATAAAATTATTTAAAATTTAGTTGAGTGTACTCCAGGAGCAAGAGAATACAGGGTATTCCAGATAACTGAGTAGGAATGGCTTCTTAAAACAATTAATGTTTCATATGTGCTTTTCACTCACATCTAGTCTCACTCTCACTTTTTATATTTCTTTTTTTAATATTAAAAAATAGGGAAAGCAAATATCTTTTATTTATTTTAAGTCCACTGGTGATGTGAAGTAATCAGTAGTCACCAAAGCCATATTTATAAAAGTAACTATTTAATAATCGCTGTTTGCCAGTGTACTTACTGTAAAGAAATATATTTCATCTATAAAGAGCAATTAACCTGTGCAATCACTGTCTACAGTTTGACATCGATTTTCAGTGCTGCATTGCTATCAGACTCCAGCTGAATGTGTTAACTAACCCAGGACTGACACATAACAGAGGAGCAAAATGTGTTTATTTCAGAGGAGCCTGGACCACTTTCAGTTTCCAAATGATTAGAGAAAGGATGCCCACTGTAAGGAACTGACACTCATAGCTGTGCTTTTTATTTGATTTATTTTCTTAATAAGTCTCTTTGCAGTGTTTGGATTTCCCTTTTCCAGTAGAAGTTGAGATAATTTAAGCTCAGATATGGCTTGATGTGGTTGCAAATCACAAGTATATAAGTTCACAAAATCTTATTTACTGTAGCTAAAAAAAAACTGGCAAAAGAGATCTATAATGAAAAAGAGTGTTAAATATTATGGCTGTGAAATCCTCTCATAAAAAGTTAAAGGCCAAAAAAGATAAGGGTCAATGTGTGTCATTAATTTCATGTTCATCTGCTGTCTCGTATTGGTTAATTTTAGTAGGCAGGTCTAGCAGTTACTGACCAGAAATGAGCAGAATGAGTAGGAAATATAAATCTTATTTATTACATAATCTTATTTTATATATATATATATGTGTGTGTGTAAACTAGAAACTCTCCCTCCCTTGTATATAGATATATTCACATATAGAAGTACCACCAAATCTGTTCCTTCAGCAAGTTCAATGCCAAAAATCATGTTCACTATTTCTTGGAAACTTGGTCCTGCACCCAAAACCCGCCTCCTGCTTGTGTGATAAAAGAGCCTTGTTGTGGAGCACTCACAGCTCAGTCATCAAATCTGCTGGAGATCCTAATGGTGAGAGAACAAAGGGCTTTCCTTATTCAAACTATTTCAAGTCACCAAAACATTCTAAGAATTGAAATAGTTCTTTGTTTCTGGGTTCAGAAACATCTTTTGAAAGATGTTCAGGCACATCTTTTGAAAAATAAGTGGGAGGAATAGAAAGAGTGGATGAGAGAAAACTCACCAGGCTTTATGGAGTATAATGCTATAACAGGGCATGTAGGTTTCTGAATACTACACATTTCTTAGGGCAATAAGTATACAAGAGAGGGGTTTGCTGAAATCTGAAACAAGAAAAGAGTTAGGTCAATTATGAGTTCAAGCTGCTGCGTTACACAAATAATTTTGTCATTTCTCAGTGGTCTAGCCAAGAAAGACCACTGCATCATGCCACTGCTACTTTCCTGATTGCCAAGTTACCACATCTCACTCAGAGGTCACAGCTTGTACTCCCTATGATTAAATTGCCTGGCATGTGTGAGTTAAGAGTCTTTAAGCCATTAGTTTCTAAGTATATGCATTTTCTTGGTTCCTCCTCATTTGCTGCCCATCATTGTGCAATTGATTGCCTAAAAGCCTAATCAGTTGGTTTTCAACAATTTGCAACAGCTAATCAATCATGCCTGTGAAAAGTTAACAATTCTGTGTGACTCTTAGTAGGGTTTGGATTTTTAATAGCTTTGACACAGCAGAACAGATGACATTTTGGGCTGAAAAAGATGCAGCACAGCCAGTGGTCCTCACTTGTTACAGTCTCTAATTATTCCATGTGCTCTAATATTAAACAATGAAAAGTGTGGGTCACCTTCCTGCTGCTCTATGAGATGTCACATTTTTTACTCGCGGTAAGATTAGATAAGGTCTTACTGCAGTTATCTGATGTATAAATGAATATATATTCTTATATATATAACATATAAACACACATATATCCACCTGGGGCTGGATGGGCAGTCCCTGAGCTCCCCTGACAGAGGCTTCCCTGCAGGCCCTGCTGCCAACACTTTGCCATGGACACGAAATAAAAAAGATAACAAAGTTCTACTTGTTATTGCTAAACTGCCAGTAGGTGAGAGGTTCATGGGGGTTGCAGATTCCTTCTTAAGGATTTCACCCTTATCTGCACCTACAAACCTGATCCGAATACTCTACAATGCCAAGAAAGAAATCCTAAGGCTCATGTACAGAAATCAGATATAAGCAGCCATTATTCCAGATTAAAAAATACATGTATTTCTCCTAAGTTGAGTTTGTGGTGAAGCACAAGCTTTTCTTCTGAGGCCTGAGGCATAAGGACTGTTTGTTTGGCCAGTGTTGGCCAGTGTTGTAGGTTTGTACGTTCTTGTAAACACAGCCGTGGCTGCAAATATTCTTTCTCCCATCTCCTGGAAAAAAGATGAGAGGAAATATGGCCCTGTTTTCTAAAAGATAAATTTGTAGGCTGTGTGCTCTGGAAAGAAGATCTTGCTCTGCTTGTTCATTAATCTACCAGGCGTCATCACAACTGTGAGGAGTCCCAGTTAGAGTTTATTGGCTGTGCTGTTTGTCAACGTGGTGAGAATTGTACATGGAAATTTCCAGCTGCTGTATTCAGGAAGAACAAGTCCTAAAAACTGTTTGTCTGTTCAGTGAACAGAACCTAAATCATATTCTCCCTTAAAAAGCATGACTTGACTCATTGCAGTATTCACGTAGGATTTTTGGAAGCTCCATTCATGGTTGTGTGGAAGATAAATGTTTTCTTTGGTGCTGTCTTGGGTTATGTAACCAAAAAATGTGTATTCTATTTCATCTGTTGAAAGCTGGTTTTTGGGAGATTTTTTTTCCTGCTCTTGTAACTCCAGGCAGGGAGGGGGGTCCAGCCATTAAATCCAGGTGGGGCAGTGTTTCTTATCTCTTTCACCACCCCTCCATCCTCCAGGGGACATCTTCTGATAATGGGCCATTAGGGCCCACCAATGACATGACGCATTCCATCATCCCATTGGGAGATGCTCCACACAGTGGGGAGGAGCCAGCTGTTCCCAGCCAGATAAAAACTGGGACCGAAGGACGCAAGGGATCGGTTTTTCCACTGGATTCCTGGGGGAAGACCGGACCCATCTCACCACCACTGTATTTTCTACAGGATCATGTCTACTCCACAGAACCACATCTGTTACTCCAGGAGGATTTATTTGGACTGCTTCCAACACCCTGACAAACAAGGCGGCAGGTCATATTCCTGACTCTGTCAGGGTTTTTTCCAGGATTTTTGTTTGCTTGTTTTTTGTGAGTTTGTTTTCTTGGTTGTTTTTTGTTTTTTGCTTTTTTTTTTTTTTTTTTTTTACTACTACATTTGTATTTTGTTTTTTTAAAATATTTCTAGTAAAGAACTGTTACTCCTATTCCCATATATTTGCCTGAAAGCCCCTAATTGCAAAATTTTAATAATTTGGAGGCAAGGGGGTTTACAGTCTCTATTCCAAGGGAAGATCTAGTTTTTCCTGGCGGACAACTGTCTTTTAAAACCAAGACAGGTACACAGGAGATGACTGGTTTCACGAGGTTTATTAAAATGTGGTTAAAGGATAGGACATAAAAATTTGACTAAGAACAATAACCTAAGTTTCTGATGTGGAACAAAACAAGTGTCATTTGGTCTGCCTTAGAACTTAGGTACTGAAGCATTTCAGTGGTTTCTCCACACAGAAACAAACAGGAATATGTTCTGGTGAGATTGCTTGAACATCCTGGACACAGGATATTATTTGTCATGTATTGTCTGCATTCCTTAGGGATGGATATTGCAGGAGAAAAAAAAATACCTGTACAGCAGGTTGTCAGGTGGTTCTTTGGTAAGAACAACTACACAATGAAGTTTAATACTTTGACTTCTAGGACTTTAAAGCAGGCTTGTATTTCCTAGAGCTTAAACTGTTCAAGATAAAGTATCCTCCTTCAGGCATCTGCTTCACAGTATATGTGATTTTTAAAATCTCAATTAATACTGCTGAACCTTCTCCAATAACAGGATTCAGAGGAGGGAAAGGGTTTTTTTGTTGTTTTTGGTTTTTTAAGGTGTTTACAGTCCAATCATATAGAAATACCAAAAATAATAAAGCCAAGGCAGAAAACAGTGAGAAAGGTAACCAAATACTACAAAGGAATGCACAGTGATCAAAAAAAAAATATATAATTAGAATAAGAACAGATGTACCCTGAAAAAGGTATTCGAAGAACTGGGACTGGAAGGAGAGAAATGTAATGTCATGACCAGGGAAAAGTATAAACTCAGAGAGTGCTAGGAAATGATGCTCTGGGAGAAACTCCAGAATTCTTTTTCTCAGTCCTCTTTCTTTGTCAGTCAATGTCAGTAAATGCTACCACCAAGTTATATTATTAATCTTTTCCTAGTCATTGGCCATATGATGGAAAACCACCTCCCACAGCTGTCTGTCACTGAGGCAGTTGAAGTGACAGATGTTTGCTTCCATAGATCTGAAGTCTCCAGCCTGTCCGCTGACCCAACTGAAACTTTTCTGATGCCACGCGATGTAATAACACACACCAAAACCCCTTCAGATGTTTAATTATGAAAAACTCTTCCACAAGATATTCCCTAAGGCTATAAATCCAGGCACTTGAACTTCATTGAATGTCAGAACTGACAGCTGCCTTTGTAACCTGCTTAGAGTGCTCACGTTATGGGAGTCTCCCAACAAAAGTTCTGGGGCATTTTTTCTCACAAGACACTTGCTTCTATTAGCTCAAAAGCTGTAAGGAAATCATGGTGTGGATTGTGACAGTTAAATGTTAAAAGACATTGAGGAGCTGGAGAAAATCCAGAGAAGGGAACAGAGCTTTGGATGGGTCTGGAGAAACAGGAAAGGCTGGGGGGGGCTCAGCCTCGAGGAGGCTCAGAGGGAAATTTACCATTTTCTACAACTCCCTGAAAAGAGGGTGAAGCACGGTGAGGAGCAGTCTCTTCTCCCAGTAACAAGTAATAGGACTAGAGGAAATGGCCTCAGGTTGTACCAGGGGAGGTTTAGTTTGGATTTTAGGAAAAGCTTGTTCTCAGAAAGGACTGTCATGCTCTGGAAGGGCAGTGGTGGAGTTACCATCCTTGGGGGTACTTAAAAGACATTTAGAAGTGGCTCTGGGGACAGGGTTTAGGGGTGGCCTAGTTTTACTGCTGGGCTGTGTTGGACTCAGTGACCATAGACATCTGTTCCAACTTAATTGTTCTATGATTCTAATGCCTTTTTTAAACTCATCATTGACTGTGTGGACTTACTGCCTGAATGACAATAAAAACACTATGCATGTTTCCCAGAAGTCTTACTCACCTTCAAAAACTTCATTTTATTAAGATTATTTCACATTATTTGCATTCTTTGTTTTCCTCTCTTTTTTCTCTGCTGCCTCTTAAGTCTCTCACAGATCATTCAGTGTGGATAAGGAGAAATAATTGCAAGTGATTGAGTTACTGTGACTTAAGGAGTAACTCTAAGACACCCCAGTGAAGCTTTTTCTAGTTTACTGAATACATTTAAAAGAAAAGCTGACCCAAAAAATGTGTTGTTATAGTGCCTTGGAAAGACAGTGTAAGCAAATATATAGCTTGTGGTTGAGATTAATTTGATTTATGCAGTTATGTTGCTCACCTGGTGATGAGTCCTATCTCATTTTGGAAGGAGAATTCTGTTGCTGTAGAACATCTGTCTCTCATTCTTTACATTTCAACCTATGATGAGAAACAGGTTCAAGAACACAGGATGTTCCCCTCTTTCCTAAATTCTGCAAAATTTCGTAGCTGCTGTTCATACAAATGATCTATTAAATTGTATGTTCTGAGAAGCATGTTTTGGTGGGGTTTTGTTTGTTTGTTTGTTTGTTTTTTGTTTGTTTGTTTTAAATCCATTAATTACTATGAAAAGTTTACATTTTAAAAAAATTAAAACAGCAGAAACTTTCTGCAAAGGGCATTTTTAAAATCAGATTTGTGCATTTCCTTTCTCACCTGGACTTTGTATGCGTCATGTTGCTGCTCCCTTTGATCTCTCCACCTCCCCTGCTGCTGAGAAGGGAACCCAAAGCAAATGCAGAGCTGAAGCACCTTTTCAGGGAGGTCAAGCAGCAGACCCTGCATGAGTCTGACCCTGTCTGCCTCCAAGTCATCTGTCCTCCCACTTTGGTCAGTGAAACTCAGCTTGACTTTTACATCTGGCCTCTCTCTGGGTGACAAACTGATATTTATTACCTTATTAAAGGATAGACATGAGAGAAACAAGGGGGTGTTACACCCTGTGCGGAAAAATAGATTTTTATATCCTATGGACCGAAAGTGTTTAATGTGGTCAAGAGGGCAGACGTGATAACCTGCATCTTGCAGTAAGAAAAACGAAAATAAAAGTGCAAGTCTTGCTAGCAGGGATTGCTCTGGCCAACAAGAGATCTTTCCCTACAAACAAAGATGGCACAGGTAGTGTCTATAAGAACGCACAAAATAATTACTGAGATCTTCATTACCTTTTTAATGTGATCTCAGTAGTATGGGTGCTTTTCTCTCTCTCTCTTTTTCTCGCTTTCTCTCCTTTCCTACTCCTAATTTTCTCTTCTTGAAATCTGGGTAATTTAGGGTTGGATGGGTTAGAGTTTGCTAAGTCAGTGCTTTATGAAATGCTTAATTTTGATTGAATCCTTGCTTTAAATTTTGCCAAATTCCTGATCCTCTAAAGTTTGCCAGTAAAGTTTGTTTTTTAACCTCCTCGGGACTTCTACTGAGTTCTCCTTTGTGCCACTGCAGGGAAATGTGGTATCTTAAGCTCCTTTTAAATAAACTTGCTGTGACCAGGGCCTTACACCTCTGTTCCAGGCAAGGTTGTGGAGAAGATCATCCTGAGTGCCATTACATGGCACATGAAGGACAGTCAGGAGATCAAGTCCAGCCAACATGGATTTATGAAAGGCAGAAGGGTCCTGTGTGACCAACATATTCTCTTTCTATGAAAAACTGTCCCACACAGTAGATGAGGGAAGGCCTTGTGGATGGTGACGTTAAAGGTCTTTTCCAGTCTTCACAATTCTGCAATTCTTTGTGCACCTATGAAAAACCTGCTTTTTTATCACTCATAGTGCACTATGAGAACTTTCCTTAAAGCAAAGAATTCCCAACAAGAAAACAGCTGAAGCAAGACCCAGGAAATTTCTGGTTTTCTTTGTGTTACCATTGAATTTAGAGCAGTTCAAGGCTTTTATATTTTAACATATCAAATATCTTGAGATTTCTCTTCCTTGGCACTAGAAGAAACCTACATTACAGTAGATTGTAAAGTTTATCTACCTAAAGTCAGAGGAATTCAAAAGGTAACCCAAGGCAGACTGGTTATTTCGATTCATGTATCTTTTAGAGCAAATCAGTCACTTTTACTTTGTCACCTTTGAAACACTGAAGCTTTTTCAGGGTCTGTGACAGGTTAAGAAGAAAATCAAGCCTCATGTCTGTAAAGTCATACAAGGCAGTAAAACTTCCTTGGGAAATGTTTAAGGGGTCAAAATCTGAAAGAGTGTAAATAAAATACCATCATTGCCAGGACACCAAGTCCTAGTGTCATTAATCTGACAAATGAGTCAGCCTTCTACTACTATTTTTTTCCCATGTTTTTGTGTTCATAAAATATCACAGAAAGACTTGACAAGAATCCAAAATACTTGACAGCAGAAAGTATAAATACACATTCTCGTTGGTTTTCTTTAAAGGTATTTTTACACGTTTTATGATTGGAAATATTATGCCCTATCTAAATAGCCTGTGATCTTTAAGAGTTCTTTCTCTTAATTAATTTTTTAATGTGCCATTGTTGATTTGCTCTTTGTGACACAGGTATAAAATTATTTGGCTGGTGGCTGGTAAGACACCATGGAGGTGTTTAACAAAGCTTTTCTATCTGATTCATAAAATTCTGTTTCTATGGCTTGCCTTGGAACAACAAAATACTTAAAATTCAAAATTCATATGCTTCTGAATGGGTTTGGGAATTCATTTTGCTATCATCTTTGATTGTTGTTGTTAAAGCAATCCAGGAATTGAGAAACACATTAGCCTAACCCTGGGGAAATACATGGATATGTTAAAGGCTGGAGGAAAGCTAAAGGCTGGAGAGATAATGAATTCACTAAAGAGTTTGTTTATGTCAACTCTGTCTCAAAAGGTATTTTGAACCATGAGAAAATAGCCCTTCCCTTTGGTCCAGCTCACAGATCAAAGTGGCCAACAGACCTGTGTATGTGCAAACCTGTCATCAACTTCCTGGTACAAGCTTTGAAACAGAGCTAAAGGGCCCTCAAAACAATGGTTTAATACTGTTTTATCTGTGCTGGCTGTCACACACGTGGGAACAAAGGAAAAGTGAGGCACTGATAGTCTGCATCATTTTTTCAAGACTGTTGTGCTTGTGACATCAAGAACTCTATCATTAATTTTTAACGCTGTACAGAAGTGGGAATCACAGTAGTCGTTCAAAGGGCCTGATAGTACATGTTAGATTCAGTGCTGAAAATTGGTCATGACCCTTCTTTTCATGTGTTGGATATCACTGAAGATGAATTAAATGAGGGAAAAAAAGATCAAAAAAACCCAACATGAAACTTAAAAACCCACTTTCTGTTGGATTATGTAAGGTACCAAACTTGAATTTCTTGGCATTTAAGGTAGTTTCCTATTTTTAGTGCATGACTTGGTTGTTTGTCTCTAATAGCATTCTCCAGTCATATTTTTATACTCTTTGCAGCTGAAAGCACAGCAGCATCATAGAAAACAATTAAAGCCCTGCTGTGGCCTGTTATGGAGTGACCCGTATTTTGGATTATTTATTCTGAACCAGAAGATAAATCTTTGATTTCAGGTCAGCTTGAGGCTTCCCAAAATTGTGGTGAAACAACACCCACAGTAAAATTTTAAAGCATTCTTTGTAACTTCTTACTTGCATATTTAGTCTAAACATCCATGCACACTGGGTGGGGAAAAAAAAGGATTATGTCCTAAAAAGGTGTTTCCTCTATGTGATCAAAAAGCGCTGGGTTCTGAAATTAGATTTACATAATTTGATGGAGCAATATTTGAGGCAAATTAACTGACTAAGCTTTATAATGTGTGTTCTACCCTACTAGACATTTGGGGGGTTTTTTACTGCCTTTAATTTCATAAACCATCACCTGAAATCAATAAATATTTATAAAGATGATGCTCAGGAAACATGGAATAGTATTGGCTTGACATGAATTGAAATAGCCTTTTTTTTTTTTTAAATAAAACCACAGGATTTTATTTAATACATATGTAAAATCTGTTAATGGAACAAATACCTTTCTGTTTTGCGGTTCATTCAGATTTATGTGGCTCTTTTCTGGCTTGTTTCACAAAATAATCTTTTCTACTTTGTGACTTTCCTTCCAAATCCCTGTGTTACTAAGCACTATTTATTTTAAAGCTTCCAGCATTCAACAGCAAAGTAATTTGATTTGGTGAGGATATGTTTTCCCTTTAATTTCATCATCAGTTTCTGCTTGGGATAAAAATCAACCCAGCATTTCCAGCAATAAAGTATTGCAAATACCTGGTGAAATTGTGTCTCAGAAAAATCAAAGGAAAAATCATTCAAAATTAAACTAGAAGGGAATTTAATGTATTCTTCCCTGTGAGGGTGAAGAGGCCCTGGCACAGGGTGCCCAGAGAAGCTGTGGCTTCCCCTGGATCCCTGGCAGTGTCCAAGGCCAGGCTGGATGTGGCTTGGAGCAACCTGGGATAGTGGAAGATGTCCCTGCAGATGGCAGGGGTTGGAATGGGATGATCTTTAAGGTTCCTTTCCACCCAAACCATTCTGTGATCCAGTTTTCACCCACTGAGTCCTGATTTTCCTTTTCCTGGTGGATTAAAGAGCAGTGGAGGAGCAGATGTGTTCAGTTCCCTTTCCCTCTCTCCACAGGCCTTGATTATTGCCCACTCAATGGGATGGCAGGATATGTTGGAACAGATCTAGTTGTGTTTCTTCTGCCAGATGCTTCCCATAAGGATGTCCTTATCTAGGGGAGGTTTGTGCTGTAGAAGTCTTTTGGCCTGTATGGCACAGTTAAAAGGAGCAATGCTCTGAGGTTGCAGTTTCTTTTTTCACCAAGGGGTTTTTCTACTGTATTTTCCTTAACCTAGACCAAATCAGTCTTTCCCAATACAAAAGACTGTGCCTTTATACATCCTTTCTAGAGACCCCTGCAGTGCCTTTGGACTTTTTTTCCTTTTTAAAAGCCTTGTTTGAACCCTTAAACTCTTCACATATCACCTCAGTCCCTCTGTCTTGCTTGAAGTATTTCTGATCTCAAGACCATTTTTTTTCAGTCAGGAAGGAAAAACTCAGTATTCCTGTCTTGTTTCAGCTATAGTAAATGCCCAGTTAAGATTTAGTGACCAGCTATTACCACTAGTTTGACAGTAACTTAGCACAGCCATTACCTGCAGTATTTGGCACATACTCTCACAGATGTATCCAAGACTGCAATAGGCCCTAATTAACCGCCTCAGAAGACTGACCAGAATTCATTAATGTGCATTCAGAACACTCAATTCATCATAGTGGGGCAGAAATGCAAAATTTTTCCCTGTTCTATGGCATGTGCTTGGGTGAATATATCTTGAGATGCTTCCAGAAAATCAGCCATTCTAATTCTCTTGTAAAACTTGTCCCAGCTTTACATCTGCAGTGATTTGGAGACGTAAGACCTGTAGCCCTGTAAAGAAGTATACTCTGCACTTCGTTGTGGAGGACAGAGGAGAAGAGGTTGAGAGAATTGGGTTTATTTTGCCTTAGCAATTGAAGACTAACAAGAGATCATATTGCTGTCCTCAGCTGCCTGGAAGGAGAATATGGGGCCAGACACTTGGATGAGCACAGGGAAAATATAAGGAACAACATATCAACTGAAATGTAGGAAATGTCAATTAAATATGAGGAAAAGCTTTTACTTCATGACAGACTATAAAAATGTTTATCCTTTGATGTATTCTTTGAGATTTCAAAGATTGATTGGACAAGTGCTTGTGCAGCATTTGGACTTCCTTGCGAGGGAGTTGACTCCATGATAAACTTTTTGTGAATCTGTCATGGGTTAGTACAGTGAGTTTTTTAGTTATAGAAGAATGTAGAATAATTCTCCAGGTCAGGACCTGGGAATTGCTTTAGAAAAGACAGGGTCCTATCACAGGATTAGTTGAAATATTGGCATCCGTTCTGACTACTGAAAATTGTTAGCTACGACTTTGGGAAGTACCATATAAAACCCCTTGATTTCCGTAGGTGGGTCTTTTCCTCCTTTCCTTTGGCCAGACAGAGACAGGTAACAAAGCTGGGCCTGCTGCTCCCTCCTTTTGGAGAGAGAGAGAGACAAAAACTACGAGCAGATTTAGCCCTTTCCTGACAACATGAAGCTTCCAGATCTTAGCCCTTCTCTGAGAGAGTAAGGAAGGACAGAGTGAACATAAAGAACAAGAGGATGAAGTCAGTAGAGCACGAAAGAAAAGACTATTAAGACAGAGGGTTGAAGAGTTGGCTGTTCCATTCTTACTTGAGCCATGGACATGAACTCTATATTTAGATCATTCCTTTAAATCATGGGAAAGGTATGTATTTGGGGAGATGATTGTTTTAATTTGTGTGTGAATTTGAGCAAAGGTGTTTGTGATGGACTAAGTAATATTAATGCTATAAGATGCTTGAACAGAGATAAAGATGAGAAGCCCCCTGCGCCAGTGAAGAAGTGAGAAGATATCTCTGTACCTTGAGATGAAGAATCCTTTGCTTTGGAGTTATTCATCTTTAAAAGGTGACACCCCAGTATGCAAAAGTCTAAGACCCATGACCAATAAGCAGCTTGGGAAACTGCTTCTGGGAGGGTCACAAAGGCAGGTATCTCTGGGCAGTTGTTTTTGTGACAGTTTAAAACCCACAAGAGAACAGTTTTAGGTTGTCAGTGGGATCCATAAGAGAGACTCTTCCCCTAATGAATTGATGAAAGACTATTGTCATATAGTGAACCTGACTGAAAATTACAAGTTTTGTCTCTTGATGTTGTTTTGTAAGAAAGTGAACGTGAAACTACTACATTAATTGGTGTTTCTGCCTGGTTTGGAAATTAAAACTATTACAGGATCCTATGTCATTGCTTCCTCTGAGTGGCCTTTCTGTACTGGAAAGTAATTTTATCATTTCAAAAAAGAAACACCTTTGTGGCTGCTGCTGTGGAGAGTGCTGAGTCTACCTCACCTCTAGTGGGCCAGCACATAATGGGGTATATTTATTTCATGCCAAATATTACTTAAAAATCTAAATGTAAAATATAATGTTTGTTTTTTCCATTAATGTGTGATTTGGTGAAAATGAATTAATCTATTAATGGCAAGGCAGCTTTATAGAATTTTGATTTCCCTCCAAGTCTTTTAAAAGACTCCTAATTTTAAATTATTGCTCCAGCCTACTAAAGAACCAACCAGTAAAATAATTTTTTTTACCTTTTCATTCTCTCGGTTAGTGTTGTGCCAAAATGAATTGCAGAATATTTTAATCATACAGAAACTTGTGTTAAGCTTAATAGTTTACAACTTCCAATGCTCTAAGTACCATTATGTTAACAAACATTGAAATATTAATTACAAGAATGACTTAATTGACCTTAAATATATATTTCACTGAATTGAAATGTTGGGTTTTTTCAGAATTATGAAGCAAGGGACAGGGGGAAAAAGAAAAATGGCAATAAATAACAACACAAAAATCACAAGGCAACATTTAAAAAAATTAATATAGTTTAGGCACAGAAGAGATTGATATCATCTGTTGCCGTGCAGCTTACAAGACCTCAAATTTCCCGTACTGACTCACATAAAACCTAAAACTAGTTGTTCAAGTAAGATATTTATATGTTAAAATGAAACAACAATTTCTTTTCAAAGTCTATTGAAGCATTATTTCAAAGCTTCACATGACAAAAGAAGAAAAAATCAGCCATATCCCCAGGTAGATTCTTTCAGTGGTTAATTATTTTTGCAGAAAGTAGTAGAGGGCTGGTTTATGCTTGGATGTTTGTAGCTCTCCAGTAAAACATCACAGGGCTTGTAGGCATTTGTCCCACCATGGAAAATGAAGTAATTCTGTCTCACTACCCTGTGCTGCAGAGCCCCATCATTCAGGCTCTCACATGGGAAGGGGGGGATCAAGGTTTAATATTCTCATCATGATGAGAGTGCTTTGTTCATGTGGTGAGGCATATTTTATTTTAGGGCGCTCACAGCCTTCCCAGTTAATGCCATTTATTATGCCAGCATGAGAGAACAAGGGAAAATAACTCCGTAAATTAGGGATTAGGAACTAATCTAGAGGGCCAGGATTTGAGACCTAACTCCACAGAATATATAAGCACCACAAGAGTAAGTGGAACACTGTCAGTGGGATAACTCCAGAGAAAGGCGTAATCACAGATTGCAGGTTAACTGGGATACAATTGTGAGTAATGAGAGATCTGCGATTGAATCTCTACAGGTAGAGAAGAAAATTGAATTTCCTTGCCCTGTCTCTTCCTTGAGTGCCTAAAACCATGGATTATTGACTAAAAAATGAGTGATTTTCCTTCCTTACTTGTGTCCAGTTGGTGTCCCCAGAATTTAAACCAGTTCTGGATTGCAAATTTCACTCAGAACTCATTGTTTTCTCTTTGCAGGTGGTGAAAGAAAGTAAGAGCTGTTTTTCGTCTTTCTCTGTTGAAATGTGGAAGCTCTCAACAAGAAGCTGAAATTACAGTAAACACAACTCTTATCTGAAATTTAGACCAGGTTTGATAAAAAGTATCAAAAAGTCATGTAAGGTAGATAAAAAGTTGGTGATAACACAGCCTTGGAATGAGACTCTGCTACATTATCAGTCAAGTGAGACATAGCAGATTTCAATGTGACTCCATGCCTTTTTTTTTTTTCTCTCCTTGATTTCATTTTAGCACAGTCCATTCAATTCCACTTTCATACAACTGTGAGGCAAAAGCTTTCTTTGCCCAGAGTCTTGAAAGTGCAGATGTATTAACTGTTGCTGAATTAATAAAGATCTCAAGTCTCATATAGAAATTGTGCTAATAATTTAAGAGAAGCCCTGTATAAATTCAGTATATAGTTCTTATTTGTATATGACAAAAGGAGAACAACACATTTGTTTTTCATATATTTTTCAATTTCCAACGCTTACTTTAACTGTAATTTTTTTTCATCTGGTTGCACAATTCCTATTTACCAACCTCTCTTTTCTCATCATCATGGAGCTACATTAGAAGTTCAATGTATATTCTTGTATTTCAAAATAAAATATGTTTCCAACAGAATTCTTATGTCCTACGGGGCATGGGAAATATTTCTTTAATGGGCTGAAACAACAGTAAGTAGTGAGAATAAATAACACAATCTGCTCTGCCTTGCTGTTGTTTAAGCTATTCCAAACTTTATAGAAATATTCTGGACTAAGCTTCCAGCAGGGCACTGTGCATGGAATTCACAAGCAAGAAGGATTTTAGAGCTGTAGAGGAGCGAAGTAGAATACCTGCAAGCTGTCAAGATATGTCAGATACTGAAGTAACCCAAATTTTGTCTTAAAATATATTGATACACACACAAATACAGTTCTCTCCCTTGCGCGATGCATATATATATGTATGTCATATATATAGTGATGTCCAACTGAACAGACTAAAACAGATTATCTCTCTCACCCTAACTACTCTATCGAATATGTGAATGGGAATTATATGTCTGCTCTAGAATTTTGAAAGGTTTTTGGTGGGTTTATTTTATATTTTTTAAGAAGAAACATTACACTTGAGGGTTTTTAGAGCACATTTTCAAGTGCCTTACTACACTTTGAAAGAGGCCAATTTTTTTCCCTCAATAAGGTCCTGCTGTCATGAATGAAACACAACAGGACACAGATTACTGTACAATTGAAAACTAAAATGTAGATTTCTTGTCAGCAAAAAAAAAAAACCCTGAAAAACACCAAACCTTGGTTTCCATGTAATTTAAATCATTTACAGTCTTCTCCCAGCACCAAGTATAATACCAGCTGCAATTACTTTTTTCCTCTGACCTTTTCACTGATATGTAGTGACATTATCATTTTGACACATTGAGGTAGGATAATTAGAAAATTAAGTGGATTTTTTACAAGTAGAAACAATCTTAAATTAATTTTGCCACCACAAGAGAGCTTTTCTCAGAACTGCAGTGACAGAGACTGACGGGGAAGTATCTTGCCTTGAGTGAAGACCCAAACATAACGTGTTCTCATATCAAAGAAGATAGGCAATTAGTTTCAGTGCTTCTAAATTATTATACAGCTGTGAGAGAAATGGGGGAAAAGCACACAGAGATTTCTTCTGTTGCATTGTTAGGGTGTTAAGTCCATCATATTCCCTTTCTATTTGCAAACCAGTGACCATATTTCTCTATCCAGAGAACTTTCTCCAAAGAGTTTGAGCAAAAGCTTCAGTGAACTTGATTCAGCATATTCAATTTTGTTAAACTTCAGTGTGAAGGATTACACATTATGGAGGACTGAGGAGTTCTGTCACCTTTCATGATAAGGTTTTATCTACTAAAAAATCATACAGACATTGAGTGAAATAGAACCTCTACTTCCTATTGTGTCCTTAGCTTTCCTTGAGAGAGGCTCAGGGCGAATAACTACAGTGAGATAAAAGAACTTCACAATGGCTCACCTAAAGCAAGGTGATATCAAAGCAGTGTTGACTCTGATTTCTGTGTAATTGGGAAACCATGGAATGGTTTGGTCTGGAAGGCACCTTAAAGATCATCCAGTCCCACCCCTGCCATGGGCAGGGACATCTTCCACTGTCACAGGTTGCTCCAAGCCTTGTCCAGCCTGGCCTTGGACACTTCCAGGGATCCAGGGGCAGCCACAGCTTCTCTGGGCAACCTGTGCCAGGGCCTGCCCAACCTCACAGGGAACAATTCCTTCCCAATACCCTATCTAACCCCACTGTCTTTCAATTTGAAGCCATTTTCCTTTTTCTTATCACTACAATTAACAGGTATTTGCAGACAAAGAAATGGAAACAACAGGTGGATTAAGTTTCTACCTTTTCCCTTCATAATCCTTTTTTCTTGATATACTATACAGTGATTCAAGTTATTTAGTCTAATCAATTGATATCTGCATTGCAATTAATAAAGTTTATTATAAGGAATTACTTCAAACATATTATTTCAATATCAATATACCCCCTTTTTTTTTTACACCACACCCATGTTATGCAATTTATATAAAAATTCTGAAATTAAAATAATACAAAATAAAAATACTTTATCTGATCAGCAAATTAAATTTAACTGCAAGTCAAAAAATTCTTACCTGTTTTCATGATAATAGTATTGCATCAATTCCCCAATTAATTTCTCTACAGACTCTCTCTTTGTAGATTCCTGCATGGAAAATAATTTCTTTGAAAAGTTAAACAGCACAAAGCAACCTTACACTGTCATAGAGAAGAAAGCTGTGATGGTTATGAACTTGTTGCTGGAACCATTTTTTTTAAATTTTGAAATATGTGTTTAAATATTACTGAAATTGAGTTTCTCACTACATTCAATACCTAACAAT
Source organism: Hirundo rustica (assembly GCF_015227805.2). NCBI lineage: Eukaryota > Metazoa > Chordata > Aves > Passeriformes > Hirundinidae > Hirundo > Hirundo rustica. The sequence continues at coordinate 3,531,329 of NC_053454.1, read as the reverse complement.
TGTTTTGCAATTTAAAATATGTGATTTTAGTAAAAAAAAAAAAAAAAAAAAAAAAAAACATGTCTAAATAAAAGTTATTTCTCATTTCCACATTGCATTTTCTGATGTTACTAGCTGTCACTTACCTGTGGGTCAAATGCACCTCATTGATACAAACCCTCAATCTCTTCATGGATTTCCTAACCACCTGCATTCCACTTTTATATGTGGGCTCTTTATGAGGAGGTGGGTTGATTTACTCAGGCAGTTATCTTCAGCTGTGCGTAGTTTTCAGCAAATCCTGCTGCCTTTTAAATTCTCTGTTGAATTCCTCCTTCTCATGCCTTTTTGTGTTATGTAAAATATAAAAGGCAAACGTTATATTGTCTCTCTCACAGCAGCTAGCGCACAGATCAATGCCACCACATAACTCCCTCGCATAAAATACTTAATGATTTCCAAGCTGAGACAGAAATTACCATTTTTTGGGTTGTGTCTAGTGATATTATAGCTATATTACTATGAAAATAAATATCACCCTACTGATAGAGACACTATTTATATTTATTAGTTCAGAGGTGTATGGAAAGAAAAATAAAGTTGTTAAAACTTTGGGGGAATAACTTATCCTGTTGGGCCATCATCCTGAAATGTTGAAGAGCTGAGTTGTTTGATCCAGTATCCCTTACATCAATGTTGAATGGAAACCTCTTCTGTTCATCTTCTCCTGGGTTTCAGAATGGGCACATGGCTTTCAACAGAAGCTGCCTCATAAATAAGGGATCTCAGTTATCACGATCTCCCAGGCATGTCACACCATCTGCCTCATCTTGCTGAAACCATGGTATGTCCAAAGAACATCCTCTCAGTCAAAACTTCAAATGGAAAGGTAGCCAGAATTTATTGTCCTAGTGCTACTTCATTTTTCCAAGGGGCAGTTTTATCATTCTCATAATTTGGCACAACCCTTGAAGAAGAAAACCCCCAAAAAGGCTCATTACACCATGGTCATACTGAAAATTCCTCCACCTGCATTTCTTACCTGACAGAAATGCTTGGCAGATTTAGGCAATATCGACTAATGCCTTAGAAATCAGTGATTTGATTCCCCCGTTTTCATGGACTCTTTGTATTATCAGGCTGTTAAAAATCTCACAGGTCTCTTTTACTTCCTGCTGAGGGGGCTGGGATTGTGTATCCTGGATAAAAGGAGGCTCAGAGGAGACCTAATTGTTTGCAACTCCCTGAAAGGAGGTTGTAGCCAGGTAGGGGTTGAGCTTTTCTCCCAGGTAATATAACAAGAAGAAATGGCTTCAAGCTACTCCAGAAGAGCTTTAGATTGTATATTGGGGGAAAAGTCTTCACAGAAATGCTTGTCAAGCACTGGAAAATGTTGCCCAGGGAAGAAATGGAGTCACCACCCCTGGAGGGATTTGAAAACTGTGTGGATGTGGCACCTGGGGACATGGTTTAGTGGTAGCCTTGGCAGTGCTGGGGAAATGGTTGGACTCGATGATCTTAGAGCTGTCTTTTCCAACCTCAGTGATTCTGTGATGCTCTGATTCTAGGCCACCATTCAGACATGAATGTCAAATGCAGTGATAAATCAGTGGAGGAGCAGGCCACCAGTCTGTATGCATTGTGTGAATATGAAGATTTTGGTTAAAATTTGGTGTACTTTACATAGGTATCTACTTCATTTGCAAATCCCTTTACAACGCTGGATGCCGAAGCCCAGGAACAATTTTCCAGCTAAGATCTTACTCCACACCTCATCTGCAAGGAGGGAGAAGAGGGCAGGGCTCCGTATTCTGAGTGAACAGCTCTTAAGAAGATCCTTCTCTTCACCAACAGTGTTCAGCAGCAAATTCCAAACTGGACAGGACAGAGTTAAGGTGGGAGAGATGCACAGAACCTAAAGGTGACATAAAGCTTCAGAAAAAGGCTTGACTGAAATGCCTGAGAGATGAGGCAGAAACCGTTCAGCAAATTGGAAATTGTGAGTCATTAATGATGCATATTGTTCAATTTACAAATTAAATTAATTGTGCTAAAAGTTCATGGTTGTGAGTCAAGTAATTTTTCAGAGTATGCACATATTTCGAACCATTAAGGAATTTCTGTGGATGGAAAGTGAGCTGCTTTTGATGATTATGTCTCTTTCTTAAGAACCCTAAATTAAATTTTTAAAATGTCAGGCAAATTATCCGTGTGAGCATTTCTGAGGCACAAAACCCTTTTAAGGATGTTATTCCTTCGTCTGGTAAGACCCACTATGCCTGAACATACACCACACGCTGCAGCATCTGGCCTCTAAGTATTAAAAGCTTCTGAAACTTCTCAGAGGCTGAAGTCATTATGAGGCTTATTTTTAAATTAATCCAATAAATTAAGCAAAAGCTTATTAAATTTAAGTTACATTTATTTTTTTTTTCTGTTCCATAACTATGAAAGAAAGAAAGCACTGCTTTTGTTCCCTGTTCATTAACTGCTGCACTGCAATTGTTTAGATGGCAAGTATGTATCTTACTCTTTTATCAGATTTACTTTTCTAGACATTAATTTGTTTGAGAGTCTATTTTTATTATTTTAATAACCTTTTTTTTTAAGAACAGTACAAAAGTTGTATATTCTTTAAACATTTTATTATTTTATTTACGTATTTACATTTTCTGCATGCAAGAAACACCCCCTCAAAAAACGCAAAAAAAAACCAAAATAAACCACAAAAAAACACAATAAAATGTATTACCTGAGAGGAATATGTACTGATTGGTAATATTTTTTGTGTTACATTTCATTCTGTGATCCTGGCTCCATTGAGGTGATGTCATAATTTCAGTTTAGAAGGCAGATTTTCATCTGGAAGGTGAAGAAAGCTTTTTCTCCAAGTTCATAATCTTATTTCTGCTTCTGCCAGAGGAATCTGTGAAACTTCTGGATGTACTCAGACCAAAATTCAGCTTCAAGCTGGGGAATTTTGCAGTTACATGGTTGAGTGGCAGACAGTGAGGAGATGCAGGAAAGTTCCTTTACCTGATACAGCACATAGCTGTGTTTCAGCTGGTGTTTCTCTGTAATCCCCAAGCCACAGTCTCTGTGGAAATACTTGGTAGAAAATTTGAAATATGGTTCTGTTCCAACTTAATGACCAGCAGGCTGATGATTCCTCCTCTTCCCTGGGCAGGAGATAAACTGTAGGTTTTTATAAGTAACAGGAGTAACATCAAGTTTCCATGATAAAAAAAATAAGAAATACTGCAAACATCCCAGTGTGAAGAGTCCTAAGGTAGAGGACAGTCCTTGCCAGAGGCATGAGGTGGAATAAGAAGGACATTTATGATGAATTTTAAACAGAGCCAGGATAAATAGCTTTTGAAACCCATTAAAACTTTTATAAATGTGGACACTTCCATAAAGTTGGTCAAGTTTCCTCAGCCTCCAGGAAACCCTCTGGAAATGATACCCAACTTCCATGGGTTTATGGGCACTGATAGTAAGCAAAACTGTCCTGAAAGAAGTATTTTAATGCCTCTCAGTGGCTTTTCTTTTCCTTAAATACAGACTCTCTGGCAGCCCTGCAAGTGTGAGCAGCAGTGGCCCACGAGCCATGAGATGACAACATCCCATCCCTCACTCCAAAACTGGCACTTTCTCCGTGTGCTGAGGGGCTGTTATTCCAAACCAGAGATTTCTGTTTTGCAGGGATGACTCACAGCCTAGTGGAAGGCTATAAATATTCATTCCAAAAATGCCAGAATCTGTCTGTCTCCCCAGCCTGTTTCAAATTAAAGCCTGCTGCTTGTATTGCAGGAGAGAGTCTGGGATGGTGGATAATGAAAGCTAAACAGGAACAGATCTGAGCAGCCACTGCTGCTGTGACATTCTGACACGGAAACATGGAACTAAGATGCTTCACCTTAAACACATCTTAGGAATCTTTCATGTAAAAAATCACAGTAGCATATACTAAAATATAGTGGTATGAGCTGTCAGCACACGAATTGCGGGCTAGGAAGCTATTTTTGATTAAGTGTGACAAGAAAAAAGGACAGATACTGAGTTAATAATCAGTTCCAAGATTAAACACACCTCTCTCCTAGCTTCACAGTGGATGGCATGTTCATGTTTTATAAATTCCTACTGTCTAGATCTCAGGAGGTGTGGATTTTTTTTTTTTTTTTCCCCACCCATGTCTGTTTTGAGTAACTTAAGGGGAAAACAAAACCTATTCTACTTTAAAAAATGATTCATTCAAAAAGCAATAGCTACAGGTAGACTTTATATGTGACTACTTCAAAAATGGAAACAATAACTACATTGTTTAGCAAGGTGCATGCATTCTGTGAATATTATGAAGTGTGACTGTTTTTCTTGTTGCTCTGGACACACTGTCAATATCTTTTTTTCTCTGGCTCAGCATGAAATTTTCAGAAATCAGGATTTGGGAGCCAACATGATTATTAAAAATGGAACGTACCAACGCAAAGTGTCCCAATGGTTCAATGAAGAATAATTTAAATTTGAGTGCTTAGTGGCATCAGGTACCATATTAGAAAGACAGAAGAATCCTGTCAGCTCCACTTAGAAACCTCAGACTCCCTACAAAGTCTTCAGCGACCCAGACAGTAAGTGGGCAACAGAATTTGGCATCAGGATTTCTCTTTTATCTTTAGGAATTTCAACCAATTGCTGAGAAAAATCCTATAAAACATCAGTGTTGTATTTGCCTACTCCTCTTAGATGGGCACAGTGTCACTCAATTGGTATTAAACCTCTTTTTAGGCAGCGGAGTTGTGTGACAGCTTTATGAAATTTAGTAGCAGGATTCAACTTGGTGTTTGAAATGCCTGAATCCAGGAATCTCTCTGTGGGAGCAATGTGTGGGCTGAGTGACTACTATATGCAATGTATCCTGGTAGTACTCTCAGAGGAGGTTAGAGAGCTCCAGATCACCCTGGAGTAGATACTGATATTCATTCAGTCAGAAGAGTTTCTCTTGTCAAGTGGGTATGATGTCTTAAGTCAGCCAGGGGCTGGATAACATGGTAGAAATATCAGCTTCCAGCACCATGTGACATTTCCTAGACTTCCTGAGGTGTTTTCTCAGGCTGTTAAATGGGATATGAGAAGTTGTTAATGAACACAACTTCATTGCCTTCAGGAATAAGGCTCTGTTAGAGTCCTGGAGAAGAAGAAAAATGGAATTTTTATTCTTCATTATACTTCCATCTGTGTGGGTGGATATATGGAAACAACAGTTCTCAAAGCTGATAGGAACAGAACTTAGCTCCAATGGCTTCTGCTAAAAATCTACCTTGTGCCAGGTAAACCTTGGTGTGATAAAATGTGGAAAGAAAATCTTCTGATCCAGACCATTCTGTGGTTCTACTGCCTAGTCCCCCACTGTCCCTGCAAATTCCAGTGATAAAAATTTAATGAGAAACACTCCTACTGCAATACTGCAAAAACCAGACACCATCCAAATTAATTCCCCTTGTCATTTGATCAGTGTTTTGCTTGAGGTAACAGGTTTCATAGAATTTCTCTTTGAAATGCTGTTCAAAGCATCACAAAACTGTGTGAGATGTCATCCACGGTATTTTATCTGTGCATGTGATAAGGTACATTTTGGGCTGCTGCGTCGTGTCCCTGTGTGGGGTGTATTTTATAGCATTTAATCACACTGTTCAACGTGTTTGTTTTGAGGTCATTTATGTAGACATTTCATCCAACACAAAGCTTGGCCTTTTAGCAGCAGGTAAAACTCTTCAGGGGAAATATTTCAGAGGGAAGCTTGAACACATGTGAAAGTACAGGAATACAACAGAGCGCAAATGAGGGAGGAAATTGAGAACACCGCTAACCCCTCTGCTGCTGACAGCATTTATTTCACAATGTGTCTGTGAGAAAGATGAAGGAAGAAAATGTTCCTTGGTTGTTTTTCCAGCGTAGAATCATAGAATCATTAAGGCTGGAAAAGATCTCCAAGTTCATCAAATAGATGAGCTGTATCCTGGTAGGATCTCCTTAGGGACCATTTTTGGTAACTGGCAGCCAAAGAAACTTCTAGTCATCTCTCGAGATTCATTAAAAAACCCTCTTTTTCTTTGTTCCCACCGATCAGGGATTTGCTCTGCCACCATAAGAAAGGTCTAGACAGCTTTACTTTTCCTCTGCAAGTCCCAGCTGCCATCGCCCCAGAAGGCCAATTTAACACTCAGTATGCAAAGCATTTTCTCAACCCCATTCTGCCCAGTACCCAGTGGGAAAAAAGCCATAAAAATGGCATTTCAGAATCAATGGAGAAAAATGTTCACATTTTTATTCTTTGATTTTCTTGATAATCTTTTACCTCTGAAGCACAACATCTCTAGGCAGCATCTGGCAACAGAACTGCTGAGAATTCAGCTGAGGGAAGAATGGAGTTTGACTTCTGGAAATCAATCCATAGGTGTGTGGTCTTCATCCCAGGATACAGGCCAGCAACATAAGGGGGTAAGCAAGACTGGAAACCACATTCAGATCCCTCCAAACCCAAACTATTCCATGAATCTGTGGTAAAGATAAAGATTGAGGGGGAGTAATTTACATTAAATATGAGTACATTTGCAGAAGTGTGATGTTATGTTCTTATGAATACTTTAAATAAGTTGTGCTATACAGGTATATTTCCAAACATAGAAGTGAACTTCTGTAGAGTTAAAAAAAAAAAAAAAATAGTTCATTAAACACTAAGGAAATGTCTTCTTAAATTTTGACAGAATATTACATAAAAATTAGAGAAAGTATTCTAACCATAGGTTTAATAAAATACATGATTAATATCACAAAAATGGTCCCCATTAAATTATCCTGAAAGATATAATAAATTACTTTGTTAAATTGCATAGAATATTAATGAAATTTTATTTCTCAGACATTCTAATTTTCATGACGTTTCATAGAAATATTATCAAAATGTCAAACAAAGCATAAAGAAGTAATCACACTCACAAAAATAAAAAGACATTAAAGTCACTTTTTCATACATAAAACATGTCCTTTAAGAGTACACTTCTTAAACTCATATATAAATACTAAACCTGGATTTTCAAAGAGCTTTTGAAAACACTTCTCTTCAAAAGAAACTTCGTTGTCATAGGATAAAAAGAAAAGTTGTCCCATGGATTAACTAGTGATTAATGAATGGGGGAAAAGGTAGGAAATAATTAAAACTTTTACAATTAAGGGAAGTTGCCAGCATATGTAATATAGAAAAGATCCAGAGAGTGAGCTGAGAAATGTTACTGATTATTCAAATTTACCCGAAGAAATAAAGGGAGACTTGGCTGTAACAGCAGCTGAAGGAGGACATGGGTCTCAGTGACAGGAAAATAATAAATTACATTAGATGTTGATGTGAACATTGAAGAAACATCCCATAATCACTTGAGATAACTCTGAGAAAATATTAATAAGTAGAAGCAAGACAAAAAGCAAAATGATGCTGGGTTATTGGAAGCAAAATAGAAAATCAAGGAGGAAATACCTTAAAGCCTCTGTGTAGCTTCTGAGAGTGGTCACTTCTTGAGTACTACCCCTTCTTAGGTCAAAAACCATGAAGTAAAACTGAAAAAGGTATGAAAAGGAAAGGAGCAAATGGCCAAATGCAGCAGTGTCTGTGTGAGAGATCAGAGAAAGCTACAGAATTCCAAAGCGAGCAATTGAAGTTCTGCAGGGAGGGTTCTTACAAATACAACATGTCCACCTTACATCCATCAGGTAGGGGTTAAACTTAGATGAAAATAAGGACAAACTCCTTGGCAAATTGATACTTGAGAATTTTCTCTGCATCAGCAACCCTCATCACTGAATTTTTTGATTATGCTCATTTCTGCAGTAGTAAAATGCCTAGCATCAATGGAATTTCTGCACCAGTCCCACAGTCAAACTTGTTGCTGTTTTATTTTTACCTGGAGAACAAAACCCAAACAGATTTTAAGTATTCAACACAAGTTATAGATCCAACATCTGGCCTTTATGGAGCAAATTTGCAGAGCTATAACTTCTGCCCTCCACACAACGTTATTAAAAAAAAACCAACAAAAAACCAGGATCACCTTGCAAAAAATCTCTGCTCGCCATGGTTTAGGCTTCTCTGAACCTTTAGAAGGCAGAAGGAAGGGTAATTGCTCAGCTGATGTAAAACAAGGCTCAAGGCTACAATTATTTAAACAGTGATGCCTGCTGGCCATGCCTCCAGCTACTGAGCAGAGCTGCTTCCCTCCCCTACAGCAAGTAAACTTGCAAGGGCTGATATATAGTGTACAAAAATGGGTCTTTTCATTCCAAATCCAGTGGCAGCTATGTAACTGCTGAAGTAATGGGTTTGTTTGGAAATCCTGCAAAGGCAGTAGAACATCTGCTCATTATAAGAAACAAATCTGAAAGTGATGTTTCAGTCTTTCAGATTATCATCCAATGAAGAGTTTTAGTAGGTTTTTCTGCGTGGTGAGATTTAGCCATCCTTTAATCATCCTTGAGGAACTGCCTTGGATTCAATCCAGTATGTCAATGTCTCTCTTGTACTGGGAAGCCCAGCATGGACACAGAAATCCAGGTGCACCTCCCCAGTGCTGAGTAGAGAAGAAGAAGCCCATTCCATCACCTACTGGAAACACTCTGTCTGAAGTGCATGTGTCAATTTTTCAAGGGTTTTGCGTTATTTTTCAGGGTTCTGAGGAATATAGAATTCTGGTTTGTTACCTAGATGCACATCAACAACAAAAAGCACTGTTTTCTTCAAATGAAAGCTTCTTGTCAAATGTCTATGCTGCCAAAGAACAGCACCTAGATCTGAAAAACTATTCTAAAATGTTTTCTTAATTTGTTACTTCCCCTTCCCCCATTCTCTTCCCAGGGAGCCTAACATATTTGTGAAAACTGTATCTTGTTAGAAATTCAAAACCACATTTTTCCTTCTTTGGAAGGACAAGAAGGAAGATAAATAGCACAGCACTCTGTCTGGCAAGGGGAAGAGTATGAAATGAGCCAGTAAATTAGGAGTCGACATGGTAACATTTGATTTACAAACCTGAATCAAAATTATGTACAGAAACAAAAGGCTGAAAGTTTCATACTCTTCATATGCTGTCATCTGTGCTTATTTTGTGTTCTGGTACCACCTCAGGATTCTCATTGTGGAGTATGTAAACTCTTAATGTACACAAAATAACTTGGATGATAAAGTCTATAAATTCTCTTTACTTTTATAATTACAATCAGTGATTCAATGGCTATTGAGAGACAAAGGGCAGGTAATTCTATATCTTCATAAAATTTAAAAGATAAAGAAGGTAATTGTGCTATCATGATCATCTAGATTGACCTTTCTGCATTGACTGAATCATTTCACCCAGTGAGGGAATCCTGTAACGATTCCAAAGGCTTGAGATTAAATGAGAATAGATTATCTCAAAGGCCTGGATTCTATCTGAATCTGTCAAAAATCTACCACACATTTACGAGCTCCTTCTTGCAAATAGGGAAATTCAGTAATTTGGAAACAAATGCCTAGGCTACATGGAAAAAAAAAAAAAAAAAAAAAATCATCTGAGAAGTAAATATTTTTCTGGATAACAAAATTTCTAAAGTCTAAAATTAGGTGAAGGGCGTCCCTGAAAAATGGATTTCTAAAAAGATTTTAAGAAAATAATATTTAGGTTTTTGCCCTCTGTATCCACGGCAGGGTAACTGATAATCCCCTTCCACTGACTGGAACAGGATAATGAATTCCCAAGTGTAATGACTCCTATGATGAGCTGCATGGAAAGGTTCTCCAGGACAATATGATATTCAAAACCATGCTGTGATCATTTGCTGACTGGTGCACTCCAAAGCTGATCACATCATCAGCCAGCAGGTGATATCACATCTATGTGAGGAGAAACATTCAATGTGTGAGGTTAAAATTTCAGGGAGCAAGCAGCTCTTTGATAAATGCATGCAGCCAGCTGAGCAATAAAAGCTGCAAGTAAAGACTCATCCACAGAGCAGTTTGGGTTTCCTTCAGTAAGTGAGAGTGGAACCACAGGAAAGGGACTCCAGCACCTGCCATGAGTCTGGCACTGCCAAATCAGGAGAAAGCTACTGCTTGACCAAAAAATATTTTTCATTACCATAAAATGTGTATATATTTACATATAATTTGGCCAAGTTCCATGGTTCTTTTGCTAAATATATGTTCTACTTGAGTGAATCTTCAAGCTGAATAAACAATATGAGATTTCATAAATTTTGAGCTGTAGGGTAATGCAGCAATAGTTATAGGGTATATGTGCAGAGATGCCTTAAAATTAACCCCTAGCTCTATCTGAATGCATTTCTTCATTTGCACTTCAGCCTTTAGTCCATGGGATTTTTTCTATTATTTTTTTTTTCTTACTGCATGAAACTTAAATAACAATGAAAATATTAAGGAAGCCTGAAGTGAAAAGTGGGTTTGAGTATAATCAGTTCCAGTGAACACCTGTGAGCTGCTATGCTTAACTGGGTCACAACTGGTGCTGTGGTGGAAGAGAGGGAGAAATGTGTGTGAGGAGGTTCTAATTTGCCATGTATTTGCAGTGAAGTAAGGTGGTTTTTAGCCATGCCCTCTTTCAGAGCAGCAGATTAGACCAGCCTGGGCAGCAGAATGGAGCACTTGGAGCAAGCTGGGCTAGTGGAAGGTGTCCCTGCCCAGGACAGGGGGTTGGAACAGGATGGTCTTTGAAGTCCCTTCCAAACCAAACCATTCTGTGATTCTGCTCCTCCCTCGGGCTGGACAGCATTTGTATGGCTCAGGTCATACAATCTGGGCTCCTCGGTACAAGAAAAAAATTACTTAATTTTGCAAGCATTTTTAATATATAATCTTAGAGCCAGAATAACTGTGCAAAAATCAGTACTCCACACAATATGAGCTTTAATAATCATCACAAGGCTTGCCAATTTGAATGAAACACTAAGAAAATGAATGTCAGAGGCTTTTGAGTGCATCATCTGTATCCAAACCTCGAGGAAATTGACAAAATCCTGGAGGACCATCCTGAGAGGAATACACCTATTGTGACCACACTTCCCATCTTTCATAAGCCAAACCACTCCTGTTCCTCAGACAAAAATCTGAGTACCAAAGTGATGAAATAAGAGTTGTTGGATTACAGCAGAGATGTGCATTTTGTCTCACCATTTAACTCCTCGTGTTCATAACCACGAGAGATTTCATAATGAGCTGGGTTTTCTGAAACAGGCAGACCCTGTGAGACATTTAGGGAGAAAACTGACATGCAGTCTGCTGTAGTTTCTGTTTCTAAAATCATCTGAGGTCTGAGGCAGTGTATGCAGAACAAAACAGCACAGTGTCTTTCAAGTACAGGAACATTGTCACAATCTGCCAGTTTTAAAGTAAAAAATGAACTGATCTTCTGGCAACTAGATGAAGATCTAACATAGATGAAATTTCAATACATGTGGGAGATAATAGTTATTCCTACTTTTGTTCAGAAATAAATTAAATCCTCACTTTGTCTTTGATTGTTCTGATTTGCTGCACTCTTTCCACTTTCTCTAAAATTTTGACTGCCATTCAATTCAGATTCCACCATGTACTGAGATGAAATAGACACAGAACATGTTCTGATTATATTCTTAAGCTCAATCATCATGGGTAAAAATTATCCATTTTTAGACTTACATCCCATCTTAATCAGGAACTCGATCTTGACAGATTTTGAACAAGTCAATCTAGAGGCAATTGGCTGTGTCTTAAACCATGTATGTCCCTAGAAATTCACTTATCCAAATGAAAATCTGGCATCTCAAGAGGCAGGGTCATTAGAACACATCCTTTTTGAGGGGTAAAAGAAAAGCAAGGAGGGACAAAATAGTAAGGAGATATTTTTAAATCTTAAAACTGCAAATACTGAGTCTGAAACATTTTCATTGAGTGCAGTGCACTCTGTATCTTTTTACATAATGACTTCTTAGTTGAGCTCTGCCCTTTCTCCACACAGCAAGGCATTCCATAGACAAATAAAATCAACATTTATATTATGGAATAGAATGGCAAAATTTCTATTTATTTTGTCAGAAAAAGGAAAAAAGTAGCTTTGCGTTTGGAGATGCATGCTGATAGCAGAGACAGCTTAAAGAAAGAAATTAAACTGCACTTCAGTGAACTAATTTAATCCAGGTGAACGTGACCCTTGTCAGAGCCCCTCATGCCTTTTTCATAAAGGGCACCAGTTTCATTTACAAGCCCAGCTCTGGCTTTAAGAGAACTCATGATGGAAGCATCTTGGCTTGCTTTTATCCCAGGATGCAGGACACATTCATGACATTTCTTCACACTCAAAGGAATTGAATTGAACTTTGTCCCAATGGGAAGGCATTTAGTTATTACTGAAATAGATCAGTACATGGGAGGAACTATTTGAAGAAAAAAACCACATCATTTACAAAGAAAATAACAGATAGTGACATTAATTGCTAAGCTCTGTTCTGCCTATTAAAAGTTGAATGAGGCATCTTGACAGATGATCTTATAATGATACACAGGGGATGTTTTTGGTGGTTTTATTTCTAACATACTCAGGATCTGGCTGGTCTCATTTAGTTTGAATCTTTGTACTGGGCAACGAGGTATCCCCAATCAGATGACCAGACCTACCACCACAGAGTTTTATCAGCTGCCAATAACAAACACTTAATATATATATATATAGAAATTACTCTTAACAGCAAACCTGTCTCTCCGATCTCCCAGTTCTTTCCTTTCATCCTGTATTTTGAATAAAAGGTCTTTAGAGACATGGTTAATAGAATATGAAAGGAAAGGAATGTATTTAATAACTCAAGGAATATTTCTCAATCCCACATTCCTTCTTTGGTGTTGCACAGGGAAGTTTTCAGCTTCATTTTATGGACCTCCTGAGAAACAGCAAATTTTACTACTAACAAGGCCATAAGGAGATTTTCCATCTGCTGAGTCATCTACAGCATGAAAAAGCCAGGTACCAAGGAGTGGAGGAATATGAAGGGTAACTAATGTAAAAAATTCTAGTTTAAGTAAGATGATAATGATCTCCTAAATTCTCTGTGCCATGGTTTCTTTCAGGCCTTGACCAAAACCCCATACTGGTCAATTGTAGTGATCAGAAAGACTGGGCTTGAAACAGTAACCTTGACTTGGAAATAGTAAGAGCTTCCACTGAAAGGAATGGAGCTCCCATCAGCCAAGTGCAGTTTGTCTCACTCTTCAGCAGAAGCTGGTAGAAAGATTTCAAAGAAAATCTTGTATTTAAAATACCATGAAACCCTTAAAGGGAACAAAAAAAACCCACCAAAATCAAACATACAAATAAAAATCCACAGAGGATGAACATGTGAGAAGAGTGTATTTAAAATGACAAATCTAAAGGATTCTCTGTATGGGATGCATCTAAATTATTTAGATGATAGAAGACACTGATAATATTCCTATGAAGCTGTTTTGATATTAAAATATGGCACCACAAGTGTTGTGTATCAGGAAGAATTTCTAAGTAATGATATGAGGAGATGTTTGCTACGTGTTTTATTTCCTGTCTAAAATGCTTTTAAAGACACTTGTTTTTCAATGAGATGGGTTGTGGAGGAGTGAAGAAAAACAATTACTCTGGAAGTGAATTTGTGAAATATTTATATTTGTTCACTTTTCCCCCTTAATTTTAAGTCACAGAATCACATAGAATCACAGAATGGGTCAGGATAGAAGGGACCACAGTGGGTCATCTGATCCAACCTCCCTGCCCAAGCAGGGTCATCCTAAATCAGAATGTTATCCTTGTGTAAATCAGTCTGTCACAGCCGGAGGGCTCATGCTGCAGAAACATGGAGCTGAAAATGATCCCACAGCCAAATTAACAATTTTGAGCCTTATCCATTTTTTTGTGCTCTTGTTTCACCAAAACAAGGGGTGACCTCCACACAGGAATGATTACACATCAAGAACTTATACAGGCTATGGTTCATTTAATTAGAAAACAAAAAGCAACCCCAAAAAAACCCAAAAACCAAGAAACAAAAACACCCAAAGAAAAACAACAACAACAACGAAAACCAACCAATCAGAAAAACTAATTTTGGACTAGGACAAGGACCTCAGTTTTCCATCAAGTATTCAACTTCTTGCCTGTACAACCTCAGCAGTCACAGACACAGAAGCTCCTCTTTCTGGGTCTCTTACTGTTATGTCTTCTTAAATGTCTAGATCTAAATAACGGTATTGAAGAATTTTATCTAAAAGTTGAGCAAGGATGGCCCTTGTAGAGAAAAATAACTTTACCAGAGCTCCTAACATGGTGAGAGGTCTCCTGCATATGCCCTCAGTGCAGAAGCTCCAAAAGCAGGCACAATGTTCTTGGATAAAAAAGACACAGCACTCAAAATTCATACTGTCCAAGTTTTCTTCCTGCAGTGGTTTTGATCTTAGCAGATCATGTTCTGCCATGACTGGAAAGAGAATATTTTACCTGAAGGTCATTCCTATGTACATGATCCTACATGACACTGGACTAATGAAAAACACAAATTTGCCTTAGTTCTACCACATAGAAAGGTTTCACTGAGAGAAAAATTATGTGAATTCAGTTTTGAAGTCTTATCCCCAGCAAGTTCACAAGTGCAATCCCTCAGAAAAAGGGTGCTCTGCTTCCCTCAGAACAACATATCCCAGCAGGAAGCCCCAGTGTATTTCTGTCCCTTTGTCCCTAAGTTTCGCATTCCTGGTGCCAGTTCCCTACATTCCATGTTTGAGCAATTCCTCACTAAAACCTCCTCATGAGCAACGTGGAGGAAGGAATCCAGGTGTCCCAGTTCTCCTGCAGCTCCTCTGACATCTCACCAGCCAGCCTCATGTAGATTTCTTGTCCACAGAGACATTTGAGTTAAGATTCAGGCACCTGTGCCCCTCTCTGAACCTCCTAATTCAGCAGTTTCTCATGGCCAGCGTGTCCTGACTGGCAAAGGACAGCTCACCATGACCTTGAATGAGATTTACAAGATTGTCTAAAAATTGACTGGGGAATTGTCTACTGTGCAACGTGTCCAAGCAAAAGCTGATGACGAAAATGCTAAATTCAACCTTTAATCCCTGCATTTAGCAAATTGCGGGTTATCTACACATACCATTGCTGGAAATGTGAGTTCTATTTGAATTGCTTTTGGTGTTTGCTGGATTTCTGCACTAATAACACTCGGTATAATTTGTTCTGTCACCACCTGTACTGTACTAATTTAATTTTGGTCCCACCCAAGCATCCATCTGCTTGCAAACAGCTACAACAGCCTGAAGGCTCCTCTGTAGGGTGCCAAGCTCAGGTGTGTACATGAGTGTCCTGCAGCAGAGGCAAAATAGCTGATGGAGAATATTTGTCTCTGCTGGGGTGAGATGGTCCCAGTTCTGTTCTCTGGATGAATAAAACCTTGCACATGGGAAGCAATGTGGTTAAGTGACATATAAAATCACATACAAGGTTCTGTTGATAAAAAAAAAAAAGACAAACTGTTGCGTGATACCAAAAAAATCTTAGCAAGAACAATATGCAAAACCAACTGATTTCCACAGAAAGGATTATGCTGAGTTACAGTGTAAAAGTACAAGTCAGCTTCTTGCATTGAAAGTAGAATTAAATAAAGTGTACAAGAAGTGCTCTAAGGTCTCGCTACTTCTATAAGAGACTCTCCCATGGACAAGTTCTAGAGTTTGCAATGATTATTCTGTTAGATGCTGCACAAACTAAGCAGAAAAGCAGAATATCATAAGAAAGGTCCTTGACATTTATAGAAAAAATGAGGGACATGTTCTGAAATTTAATTTATATTCTGCAGCAGACAAGATAAAAGTAAAGCTAGGAAACAAAACTGAGGGATGGAAATTCAGAGGTTGAAAATTATCCTGTAAAAAACTGGGGTTTTTTATTTAATAGTAAATCCCTACCAAGTAGGAGCTTTAACTTTCTGCTAGTCACATCAGAAAATATCTAAATTCACAGCTATAAGCAGCCTGCCATATCAGTATGCACAAGATACTTGGGTTTATGTGTTTCTTATGTAAATGTGCTTCTGAGTTTATAAACAAAACTGTAATCTTTCCCATTTTTTCAATAAAACCCTTTTACTTTGTGCTTTAAGCTTACACAATGTTTAAAGTGGAGTCAAGTTCATTTCACACTCACAGCACAGCACTTCTGTAAAAACAAAGAATCCAAACAAGTCAGCATAGAAACAATCACTCTGTGTCTTGCCTTCATATCTTAAGGACAGAGGTATTTTCTCATTAAAGTGAATAGATCAGTTTGCCCATGGCTGTTAGCAAGCAGGAAAAGGAACACAGAGGTACTGCCAGGCATGTTCTGTGTCATTTTGGCCAGGGGCAAGCCCATAAAGTCTCAGTGAAGATACTCAGGGGAAAATGTAACAGGAATACAAAGGGCTTATCCTGGGTACAAAAAGTGCCACCAAGTTTTTGAATATTAACTGAATTGTCACTTTTTGATCCATGCAGAGTTTTTACAGACACCTAGAGAGCTTAGACTTCTGCATTTTGAGTTCCAAGCATCCTTAACCCGCTGCAAAGCTGAGCACATTTCACGATCAATTTCCCAAATGATGACATAGGTTTATGACTCTGTTTAATGGGTTTAAATTAGTGTTACCCATGTTTTACCTGTCAGCTTCCACTGATGTGAATGCAGTGCTGTGTACTCCAGCATTAGCATTCTCTGTCCAAATCTCCCTGCATGAAGTACTGAGTGTCTGTTTAACGTGTATCATTTCCCCCTCTTTGGCAAAGCTGAATGCATGCACATTCTTCCCTTGACACGCTAAAATATCTAAATGCAGGACAGATTAGGCTCTGTTAGTTTTGCATTTTCTGAATAGAAGGTGAGTTCTTTTTCTGGGTTTGTTTGTATAAAGAAGCACTCTGTCCTCAAAGGAACAGACTGTGAAATCCCAGGAAGATATAAGAGGATTTGTGTCTTAGCTTTAAAATTTGACCCCATCTTCTCCATTGAATTACAGAAAGTTTCCAGACTAGCATGTGAAAACAAGTAAAACTGTAAGCAACAACAACAAAAAAGTGTATAATAAGCTGTTCACCTTCTAGGTTCTCTTCATGACCAACAGGATCTTTGAATTGTTTGGGCCCTTGGACAGATGACATCCTATGATACTTGACTTGATCTCACCTAGCTCATTAATTGCATTTAGTGTGATTAATAATTCCTTTCTGTCAGAGGTATGGTGAGCAGCTGAGGAGATGGCATTCAATAGGAATCAACAGGAATTCTCAGTCTTACACAATATTTTGTGCAGGGATAACAGCCTTGTTAGGAGAAATGTGTTCATCACTGATTTCAGCAGTCATCTCTCTTCCCACATCTCTCAGCCCCTGAAGCTCAGGGCAGGGACTGGGGGAATGAAGCTATGGAACAGAATATTCCATTTGTTGTGGTCCTTGTCCTGACCAGCTGGTCCAGTGGCCTGACCAGCTCAAGGTTGACCAAAAATTAATGTTGTCAAGGGCATTTTCCAAATGTTTCTTAAAACACTGGCAGGCTTGGGGCACTGATCCCAAAGTTGGTGGTAGGATCAAGCTTGGCGCCTTTTGGACCAGGGTCACAACCTGGCCTCTTGTCTAACCGGCATTTCAATGATTTACTCTTAATTTACACCAGAGCAAATGATACATGTATTTATATTTCCAAAGGGTTATTTAATATTAGAGACCTTTCAAAGCTAATATAAATCTGCATTTTCAACTCTGGCAACTATCAATTTTTGGCATTGTTATTAAATTAACATTTGATTCCTGAATTCAGTCAGAGAAGATGTAATTTTGGTCAATCTCAGAATTCAAGGCTTTGCTAGGAAACATAGCTATGCTTCCTATTGGTGACTTAAATAATATACTGTATATCTTTCCACAGTTATATTTTTCCTAACATCAAATTCCTGAGTGCATCTAAAATGAGAATTACACATTAGCCCTCGGCTGAAAATGAGGACGCACAAATGTCTGTGTCTGAACAATGCTTGTAGTCACACAGTTCTGAAATAACCAATGGCCTTGGGAGAAAAAACTAAAAAGCTTGTAAGTGTTTAATTAAAATATACCAAACTTTCTGAAAACTTAAATTTCTTGATTAATGTTTCCTGTTATTCAATAAAAAAATTCAGTGTTCAACAAACACTTGATTCCTTTTGAGAGCAGTGTTACTATCGCAGTATTCACTGCTGCCATATTTCCAGATTCTTGCTGGAATCCCTTTGAAAGCAGAATTGAAGCATTTGGTGGGTCTGTGCCACAGATTCAGAAAAAACTGAATTATTTGAGCCAAACAGGACTGCTAAGAGCCAGATTCCATTCCCTGCCCCTCAGACCTGAGTGCTGCCTTAACTAAAGGAAGTGCAGTGACAGGATATTGCAGACTACTGGGAGAAATCACGACAGAAAATAGTACATGGGGACTATAAAAATTTTTGTTTCTGCGAGTGGTCAGGAATGCACTTTAGGAAGCAATTTTTGGGGTGCAGATGAATGAATAAGTAGTTTTTCCTCTTCTCATATCTTTGATTTTCTGATATTCTGCCATTCATAAAAACATGTATGATTTTTTTCTTCTTGTATTTAAGTTACTAATGTATAGTGTAAACAAATACTACTTAAGATTTCCTTTTGTTTCCTTCATTATTTTCATCCACAACCGGGCCACCCAGAGTTATCACATATAAAAAGACAAAAAATACCTGGGCAAACAATACATATCCCCTTTCTTTGTAACTGGCCTCTTACATACCCTGTTCCTTATCATATATGATCCTGTTTTTCCTCCTCACAAATAGAATTAGTTTGCCTCTAAATATGGTAATTTACCTTAGGAGCAGGAAACTACAATTTTTTTTTTTTTTTTTTTTTTCTGTAGGACTGGACAATTATTGTTATTATTATACTAATTCTCAGCACTCCAGTGATAACTCTGAGAAATGGCATCTGGTATGAGAAGAATTCTGTTTTAAATGTACATTATGCATGTGTGTCCCCCTTTAAATTTGCTTGGCACAGGGCCAGAAAGATAAGGGTGACTAAAGAGACATGTTTTAAGATGATATGTCATTGTAGCCCTTTGCTAGCTTTGCGATGAATGTTTTAATTAAAGAGCAGCATCAGGCAGGCCAACAGCTGGACCAGATTGAGCTGTAATTCCTAATTTTCGCAGTTTGGCATCTTCACTTCTGAGATAATTGGAACACCCTCAGCCAGTTATCTCTTGGTATTCAGTATTTTGCTGAATATTACGTATATATTACGAATATAACCTAAATTTTTAAGGTACAGTATTATATAAAAGGGAAGAGGGCTGCTCAGTTCAGATTAGACAGCTCACAGTGTCCTTTAAAAGAGAAAAATGCCAGATTTGTTAAAATAAACTATGAAATAACCAAGTAGAACATGACCTAAAAAAGACCTGTCTTCAGTGACATCTTGCAGTCATTTGTCTGCTAAAATGCAGACAGATATTTATTGTAGAAGGGACAATGCTGGCTCCAGAAGGCAAATTTGTTCTGATGCTTTACCTGTAAGGATTTCAGATCCATGTTTGTCTCCTTTTATGGGATTCAAAATTGGGTGGAAAAATAGGATAGCTGAAACATCTCAAACATCTCAATTATCTCAATAAATTAACCATAATAATAATTGAGGTAAGAATGTTTTCTGATACTTGCACTTAACTTGTTAAAACTTTATACTTTTGCACCAACCATTCATAATATCAAGAATTTTAGAGAGACATCTGGTTCAGAAACCCGATATTTCAAGTCAAAACTTAGCTGATGCTCTGATTTAGACTAACATGACATAAAAATGTTTTTACTGAAAGTTATGATAACAGGTTTGGATCCTTAGAAGACACATTGTTTTGCCAGCTGAATGCAGGGGTGTAATGCCATGTACTACATCCAGTCAGCTCAAATCTGCACACTTTAAAAAAACAAAAACAAGTTTGAATTTATGTCCTACATTTAATAGACCACCTTGAAGTCCCTGGAACCTGTCAGTTTAACCCTTCAGAAATTTAAGCTTTCACTGGCATTTCTAAATAAAAAGCAACCAGGCTTGTTAGTAATGTAGGTTAAAAGGATGTTCAAAGGGATGCAAGAGAGAAAGAAAGGCTTTATCTCTTTTAAGGTGTCAAAAAATCTGAAAAATCCTCTTCCCTGCCCCATCACTGATGTTTTTCTACTGTTTTACCTCAAAGAGCTCAAGGAAAGTGGTCAATTAGGGAAAAAAAAAAAAAAAAAATTACTCCAGAAAGGTAAATTGTGAGGGGAAGGGGAAGGGGAAAGGGAAGGGGAAGGGGAAGGGGAAGGGGATGGGAAGAATTCCCAGTTGTACTACACAGGGTAAGGGAGTTTCTACTCTGTGGTTAAGTTAGAATGAGAAAAAATAATAACACTGAGAAAATGAAATGGACACCAGGGTAGGGGAAAGGAGGCTCAGGAGGGACCTTGTAGCTCTGTACAACTCCCTGACAGGAGGGGACAGCTGGGGGGGATTTAGGCTCTGCTTGCAGGGAACAGGGACAGGAAGAGAGGGAACGGCCTCAGGCTGGGCCAGGGGAGGTTTGGATTGGATATCCAGGAAAAATTCTTCACCAAAATGGTCATCAAGCTCTGCAATAGGCTGCCCATGGAATTTGCAGAGTCCCCTTCCCTGGAGGATGTAAAAGCCATGTGGATGTGGCACTTGGGGACATGGTTTAATGATGGCCCTGGCAGTGCTGGGGGATCAGTTGGATTTGATGATCTTAGAGGGCCTCTCAAACCTAAATTATTCTATTTTTCCTTAATAAAACTTTAGATTTTGTGCTCCTACCATATTGTGTGAATTTTGAATGACTGCATGAAAAAAGCTTAGAAGCATGCCTGGTGTTCTTCCTGCATTGCAATTGATACAATGAGTAGGCAAATTCTTCTTACCCAGCTCTTAAATTATACATTTGTTACTAATTTCTAATAGATGTTTATCTCAGGAGTAGCTGCATTTCATATTATCATTAAAATCTCATTGAAAAATATCTCAGGAGACTTTGGGACAGAAAAGGAGATATAAATGGAATATCCTATTAATATTCCATTAGGTTAATAATATCTGTCTAAGTGAATCATAGTTGTATTTGCTGCCAGCTTTTAAATACAGATTATTTTACTTTGGTATTTAAATTCCCATTGTGGGAACTAGCTGTGCTAGACCCTGTGAGCCTTTTTTTTTTTTTTTTTTTTTTTTTTTTTTACTGTTTATCTTGTGTTCTTTTAAATGTGTTATAGATAAATTATTAAGCTGGAAGCAGAGGTATAAGAAACAGAGGAGTCTAAGGCAAAATAATGAATTTGACATTGTGTCCAAAGCATAGGCACACATCTCAGTGAACACCAGACTCTGTCTGATTACACATTCATGCACTGCTGGGTGCTTGTTTATTTGCTTTGACAGTGGGTCCAGAGGAATGTTCAATGAGCCTTAATTGCCTTAATTTATACAGAACGGAGGACTTTTCTGGGATTACATTTCTCATCAGCTTCCAGCCAGATCTCTACACACTGGTCACTTCACATTTGTACAGAATGCGTGCTGCCTCATCAGAGACTCCACTGGGTTTGAAGAGGGGAGTAATTTTAAAGGCTAATAAGAGGGGATCAAATTGTTTCCTCCCGTAAGCAGAATAGAAATAAACAGAGTGGTGGTGGAAATTTGGAGAAGGTTGAGCTATTAATGTTACCTCACTTTTTGTGATTTTTATTGTCAGTATTGCTGTTACTCTGAAATGCAGATACTTCTACTCTAGGTTTTCAGTGGGACTTATTCCCTTTTGTACAGATGTACAGGAAAAAAATCAAATCAGCCAGAGATTTCTCATGGACCTATGGGCTCCATGTCCTTGCTTTAGATACCCATGTAGGTATTTTTTAGTGTTCAAATTGGAAGAACAGTAGCCCTGATAGATTCATTGTGCATGAGCTGTACCAGTCTTCTTGCTACGGTCTCATTGTTGCCCAGGAATTTTCCTGTTATAAATCTGATTGTATCAAAGTAAGATCAAAATTAAATCTGGCTAGATTAACAAATCAAAGCCTAGAAAAGGATCAGGAATTATGATAGAAGTTCATTGCACAGGGGCACACTGAAAGCCATGCTGTGCCTATTGTATGAAGCACCATAGTAAAAGAAATGTAAAGTGAAAATCCGAAGTCCTTCTGGAAGAGGAAAAGTCAGTACCAATAGCTTCAGAAAAAAAAGAGAAAATGGTAAGCAGAGAGACAAATTGGGAGTGATGCAAGAACAGAAGTGTTTAAGGAAATAGTGGTTGCTCTTCTTCCTCAAGGAGCTCATCAGTTCTGTGCCGTGGGTGTTTTCATAGACCAGCAATGTCTGTATCATCCACGGATGCCACCAGTTTTTTTTCTTTTTGCTTCAGTCAGTGTTCTCCAGCTGGAAACCTTGATGTTAAAAACGCAGAGTGTTGTGTAGTTATGAGTCACTGAAGTCAGTAAAAGCAGACTGAGCTTCCAAAGGAAACCCAGCACCAACCTGCAGATGGTGAGAGCTGTGCAGGCAGCAGGATCTTGGCTCCTGAGCAGCACTTTCCAGAGAAAGCATGTGGCTCTGGTGTCTCTGCTAAGTTTCCAGGGAAACTAATGGCTAAACTGAGTGTGTACAGGCTGTTCTCTGAGGTGGAGACATTATTTTCATGGGTTCACAGTTCCAGCTAAAATTTCCCAGAGGAGTGAGCCAGAACAGAGGAGCTTAGATGCTTACACTGGGATTGCAGTGGCTCATGTTGGTGCAACTACCAGCTCTGCCAGCTCACCTGTCTCATAGCAGAATAATAGAAAGAAATTGGTGTTTCACTCTACTGTCTGGGATTTTTAAGAGATCTTTACACGATCTGTGTATTTTTATAAGGAGAGAGAAAAATAATGCCTGAGCTTAAAAGGCACTTTAGCACTGTGGAGGACAGAGGAAGTGTTTAAGGACAGTATTACTGCCACCTACTCTTCAATTTTTGTTGATAAGTAACAAGCTCCAAAGGCAAATGTCTCTGCAGGAAATGAACAGACATCACTCTGCTCTTCTTGAAATTTTAAGTCTTATTTGCATAACCAATATTTGAAAGAGATCACAAAGATCTCGTGCAGAATAATTTGTTGGTGTTGAAGAACACATAGGTAATTTCTAAATCCATAGGTGTTTTCCAGTCAGTATATTTGTCTTAAAGTCCCACCACAGCAATAGAACTGAAAACTTTATTTTATAGCAATTCTGTCACTACACATTGGATAAAATAATTTAGAGGGCACTGTAGCAAAGTTCATTCCTTATCATTTCCAAGTGAGATACAACAACCATTGGGCTACACTGGCATAATAAAACTGTTTGCTTGTTAATATAAAGAAACTTTAGTTATTCTGCATGAAATTAACGTAGTTCATTAAAGAAAATCCAAAGATATTCACCTCCTGACACACAGGAATAGCTCACTTGCTGTGATTAGAGAAACCTGAAGCAAGTAGGAGTTATGGCATTTAAGTTGCTGGGCAGTAAAAAATCATTAAATCCTCATCCTGCATTTTGTTCCCATCACTCCTGGCACTGGTGACAGGCATAGCAAACCCCAGTTTGTGTTTTGGAGGGGAATTAGGCATCCAGCAGATACAAAAATCAGTTTTATCAAGAACAAGATGGATTTGGATATACTCCTAAGGAAATCTGAAACTCCTGGGGAACCTCTGCATCTTGAGCCACGTTGCCTGCAGATCTTCAGTTTAGGAGACACGGGGGAGAAATGTCCTAGGGAGATGTGGTTGGGAGTTTATGTCTTGAGTGCAGGATTCAGACTTGACACTTTAATTTCCTTTATGGATTCAACCCTAAATAATTTCCTTTTATGATTAAGCTGTGCTGCCCACAGGAATCTTGTTGCAAAGCAGCAAATTTGACATCACATGAAGGTAGTAATCTATAGATGGGACTGCATCTCCTTGTCAAAGATTCTGAACACACTAGTACAAAAAAAGATACAGAGAGAGAGAGAGAGGGGGGGAAAATGTTCACATATCATGAAAAAACTGATTTAACTTCCTGCCAGAAAGGCTGTAACACGACGTGAAATTAACGCCAGCAAAGAAGTGACTTACAGTTGGATTGTAACTGATTTAGAATTAACACTGTCCTTCAGAATTAAAAAAAAAACAAACAAAAAAAAATCACAACAGTACACAGAAAATTGTGTGAACCAAAATTTTCCCCTATCTGCAGTTCTCCCACCCTCCAGTCCTGCATTCAGGATTTTTTGATATTTTGGAGAAATATTAATATTTCTGAGACTTGTGTTTTTTCTTACACTGCTTTTTTGGTGGATTTTTTTGGTTGGTTGGGTTTTTTTCAGGGCTGGTGGGGCTTTTTGGTTTGTTAGGTTTAATTTTTGGTTTTGTTTTTTTTGTTGTTGTTGGGTTTTTTTTTTTGGGGGGGAGGGTGTTTGCTTGTTTTTTGTGGCTACAATTTACTCTAATGATATTACAGTATCACTGACCTTGAGTCTGTAGAAAGAAACGTAGATCAGATCAGCAACTCTGTATTCAGAATATCGATATGATTAAAGTTAAAACAGACTCACAAAAGCCAAACTAGAATGAGAACTTGCCAAAGGATGCACCATACTTGGCAACATGCTTATTAAAAAAAATAAAAAATGCTACATTAATCTGCTCAGAATATAGAATTATCATCAACAGTCACTGCTGAAAAGAATTGCTGTGGAACTGTGAATTTAAGCCAAAGTGACTGAAGTGTAGTTCAAATGCGTGACGGGAAGAGAGAGAAGAGATGGATATAATTTAATCACACTGTAAAGTCAATATCTGTCTGCAGGAACATTTGCTGTTTACTGCAATTTCCATAGGCCTCTTACAGACTTTTCATTCTTAAGTGGAGGCTTGCATAGGTTTTCTTCTGCATAAAGATTGTGAAGTAAATGCTGCAAACATCGTGGAAGCTCCCAGGATGGCTAAATATAAGGATATACATGTGCAGAACAAGTATAGAATTTATGCTGCTACTCTAAAAATTATGCAAGGCTCAGATTGGTGAATAGACACAGGAAAACTTTATCACAAGAGAAAGCAATAAAATAGGAAAACAAGGTTTTGGACTTATTACTTTTTAAATTTATGGTCCATGAAATATATTCAAGAGTTCAAGCCATAACTTCAGGTGATTTAAACTGGTAAAGTTCTAAGGAAAGGAAGAAATTTGCACTGAATTCCAGCATCCCAGAATCCTCCTCACACAGAGATGCCAAGTTCCCATCTCCACGTTGTTGCCACAGGTCACACACAGCGGGAGAAGATGACTTTCCTAAAAAAATCAGATTATACAAGGAAGCTGATCTGAGCTGACATGATTTGATTTGGGTTAGAAGATTAATCCAGACTTCAGCTGCCAAGGGCTTTTAGATAAATAGCACTTAGCCCACTTACACTGAATGGATTTTTTCTAAAGGAAGGAGTATTAATTAGAGCAGCATGGAAGTGAAAGAAATCTGAAAAGACTTAGGATTCCTGTGACAAAGGCTATGAAATACTGCTGCCTTCAGAGATTAGAGTGTTCATGTTCAGAATGGGATGAGTGTTCTTGTGATCTTCTTAGCTGCTGTACTCGTGGCTCATCTGCTGAGGAAAAAAATGCCTAAAGCACCGTGGAGAAAACAAAATAGCCTGGCC
This sequence comes from Hirundo rustica, assembly GCF_015227805.2. Classification (NCBI taxonomy): domain Eukaryota; kingdom Metazoa; phylum Chordata; class Aves; order Passeriformes; family Hirundinidae; genus Hirundo; species Hirundo rustica. The sequence goes on along the minus strand of NC_053454.1, from coordinate 3,505,505 downwards.
TGATTCAAAAGGACCGTGAGGACAAAAGATTTGAAATTATTTCAAATACCATTCCTGGCCTGAGGCTGAGCAAAACCTTAATCCCAGACAGGACAAGCATTGTGACAACTGAACATTCCAGTGCACTGCATGGGTGGCATCAGCTCCGTGCTGTCAACTGTCAGATGTGCTCCTTCCACATGTGCTACCATGTGGTGTGCCCTCTCTGAAGTATTCTTTGGTTTGGACATGTCATTACTCATGAGCTGGTTGTTCCATAAGTAGCAGAGTGTTTGGCTAGGTTGCCTCTAAGTTGAGGCTGTGGCATAACCAGAATTCTGGTTTGCTAAGCTCACTAAACAGCCCGTTCATCAAATGCTGTGTGGCTTAATTAATGCTGTCTGGGATTTCCAAATGAGGTTGTATTAAAACACTGTTCCAATGGCTGGAAATTTCTGCAAAACTGAGGACACTGACGCTCGGCTTCATGTTTCCCAAATGTCAAGAGTTTAGTCTAATATCATTACCATTTGGGACGGCTCAAATAACGATACGTAGAACTCTGGTTTCTTCAGAGGGCATTATATCAAAGGCTTATTGAAAGACAAGGTCTTTTATACAGTGTTTTAGTACAAAGGATATTATTTGTTGTTTCAGACCAGTGCCTCTTAGTAAACATCTTTACCAGTAAAAAAGTTGGAAAAAGACCAAGTGTCAGGAAGCGGATATCTTCAAGGATGGTTTTGGGTTCCTCCTTATGATTTCCCAGGCCCAAGTGAGAGAGTTATGTACTTGGCTCTTCCCATAGGCTTCAAGCTACTGGAGCCTAAAAATAGAATTTTTGACCACTGTCATTTCCCATAGTCTAAGGCACAAGAATTCCCTGTGGGAAATCACTGGAGATAGGTGACTCAAGGACAGGCACCCATCTTAAATGTGCGCGATAGGTGAGCATGAGTGGGGGTGTGAAACATGTCCCATAGAACTGGCAAAATTCTTTATAGATATTTTAAAATCCTACCTAATACCTGGATGTGGACACAGAGACTGGATCGCCCACACTAAAATTATGCCATTCAACCAAGATGAGGTAATGTTATGTATAGAGAAGCTTGACATCTATAAAAAAGTAAAATATTTCTTTCGAAATAAGAAATCCTGGAATCCATATTGAGACAGGCAGAAGAAGAATCCTTTCCACCACAAATTATTCTGTGAGTTGGAGAGCTAAGTCTCACTCTTTACTGTCCAGGCCTTACGAATTTATACAAACAAGCTCTTAGGACATCTGGTTCATATTGGGAATTTGGACAGGTCCTATCCCACTTGTGTTGTCTTCTTTTATTCCTGTAATTGTCATAAACAAAAAATTTACTTTGTAAATTCAAGTTTTGTAGCTGCACATGTCCTTTCCCTCTTATTATTGCTTGATATTTAATTACTTCTACCATGTCCTATAGCAAAAAGGGAATCCCATTTGAATCATTCAATGGCATAATTCTAGCAACCAGTTCCTAAAATACTGACTTATTTCCCCTCAGTTTTTATTGGTAGCATTAAAGTTGTGATCATTCCATTAATTCATTGTTCTACTAATAAATCACTAGCTACTGAAAAAGCAGAAATATATAGGTTGCACACTAGTGTTTATTAATATCAAAGAAACTAATATCAGTAGAACTTTCATTTTGTGCAAGCACAAAAATTCCTCACTTTGTGAAAAATAATTCTCTTGAATTAAAGGCAATGCTAAGAATACAGGGGAAGTTTCTTCATTGAATCACAGAATAGTTTAGGTGGGAAAAGACCTTTAAGATCATCAAGTCCAACCTTTAACCCAGCACTGCCAAGGCCATCACTAAACCATGTCCCTAAGTTTCACTTTTTATGTGTCTTTTAAATCCCTCCAGGGGCGGTGACTCCCTGGGCAGCCTGTTCCAATGTCTGACCACCCCTCCAGTGCAGAAATATTTCCTAACCCCTGATCTAAACCTCCCTCACTGATGTCTGGAACCTCTTGAACTCATTTCAGAGATGTCTCAGACAAGTCTTGAGTTTGTCTGCAGCTGTTTGGGACCAAAAGTAGGGCATGGAAAGTATAGGAAATAATGGAAGTGATAAGAGCAAGATACTTGTGGATAAAATTTAGAACATTGGGGAGATAGGAGTTTTCAAATAAAAGCTTTCTGAAAATTCAGTTCCTCATCCAGTGAGGGAATCCCTTCCCAGAGAGAGCAAATTACCATGTAATAAACTTGCAAAGCTGAAAAGTACTTTGCCTGTATTATGATGGCATATTGTGGATTCTTCAAAGCTGCCATGGAAGAATTAATCTGTTTCACACCTTTCAAGTCAGATATTAATTTTGTTGATACATCTCTATCTATCTAAATACACTTTTTTAAAATATATTTGCATATATACATATACATGTGTGTAATTATGTACATACAAAAATATATATAAATATAGACAATACATATTGATTAAAAAAAAAATCTCGGGTAAGAAATACATAACAGCATTTCCTGTCCATAATCTTATTTTCAGTAGGTTATCCCATTCACACTCATTCACCTTAGAGAATAAAATTTAAGCCATAACATCCCATAGTTTTCTGCTCAACTAAATTAGTTAGGCATTCCAATTTTTAATTGGAATTTCCATGTGAAAGAAATATTTTTAAAAGTATTTTCCATTTTTTTTCTGGAGAAGAGTAAGTCTTTTAAAGAAAGCATATACTCTGCATTTCTCCCCTTAAAGAACACAAATGTGGAACTAATAGTTAAGTTTTAAAACACAAATATCTTTAAAGCCAACAAAATTAAATTTTTGGAAACTGCTTTTGGAATGGCTGCTGAGTTATGACAGGCTCTTTCTGAAAGCTCTGGCAGACAGCCTCACACACTTTTCTTTTAAGATGGTTTATGATTAGAGCTCTGGGTGTAAATCAAGGAAAAAAGGTGACTATTTTCATTGGCTGGAGACTGAAAATAATCAAGCCTCTCTGTGGTCCGCCAAGATAAATACATAGGTAAGAAAAGTATTAAACTGCATATTTTCACTATTAACAGTGATTTTACATTTTCAAGCAATAGAAGATAAATGAAAACAGAAATATGTGGTGTCCTTCACCACAAGAATAAGGCAGGAAATAAAAGTTTTACAGATCTCCTGTCTGATGTGTTTATAACAGTATTCAGCTACTACCTGGTGTGCTTTTCATCAGTAAACTTCAAAGTACTTTTCAAAGCAGATAATCTTTAGGGAGATTTGGGAAAAATCCAACTAAAACAAATTTTGATCAGGTTTTGCATAAGAAGGAAAAACAAAACAATTTGATTTCTACCAGCTTTCCGAGGCATCAGTAAGTTTTTCACAGAAAGTACAAACTACACCTCAGTTCTTTTTGGTGCAGTACTTTGTGTTGGCACAGGCACCACAACAACCTGAAACATTGTCTGAGAAGGAATTTGCAATTTGTTTACCCCTTCTTTAAAACTGCTGTTGATTCATACAAGACTCTATGGAAATAACTTGGTTTTTAATCAACCAAGACATGAGTGTAGTTGGGGGCTTTACAGGTTTAGGTGTTCTCTGACTGCACATCTCTGTCATTAATGTAGGGAAAGGTAGGAGGACCAGTCACAAAACTGCTCAGAGGGGATAAAGGATCGCCACCATCAGGTTTCACGGGCAAGAGTGGGATAAAACTCCTTCTTGAAGAGGCAAAATCCTCTCAGTACTTATTTGCCCCATCCCTGGAAGTGTCCAAGGCCAGATTGGACAGGGCTTGGAGCAACCTGGGATGGTGGAAGGTGTCCCTGCCCGTGGCAGGAGTTGGAATGGGATGATCTTTAAAGTCCCTTCCAACCCAAACTATTCCATGATTCTCTGATGTTCACATGGCTCCCAATGCAATATAGTTCTCATAGCTGGTTTATCCTGCAAGTTGTGAAATATTCTTTCTTTGCTCAAAGTCTGAATATTTTATTGTTCATGTCAAAGAAGTGAAAGGTGAGAAAAACCAAACTAAAACTATTCCCTAAGATCCTTGCCAAAGCTTCTTCACTGACCCGTGTGATAGCTGGACAGGATTATTGCCAAGAAGAAAGGAACAACAAAAAAAAAACTCTTTAAGGGAAAGGTTTTCAGTGCATAAAAGAGATTCTTTTGTGTGTGTGTGTGTGTGTGTGTCTGATATGGATGCAGAATGCAGTGTTTGGTGACCCCAGAGACGCTCTCTTCTCCTAAGATGGATGGCAGTGTCCCTTAAACTTGTCCTAATGGAGTAAAGGAGTCTATTTCTGCTGAGCCCTTGTGCTGCAGAGAGGAGATGCATTAGTGATGGTGGCTTCAGTGCTGACTCTGTGCTGCAAAGAGAAACTCAACAAAAATCTCCATATTCATTTCACAAAGGTCAACGAACAGACAGCATTGCAATATATCTTTTAAGCCTAAGGGATCTGATTTTACGTTGTATCATTTTAAGTTTATGTCAATTTACTTCTCTGAAATTAGGTTAGCACTGAAATCAGTGGAGTTAGAAATGGCATAAAGCTGGAAGAAAGTAGTGGTGAGTCATGACTTTTATTTTCAAATAGAGGAGCCAAGTGTTTATGGTGGTTTCACTGTGAAGCCAAAATAAAAGGGGAGATTTGGAGTGGGTTTTGATGTCTTGTCTGAACCTGCAGCTCAGTGGGCATGAGTCCATGAAAACCAAACCCAAAATGCAACACATGCACACATCCCAGCTAACAAAACCTGCTTTTACGTGGCTTTAGCTGCAAAGTCATTGGCATTTGACATATTTTCCCCTGTAAAGTGTTCACAAAAGATCCGTGAATAGCCAGAGAGTGTTTGCAGGGAGGAATGGCTGCACAGAAAGGATGCAATCAGAAAAGATCTGATGGTTTACACAACAGGTAAAAAGAGAATACATCCAAAAAAACCACCCTGAAAATAAAGTAGTTATTCTCTTCAGTGATTTGTGATTCTACAAATTGATCAGGCAACAGCCTGAAGTCCTTCTGTGGATTGTTGTCTTTCTGAATTAGTGGTAAACTCTCCAGCTTGTATGCACTGAATCCGTACATTTAATGATGTGCAGCCGAGCATGGCAGCTCTCTGCAGAGCAGCCCACAGGTATTGTCCCCTTCTCAGTCACACAGCTGAGGACTGGGTCAATATCCCCCCAGTGCTACCACATGACCTGGAGAGTGATAGAATTCCAAGCCTTTTTTTACTCCTCTGAAATACAGTTGTGTCCTGGCCTCAGAATGCTGCAGTAAGGAGGGCAAGCATTGGCATGATGTACCACGCACTCAGCCAGTCTGTGAACACACAGCGTGTTCTAAAGATTGTGTACTGCTTCACACCACAGCAGTAAATCTGGGTCAATACAGGGCAGAAGCCCTCAAAGTTTTGGGAAAAACAAAAAACAAAAAACAAAACAAAACAAAACAAAAAAACCCACAAAAACAAAATACCACCAAAAAACAAAACAAAACAAAAACAAAACAAAACAAACCAAAAAAAAAAAAAAAAAAAAAAAAAAAACACACAACCAAAAAAACAAAACAAAAAAAGACCCACCCCCCAAATTTTTTTTTCTTCCCCCCCCACATTTCTGGATGTAAACTCTCTTACATTCCTTCTCCTGTCATATACCCAAAGCACAGTGTGAATTTTAATTTAAAAAAAAAAATCTTACATAAAATTGATCTTTCCCTTCTAGTTTATCTGTAATTAGTGACTTAGGCTTGACCTTGTCTTTGCCATCCTGAGAAATATTTTATACGTTTATTTTTACCCTAGAACTCTTCTAAATCAATTCTACTGTAATTGTTGTATAAAGGCAGAAACCCAGGTGCAAATCTTTCCTGAAACCAGAGAAGACTGGGGCAGAGATGTTTAGAGATTTGGGAACTGCCAAATCACAGCCCCATTCTTTTTCCCTTGGGAAATACGCAATGCAAATTGTGGAGTCCAGCAATACTGCCGAGGGAACAATTTGAAAGCTGTGAAGGCTGCAGGTAAGGTTGGACATCATCTGGGACAAAGAACTTGTGAGCATCGTGTGAGCAAAGATGGGGGAAGAACTGGAACAGAATGGCCCTGGATGGTTCAATCCAGAATGGTTCAAGAAATGGGCAGATGTGGTTCTTGGAGACAGGGTTTAGGGGTGGACCTGGCTGTGTTAGGCTGTAGGTTGGACTCAAAGATCTTAGAGATCTTTTCCTTAAAGATTCTATGATTTTATGAGAAATTTTTACTCATTCACTTAGTCTCATGGGAGAAAATAACATTAAAGCAGGAGTGGTTTTGGGGACCATAAATATACTGAACTGGCAAGTGTAGAACTGCATGTTCAATACCTATTTTTTAAAGTTCTTTTGTAGTGGCAGGTTAAATTAACCACTAAAACCCTTAAAAACCCCCACCAAAACTACTCCAGGCGCTAATTCTCTAATACAAACATACCCAGAGTGCTGATCCCATCATATACTATAGATAATTTACTTAAATATCTTCAACAGAAAAGCTTAGATCCACATTCCCTATGCAGCTAATCAAAAGAGAGAGGTTACAAGGGAATGCTGCAATGCAGAGCACCCAAGATTTGCTAATGTGAATTAGCAGAGTGACCAAGATTCAAAAAGATCCTTTGGAAAGAGAAATTTGCTGTCACACAGGCAAAAAACAGGAAGATACAGCACTAAAGGGAAATTATTGGTAAATGAAAACCACATCCAGGGGCTGTGTCTTTAGAACTTTGAACAGGAACCAAGAAAAATTTTAAAAAATAAAAATAGTTACATGTCTCTACACGGAGCAAAAGAGAAATGACAAAACAAAGACAATAAGAAGGTGCCAGAAGCCTCGTAGTTCTATGGATTATGAGTTCTTTTTTGTAGAAACACTCAGAACAGAACCTCTCTCTTTTAATGTTTTCCTCCTAAGGAGAAATGAGGCAGAAGAGGCTTTTCATGGAGATGGACTGCTAAAGAAGATGCTGTGAAGGAAAGCAAAGTACTTGAGAATAAATTATGTTGTGCTTGCTGGCCTTCCTTTTTTTGTTTTGTTTGTTTAAATTTTCAGATAGTTTCCTGTTTTATCCCAGATCAACCAGAAATATGGTACTATACAGCTGTAAGGGCCAAAAAAAAAAAAAAACAACAGTTTTTTGCATTCTTTAAAGTAGGTTCAGTTATTCCCATAATCCATGAGTGGTTTTTGTATAATCTGTTCATGATGATCTCCCATGTTAGAACTCCCCAGCTTGCCTGATCAATATATCCCAGTGTATCTTAGCCCTAACAGTCATTTTGCACCTAATATTTAACCCAAATTTTCCTCACTGTAAATTAAACAAACTGCTCTTGTCCTGCCTTTCAAGGAGATGGAGAAGAGATAATTGCTCTTCTCTACTGAGTTGTCCTCAGGATGGGTTCTGTAAAGCTGTCTTCTGTAAGCAACACTGGGCTGTGAATAAGTCCTGTAAACATCTAAAAAGTAATATCAGGCAGACCAGAGCCCAGTTCAATTCTTTTTTTTTAATTTTTTTTTTTTCCCTGCATATTTGAGGAATATTTCTATTTGCATTTTTGGTATGCAGATGTTAAAATTGATGTCATAAGGTGTGCCTCAGTCAACATGAAAAAACATCATACGTGATTCTCACCTGTCTGCTCCCTTGGTTTTTATGAAGTTATGACAACTTTCAATTTATTTGTCCTTCTGAGTTTAATATTTTCCATCCTAGCTTATGGCTGTTGCTGCTGGTTCCCACAGGGCTGTGAGATCTCAGAGGGTCTACAATTTCTGTGTGAATACAGATTAAAATTCCAACTTTTTCATTCATCCCTAGTGTTTGGATTCTCCCCCCTTTATTTTCAAATCAGAATTTTGTTTGCTCACAGTTCCTGTAAAAGTGAGTGGAGTTGCAAATGTCGAAAGAATTATGCTTTCAGTTTTGTTCCAATCCTTTTCTTCAGTTTGCTTTTGTTTTGCCTTGGTTTGTTTTTGTTTTGCTTTATTTACCCTTCTACCTCCTCATCTACATCACTGCAAAGAATTTGATATGGCACAATAAACTCCCCCATGTAAATCACATGAGCGCTGTAACGCAAGATGTTGCAGGGCTGAGTTAGAAATAGAAATGTCAGCCTTACTCTGAAACTTGCTGTTGAACACTGAAACCTGTCCTGCCTCTTCCCCTCATTCCCAGGTAAATGAAATTGAGAGGGAAAACCGCAGGAATAGGTCAGAGACAAAAAACAATTATCGAGGCTGGTGGTCACGACCTCACAAAAACAAAATGTGACTTAACTCTGGGAAAAATGAAGGTCCAGCAAGAGGAAATTGTCACAAATGCAGGGCCATGCTGGAGAAGCAAGATTTATCACTTGATTTGCGGGGTTGAGGTGCCATGGCCATGGCATCTCATGCTGGTTTGTGGATCAATCATTCCTGCACAGCTGCAGATTCTCCAGGGCCAGAGTTGGGAATCACAAGAAATAAAGGACATTTCACCCCATCTTCAGGAATGATTTCACCAAGAAATTTCTTTAAACAGCACAACGATGTAGTGACAAACCTGACTGAAATTCCCTTTCAAGATTTTGAAAGACTGCTGGAATTTTCCTCTTCCATCAGGAAAAACCTACACAAGCTTCTGTGCAAGTGGTTCCAGTGCAGCTGGACCAACTTTCCTATCCCAAAGCACCTGATACACTGCCAGAGAATCTTTAGGACTGTATTATAAACTAATTGTTCTCCTGGCTGTGAGCAGGATGAGAAGAACATTCTTTAGATGCAAAGACTTTTAGCATAATATTGAAAGTTCTCTCTCCACCTGCAGTCACAGTGAATATCCTTAAACTACATCCAGACAGCAGGACTGTGTTTACTACATTCCTGCTTATCCAGGTACTCCTTTTTCAAGGGAAGTGTTGGAATAGGAGACAGCACTTGTCAGCAAAGATTGCATAACTGAATCAGAAATATTAATTTATACATCCTTAGTTAAAATGGAAGTTACTGCAGTGAAGCAACTGTGCTGGCAGATATCTCCTGCTCTCTGCAGCAACTGAATTAACAGACCCTCTCACAGCATAACAGGAAGATCTACCTGAAAGCAGAGCTGGGAAGAGGGTTAAAAGAGAGCACAAGCTTCTGGTTTCAGTCCCAGCCATGTTATTAACTGCAAAATCAAGCTGCGTTTTCATCTAGGTATTGGCCTGAGCTTGTCTCTGCTTGTATTGCTGGGCACATATGAAACACAACAGTTTCCTGATGAGAAGATCACAGAGAAGAGTAATGACAATTCCAGGAAAGAAATGCCCCTCCTGTGCTGAAAGCTGCACCAGGCCCTGACCCATGACTCCAGCAGTACCAGGAATATTGGCTGTGCAAATGAATATTGATCACACAAACAGCAACAAGGATGCTGAGGTTCTGTCATCACTTAGCCACCATGCCGTGAGGAGAGGTGAGCACCAGAGAAGACAAAGAGCTTTACTAAGCCGGTGATGTTACTGCCTGATAAAACACTTGGGATGGTGTGAAGATCAATACACAACACTCAAAGGGTTTAACACACAGCTGGGTATTTATGTGATCATTAAGGTCAGTGTTCTTCAGCCCAGAGACAGGCACAGGTTGTGCAAACACCACCCAGGGAAAATCCAGCAGCAGGGAAACAGAGGAACCATGGGTCAGTCCTGCCCTGTGCTCAGATCACACCCACTGGCCTCCTCCCAGGACAGAAGGATGGATGGCAGAAAGGCAGCAGCAATTCAGAGCAGCACTGAGCAGCACAGCTCCGCAGGGTTCCTCCTCCTCTGCTTCCCTGGCATCCAGAGACGGAGCCAAAGACTGAAAGGCAATGCTGCTGATTTTCAGAGCCCTGCCAACCACCAGAATTAGTAAGTGTTCCTGTTATCTGCAAATACAAGATACCTTATGGGCTTAGGAGGAAGGTGAGTTTTGCTTTGTTCCAGAGAGGGAACATGGACAGACTTTACCAGAGCATGGAATGAACCTTTCCCAGAAGTCGCTTTTCTTCCTTCAACCAAGGGTTTAATCTGGTTTTTTTCTCCTGCATTTCTGTGAAAAGCTGAGCACATTCCAGTTAATGTGGTTCATTGGTTGATCATAAGGCTTCCATCACCTGAGGAGATATTTCCTTGAAAATTACACACCAGGGGAGTGGAGTGAGAATTTTCCTGGGGGATAAATAGGACATTGCATGGGCTGTGCAAGGAAAGGTGAACTACTAAGGAGAATATGAAGCCCTGAATAAATTGGAGTAGCTTAAATTGCAGACCGGTATTTCTGCACATATAATCTAACTATTGTGAAGTAGGCAAAAATACAAAATGTTTTGCTCTTGCTTTAATATAAGGGCAAATGTCCAAAACATTGAACAAAATATGAAAATATGTAAAATAGTGCTTCACACATGAGTGCATTATTTAGTCTACTTGTTCTTGTGGCTCTTTTAAGAGACTTTGATCCAAAGAGCCTCTCTAAATGCCTTGGACTGTATAGGTAAGCAATATGATTTTAAAATTAATTTTATTATTATATTGGATGAGATTTATAATTTATAATGGACAAGAACCGGTATTCCTGACAGTTGTCTAAGCTCTTTCTCTCTCTAGCTGGAATTTAAGAACAGATTGTATTGTTTTGTTCAGCAATGTTCTCTTTTGACTTTGAACAGTGCTGAGAAACCATAAGAAAGACAAAAGCAAAAGAATTAGCCTTACTTTCCAAAATCTAGGTGTAAAGACAAGGACAGGAATAAAGACTGCAAAGTGAATAAAGAATCTTGTTTACCTCATCATGTATTTTTTTTCAATAGACAAAATCAGAAATTATTTAAATAAGTTTGATCTAAATTGAAACAGAGTCTCAAAATTTCTAAAAACCAAACCAAAATAAAAATAAACCCAAGGCAAAACAAACGTAAGAAGTTGCCTTAGAAAATTAAAATAGATGCAGGCATTTGTTATTTTCAGGAAAAGGAACAGGCATGGGCTACCTGGTGCATGGTGGCTCTGTAACTGGCTTAGGTAGGGTCATTTGGAGCGAAAAGACTTCCCTGCATGATGGGAATAACCCCGAAACCAGACAGCCCTGCCTTTGAATCATTTCCCTGCCTCATACTTCAGAAACCGATGAGAACTTGAAATCCTGGGATACCTGAAATGACCTTTGAAAATTCATTCCTTACAAGTCAAGCAGATTGGCAAAGAACACTTTGCTATTTTGGAAAACATTAGTTTAAATCACTGCTTCAATAAAACATTGCCTTTATTGCAAATCCTCGTTTGCCTATGAATACGCACAGATCAGCTCTGGCCGTAACAGGAACTGCTCTGTTTTCTCCCATGTTTTCAAATTCTAAAATAAGATAAAGAAAAGAGAAAAATTACCTAAAGCACGATGAAAGCTATTTAATGGTTTGCTAGGAGAGCAGATATCTGTAGTGAGAAGAGCAAACACCAGCTGAGCTGGTTTGAAAATTGGGTTGCTGTGCTGCTTGGCACAAGTCTCACACTATCACATACAAAAAGTCTGCCATGAAATTGGCATTTCTGGAGTATTTCTGTAGCACCTACAGGCATATTCATGCATGACACTTTCTTAAGGTGAAGCTTTAGCAAATATGTCCTTTGCCTAATTTAGAACTAAATATCTGCAGAAAAGCTCTGCACAGAATTGAAATTTCCAGCATGCTGCTTCACCCCCAGGCCTTTGCCTTGCTTCCCTCCGTCCTCAAACACTCTCCAGCATCTGATGTGCAAAAGGTGAAGGGAAGCCCTATTAATCAACCACAAAGTACATTAAAGCACCTAAATAACTTGTTTATACAAATGATCTGCTCCGCTGTAAGTGATGAGGTCAAGAGTCCCATTTGTTGTGCGGTGCCATTTTATTGATGTGGCACGAGGCATCAGCAGCTGCAGTTTTGTCACGGTCTGCTTTCCATCCCTCCCAAGGATCATCACTCCTGGGCTGTCAGAGGCATCGAGTCTCCCGGTGCACGCTGCATGTTTGATAGAGCGCTGCCTCGGCCATTCATCATGCAAGGGAGTTAAATTTCCTCTGTCGATATGGAAATTCTGCAAGGGCAAGGATGTGTTATCAATTTTTATTGAGGGAATGACAGCAAGAAAGTGGGTCAGCCTGAGGTTGCCTTAAAGCAGCTTCCTCAAAATTATAATTATACTGACTTGCTGAATTTCATAGTGTGATTTAACTTTAAACTATCTTCCATGTCCTGTTACATACCAGGTCTCAAGGACTAACTTCTTTTTTTTTTTTTTTTTTTTTTTTCTTTTTTTTTTTTTTTTTTTTTTAATAAAGTGCATCCCTTTCTAAAAGTATAATATCACTTCAGGCAGAAAAAGGAGGATTTTGAACATGATCCCATGACAAGGTCATTGGCTATGGCAATAAAAAGAGATTTTCCAGGGTCTCACAGGTTTTTGGAAAACATTTTAGAAAAACAAATTTACTGACAGGGACATTTAGAAATCCCTCCAAACTATCAATAGTATTCAGATTGTCAAACAGGTGCAGAGACTAAAATAAAGCAATATGAAATATGTCAGGAATTGCAACTTAACATTCCTGTATTCATTAAGTGCAAGAATAAAAAAAATTAAAAAAAAGTTATGAAAACTCAAACCAGCTTCAATAACATCAAAATTCAACTTATAGAATTATGGATGATCAGTATTAACATAAAAAGATTTCTGAGGGAAGAGACCCCTTTGATCTATCAGACAAAAGTATAATGAGACACTCTGGCTGGAAGTTGGAGGGAGATATATTCAGAACAGAAACAAGGGAAACATTTTAAGGATGAATGGAATTAAAACTGGAATATTATACTTGGGTGGACAGTGAATATTCCATCCCCTGACATTCTTGAATCAGTAATTTTCGAAAAGAAACGCATTCACACATTTACAAATTTTTATGGGTTTGGTACAGGAATCACCCTGGTAAGGAGGAAAATAAATAGGCTGATGTAGAAATCTGTTCATAAATGCAATATCCTTTCACTAATCCAATTCTTTTTTCTTTCCTTGTACATTTTTCCTCATTATAGTCATGAGAACAACTGTCCACGGTTTTGGTTTTGGTTTTTTTTCGTCACTCCTTACCTACAGCAACAGAAGAATTGTTAACTCCGTTGAAGATATTTCATTGTCAATGGAGGAGCTGTGGTAAAGGACACAGGTTTTTTGTGGAGTTACTCTTCCATGACACCAAAACCAGCAACTGACATTTAGTGCCGGGGATGATGATACACAAACATTAGAGGATGTAATTTTTATTTCCAAGACAAAGTGACTATTGTGTAGGATGGGCTAGGGAGGTAGAGATATGGTAAATAACATCTGCAGTGGTTAAAATTAAGGAATGTGGATATCATTCTAGCAGAATCACTTCAAAAAGTTGGATTTCTTCCTCAAAGAATGATTTACTGGTGAAGTTCCCTTCCACTGAAGACCCTCTGCCTCTCCTCCTGTTGAGCATTTGAATAATCTCAGCATGCAACATTATCGTCTTCAGCCTGTGAAGTTACACACGGAAAAAAAATCAGGTGTAACAAATAAAATATTTCTTTTAATGTTTATTCTTTCTTACATTCCCTCTAATTTTGCACTGAGATACTGGCCAACACTAAAGAAATCCCACAAAAATGAAAGGACAATTTAACCCTACCTGTAGCAAATTTGCCCGGGTACAACTCTGTGCATATTTACATAAAAATCATTGAAATTGGCTGCATTTAGGTTGAGTGACACGAACGGCAAACAATGCATTATCCTTGATGTACTTATATATCTGATCAGAAATTCACGTGTCACAGAGAAAAAGAGGGGTTTAATATTCCCTAAACACGACAGGAAACAGAAGAGAACCAAATGTGTAACTGCTTATTCTGGGGAGGATTTTTTATTTCACTTTTTTTCTTCCTTGGCCCCATAAGCTGTTCTTGAACCAGAAGCAGCACTTGAGAGGGTCACAGGCTTGAACTTCTTTCTCTTTACACATTTCAGTTAATGTTTCTTTGAGTGGGGAAAAAACTGAATCTGCTGATCCCAGGGTTGAGCAGGCTTAGATTGATGCCTCTATTCTTTGCACCAGCAAGTGACCTTAATTCACATATTCCATCTATTTTAATATATGGTATTATTTACTGCACTGACTCAGTGTAGTACTTTTAAAATATTTATGAAAGCAGCCTTTACATACAGAGCATTGATGTTTATCCTTTGGCTGGTGCTAGGGAATGAGCAGTGCATGGCTTGAACAATGAGTTTGGATTATGCAGAATTTATTGATTTTCTTTTTTATCTCTTTCATGCCATAGACAGAAGCGTTCATCTGTTATAAAGTACAATACTCTTTTCTCCATGTGATAGTATTACTTTCTTACCAGAACTTTTTTTTTCCTAACCCACCCTGTCATTTGAATCTCCCTTTATGTATCTACACATCTCTTTTTTTCTTTTTTTTTTTGTTAATGGAACACAAATATTTTACTCTTTTCTTAATGTCCCATGTTCTACTAATATTTTAAGAGTGTCACGCTCTATTTAAGTGTCAGGATGAAGACATCTAGTGTAATCTCCTTTTCCTGTAAGTGCTTCTGACTTCTTTTTGTCTGTATAATTCTATCTTGCAAGGAGCCTTTTGCAAACTAATGTTCTTAAGAACACTGGAGATGAAAACAGCTCATCTACGGCATTACAGAGAAATGAAACTGGCAGTGGGTGAATGGCTGGGGAAGTGAGATATTAGAAAGAAAAAGAAGTAATCTAACCACAGAGAAGCAGTCAAAAGCTTATAGCTGAAATGAGGGATAATGAACTAAAAATGAGTAATGTGTGTTTCTTCTGAGTGAGGGAAATTCTGGTTGGAGTTTCCAGACTGACAGTTCTGAAGGATTTGTCTGTGAAAAGGATGCTGACTATGGAAAAGTGCAAGTTCTTCCTCATCACTGGGCATTCAACCTGTTCAAGGGAGGTTTTCTGCTTGCATTCAGTCTGTCCCTTGGGGATTTGGATCTATCAGGCATTGATCAGAAATGGTCAATTAATTTCATGTAAAAATCACCTTCAAGTTGTAATTGGTGGTGGTTATTTACATCCTACTTCACAGGCTGGTGTCTCTGAGGTGGTGCTAAACCTTTGATGAGGTGCAAAGAAATAGAAACAAAGTGAATAGCAACAACAACAACAATAATAATAACAATAATATTTTATTTAGGAGGAACTTTGAGAATAAGCATCTCCAGCTGATAGAAATAAATGTGGGTGATATTTGAAAACCACAGTTTTAACTTTACCTATTAAATTTGTTTGCCAGACTGGTGTTGGACATTTCAACAGAACCTACTAACCATAACACCTCAAGTTTTAACATTTCACCTTAAAAATGTAAAAATGCCTGATATACTAAAATAACTGTCTATGTTTGGAAACCAGGAGCATGGTGAAGCAGTAGTAATAATCACATGAGGATGCCTACATTTTACAGTCTGAAACTGTGAGTAATTATTTCATTAAATTTACAAAACCAAGTGCTGCTGTTGCTCACCAGTCCTGTGATCATTTTCCAGATTCAACTGGCCCTTTCAAATCCCTTCCCATTGGGAAGACCAATAATTTTTTACATGAGGCCTAAAAAGCCCCAGATACATTTCCTTGACCTGCTGGGTCACAGCTCTGCACAGTTGATTATTCTATTGGCAAAACCATAAAAGAGACAAGCTGGAGAAACATATTTAAAACTGAAATTTTAAATTAGAAAAAGAAAAATAATCTTTCCATGAAAAATGTCATAACCATGCAATTTGTAAAAAGCCATTAAGGGAAGTATAAGCTATTGTTCATTTTTATTTGTTCTGTTTTATTCCTTCTTTCTGTTTTGGTAGGAAAATAATCAATTTAACAATGCAAATTCATTCTACACTGACATAAAATCATTCACAAACTTGATTTTTAACTCCAGAATTAAATATATCTTGCAGTTAGGAATTACTGGAATATTATTTCGGTATGTAAATAGGTAGTGGATGGTTTATTTACTAGTTTATCAGTAAAAATAATCAAAAGCAATAAATTGCTACTAAAAGGCCTACACAGCAGAAGTTTTCGATTCTTCTTGTTGTTATAAGACTTCCATCACCACACAGACAATTTTTGATAATTTGGGATAATAGCTATTCATTTTGCAAGTGGAGTCATTTGTTGCAGCTAAATGAGCAGGGACATCTAGAAAAAATATAATTTCCAGGATCACAAATAAAACAAACTCAAGGTTTCCCCTTTTGACTTATTCATTTTTTTGGTTTCTTTAACTTGGGGAATCCACAGACCTAATCATAAAGCTTTCTTCTGGTCTGCAGTATTCGACACTTCTTTGATTATATTTTTGGCTTGTTTGTTTTGTTTGTTGACTTTCTATAATTAAAGCCACATAGTGATCAACTCACCAAAATTCCTCACCATTTCACACTGTAGTCCAGCTGTAGTCCAGCTGTACCTGTCTTTACAAACACCAACACAAGTTCAAAACTATATTTATCCATAGTCCTGTGAACGTGTAAAGCACATAAATCATCACTAGCTTTGAACAGTTTACCTAAAAATTAAGAATGTGTTTGACAAAATGTGCTAAGAATATTAAGGAAGTAAAGCCTCAGTTTCTTGTATCCAAAGCCAATTCCATATGTATCTAAGGTTTATTTACTAGAGGCACAACTTTCATAGGTTCGGATCTCTCTGCTGGTAGGCTGGGGTGAATCTAAAAATAAAATATTTTTTTTAAAGTTATATATAAAAATATATAAATATATATATAACCAGGGTTAATTAGAAAATTAGGTGGCACTGGACTATGGTATCATATTTAAAGCAGTATCTGCTTCAGACAACTTTACTCTCCAATGTTCTGGCAAGAGAAAAAACTGGCTAAAGCCTGAAAATTGAGCTGTTTTATCTTTTTTCACTTTATGACTGATAAGAAATGCCATCAACTGTACAGGAAAGCCTAGGAAACAAGGAATTTTTAATGCAAAATCTAAGCATCATCAGAAATCATCATTACCTTGGCTGCCATAGTAAAAAGCATTACGGCTGAAGTAGCTATATAAAAAATCAAACAAGTTTCCCTGAAGACAAGACCCAAGCCTTGCAATTTCCCTGTCAAATGCAAGATTATCATCTACTCATAAATATCCTACAGGGAAGCCAAGGGAACTCAGTCTGGTCACGTTTTATGGATATGCACCATATGGATGAAAGGGAAATGTCTATGCTGACAAAAGAAATCAC
The DNA here is from genome assembly GCF_015227805.2 of Hirundo rustica. NCBI lineage: Eukaryota > Metazoa > Chordata > Aves > Passeriformes > Hirundinidae > Hirundo > Hirundo rustica. The sequence goes on along the minus strand of NC_053454.1, from coordinate 3,488,157 downwards.
TGAACAAACAAAATGTTATCTCTGGGGTCCAAAGACAGACAAATTTACATAAGAAATGAGTCACACAGTTTAAGAAGAAGGTTAATTTAGCATTTCAAAAGTTTATCCAAGAACATGGTCAGTTCCACGAGCTAAAGTCTCCAAGATTAGAAGGCTTTTTAAGTGATATTAGCAGGTTTAACCAAAAGACTTTTGGGAATTAATATAAGCATCACTGAATAAACTCTATGAGCAGTGCATTCTAGCTTTAGATTTTGTAAATGTAACAACAAAGGCTTAATGATAGTGGGTGCTTTGACAAACCAGAGCCCTGCTCTTATGGAAAATGACCCCAAAGTTAATTGCAAGCATAAAATATTTTGTAGCTCTTGCCAAATATTTGCTAAGAGGTGTCTTTGCTTTGGACAGACTGCTTAACATCTCCTCACTGTGCTTTTACAATTCATATATGAGTGCTCATAAAATATAGAAATATGGATAAATTAACCAAATATTAATCTGAATCCATATCTGAATACACTCAGACAGAATGAGAAGGCTGTATCTTTTCCTTAAGTGTGATTACTGATATCAGTGAATCTGAAAAGGTTTGAAGGCCTAATGATGCAAACAATGCAAAAACATTTGAGCCTCATTGAACCTGCCCAAAACTACCTGATCTAGAAACTGGGTTGGAAATTTGATAAACAAGCTCTCTCAGGAAAACTTCAGATTTCAGTTTCCTAATATATTTTTCAATGCCTTATTTAATATAATTTCCATGCTTAACATCTTTAATTCGTTTCTTGAACTTCATCCTTTGAAAGAGTAATTTTATATATATATATACACACTAACAGATCAGGGTGTTTGGACATGGAAGTTTTATCCTTCCCTCTGGTATTGTTACAGATGCACGACACAAAGATAAATAAATAAATGTCAAAGGACTATCTACTCTGGATTGTCTTTGAGGCCTGTTTTTGCACCTGAAAGAAAGACAAATTAAGATTGTTAGAAGTGATATGAACAAAGAAAACAAAGGGTCAATAGCCTTGGCCACAGAACAGTGTGTGAGCCTTCAGCAACATTTTCTAGCACCCACAAAGCAGCACTTTACCTTTAGAATCGAGTTGCAAGCTGCTTTTGTATTCTCAGGGACCCACATGTTTGTTTCAGCCTGCCTCCAACTTTGGCTATGCTGCCAATCTTCTCTGCAGCTCATCCTGACATCACCCATCTTCCTCAGCAGAAGAGAAATTCCTTTTTCACACCCCCTGATTCCTCTGCTTCTTGGTATTCTTGAAGAGCCTACACGAGCTCTCTCTATAGTTTTAAAGGTTTCGAGTTTTTAGATGGCCCAGTCAGATTCTGATACATCACAGACCACTTAATGTCATCAAATTATCTTCTGACAGACAGCAATCAGTTTTTTATTCGTACTCTTGAGTGACTCTGAAGGTTTCAGGAGACTGAGGAGTTGTCACAGTTTTTGTAGTTCACTGTAATTGTTTTCTGTGTTAGGGATTTGTGCTTTGTTTTGAATTTATATCAATCCATTTCTAAATTTCCACAATTATGCATGATTAAAGGTCCTTTAGCACTTGGCTTTTTCTTCAGAGAGAGTATTTATGTGCTCTAATGAAGCCAGTTCTCAATCTCCTTGTGAAAATCCAAATATTTATCACTCTCTGGCATTTCTTATGTCTTCAAAAGCCTTTATTTTGCCTGCTGTCTGCTCATTTTTTCACTTTTTAATATCCTAAAGTCACTGAGCATTTGCACTGAGTACGCAGTATTCCACTACTGGGGTCACAGATGTCACAGGATCACAGGAAAGTTATTGTTAACTTTCATTTTCAATGAATTAATCTCTGCTTTGTACATCAGGAATCACAGTCACACCATTGCACAGAAAGCTTGATTTTCTTGACTGTAGAACTCTTAGATCCTTGTAGTTCCTTAAATTTCCAGCACTCATTCTGCATGACTGGCATCCATTGCTCCATGGTCTCTGATACTTCATTCAGCTCTGCTGACACACGATTTGTTTGAGAGATCCAAAATTATCAAGTAAAGCAAAGCTCTTCATGTGACTGGTGTATCCCTTTTTCATTTAACAGAATGAACCTTGGGTTCAAACCTTGGGTCATGTTCAGATTTCACCAGGAGGAAATTCAGATCTGTCTCTAGGTGACTGATGGGCACATTCCCCATCTCTCAGGAATATTTGCTGTGAACATCTCCATCTCAGTGTTTTCCTTCGCCTCAATCTTTTTGACTGTGCATTTAACCTAGAAGACCTCCAGGAGCTCTTCCTCGGTCTGACAGGAGAATGGCACAAGGGATGAAACATTTGTTGAGGTCTCTAGATAACACCATAACACCACAATGATGGAAAACTTCACATTTGCATTTTTACAAGGACTAAGAGGAATTTTGTCCTTTCCACTTGGTTTTCACAAACCAAACCCATCAAGACCTCTCCTGGATGAGGTTATGTGTGTCACCAATAAATACACAGAAGCACATTTGGTTCACCATTGCAACCCTTAAAAGCTTGAAAGAGAAAACTTCATCAGCAGCAGCTGAAACAGGTGGAATCATGACCCACATACATTTTTCTGAATTTAGTTCCATTCAAAGTCCATCAAATGCTGTATCGTTACAGTTATGAGGTAAAACTCAGTCCTGGTAAAGATTTTTTTTCTTTGTCCCATAATTTTATCATTTACACCTCAGTCATCAGAACACACATATGACCTTACAGATATGCAAGTCACAGAGAGCATCTGGCAGCTTTGTGCTCAGCCACCCTTCAAAGCAGGTATCATTCACAAAATAATATAAGCACACCTTGGGGCACTGCTGTTTGCACCAGCATCTGCATTAATCTCTCCATAAGGAATACAGATTTTCATGGATTTTAGTTGGCGATAAAACTTACTTTCATATTGCCACTGCCTGACTGTCATGAAGTTTTTAAAACATATTTTAAAATAGAAAATAAAACTGACAGATTTCAAAGAACAAGAACACCAGCTGTATGCAAGTATTGAAATCAGGCAAGTTCTTGAATTCAGTGCACAGACTGAGTTAAAGGATATTTTATTACTTATTTTCTAGGCAAAGTGATAAAACCATGGAACAACAGGGTGGTTTGGGTTGGGAGGGGCCTTAAAGATCATCCAAATCCAACCCTGTACCATGGGCAGGGACACCTTCATCTATCCCATGTTGCTCCAAGCCCTTTCTAGCCTGGCCTTGGACACTTCCAGGGATCCAGGGGCAGCCACAGCTTCTCTGGGACATTTATTCATGTTTTGTTATCAGCTCTTTCATAGTCACAGAGTAATTTTACATTTGCTACAGCAGAGTGGCTCTCTTGACTGCCATGACCTTGATTTTTCCAGCAAAAAATCATCAGATTTTTTTTTTTTTCAGCTCCATCACACTGAACCTGAATTTGCTTCTGCAATTATGACTGATTAGATCAGCCCTGGCTGTGTTCTTACAGAGCCCTAAGAGGTATTTGGTGAAGGTGTCTTCTCACCAGTTGTTTATAATGTTATTTTTTTCCAGTTCTTTGTGGCGGCCATGGAGTCCATGAAATCATTTTGTCTGCCGACAAACCCACCTGGTGTCATTTGGTACGCTCTAGGACACTCAGTGTGGCTTGCAGCCACGAGCCCACAGGATATGTGTTTTTCTCCTCTAAACTCTGTCTAAACTTGAGGAGATGCCACAGCTCTGCTGCTGTGTTTGGAGTGGCTCCAGATCCCTGGTTTGCAGCAACTGCCTCCAGACTCTCACAGACATATACTTCTAGATATAGCAGAATCTGCAAGCTGAGGCCCACCCCAAAATTTGAATGTCTTGCCTAAATCAAGAGAAGTAATAAATTGTACAAGGATAAAAATAGCAGGAACTTTTGGCCTAATTCTGGTTGTAATCTGATTTTTGAGTCAGGAAGTCTTCTAGTGCTCATTTTTCTTCACTGAATATGTGGAACAGGGGATATTCCCAATACAGACTACTGTTCATTGCTTAGTTTAAAAGCTCCACTTCCCAGTGGCTGTGTGTTTCCACATTTATTCTAGTGGGAGTAACTAAGAAATAGTCACCAGCAGATATAAACCACAATATATTTTGTTTCCTTAGATGACCCATCTTCCTGGGACATTTCTGAACAGTCACAGCCTCTTATTGTGACTAGTAAAAATGGTTAAAAGAACTTATGCTTAGAAATACCAGAGCTGTGATTAAGATTTTTTTTTTTTTTTTTTTTTTTAAATGAGCCTTTTTTCTGGGTGGCTGCATGGCTGGGATTTTCCCCAGAAAGTCTTGATATAAATGAGCTTCAAAGACACATGTGAATAAAGAGATAAGAGACAAGGTTATTTTGGAGAGTTGAAAGTAGTGTATTGCTCTTCCCTGTATAAAATCACAGTTCAGCAAATCAGGCTATTGGGGTCTGGAAGAAAAGTCTTTCTTTCCTTTCTCCCTATTCTCTTCTCACTTGCCTCCCTATAAAAATCCTCCAAAACTTCCCTGAAGTTAATGAAATGTCACCAGAGTAAAAGGAATCAATTTCAGGCCATTTATGTTGTCTCACATTTGATCTTCTTCTTGATGTTTTACTTGTCTTTGTCTTCCTTTCTTATTTCCCAGGAGAACAAAATAAGCAGGATCAGAGCCCAGTTCATCACTGGATTTTTTACGCCAGCATAAAGCCATTTATTTCAGTGCTTTATGCAGGTATGAAATTTGATTTATGATGTTTGGATGTGCACATCCACAAAGTGATAAGTTACAAAGGAAGCATGTTAGAGAAAAGGTAATGAGATGAGATTCATTATGTTATTTTTCAACATAAAGTTTGTTAAGGATTTATTTCTTATTAAATGCCTGAGAGGCAGTGTATCAAATTTAAGATTTCAGAACCGAAATACAGAAAGATCTCTAACTGTCATAACAACAGTAGATAAAGTATCAATAATTTCTGTTTTGAATGCAATCTGAAATTGAATTTCCTTCGTTCTATGACAAAGTTGATAACAGCAAAATGAAACATTCCAATAATGTACATTCCATATTTCTGAAAATAAATATGATTTCTTTGTTGAACAGCCCAGAAACTGGCACATTTCATGTACAGAGACATTAAAGTATTAAAGTAAGCAGTGATTTGCAATCAGAGTAGACTAGAGCTTCAAATTAACATTACATTATTAATACAGTCCATTGCATTTGCCCATTCCTTATGCTATTACTTACAAAGTACCATTCTCTTTTGGTTTTGTTTATGCAGTTTTTGTTCATATTCAAGTAGTTTAAAATGTAAGTTAAGCAATATATCCCAGACACAGCCTGGCTTTGTTATTCCTCAGATGAAAACTCCTCTGAAATATTTTTGAACAATCTTTATTTCTAAAGTAGGTACAAACAAAATCCTTTCTCCTGATGTTGGCTGTGCCATAGTTACACCCAGAAGTACTGGAATTGTATCCAGAGGAAAACTCTGTTTTGTTTAAGAAAGACAGAAAAACTTAACTACAGCTATAAGACGTAGCTTTGATTAACTTCTGGAGACCAAATCTGGTTAATATTTTAATAAAAATGTTTCAAAGGGAAACATAATTCTGGGGAAAAAAAATGGTGAATGTATTCTGAATAGGTTTTACTTTAGAATCCAGTGTGGAGCATAATGTCACAAAAAATTAACTTTTAGGCATACTTGTTTTGGGTAGATTTTTGATGAAGTGCTTTACTCTGTATTTCAAAGGGAAAAGATAAAACACAAGGTTTATAATTCTTTTCACCAAAGCATACTTGAATAATACAGAACAATCATATGAAAAGAAAAGAAAAAAACACACTCACACACAAAAAAAACCAAAAGGAAAACAACAACAAAAAAACCCAACGACAACCAAACCAAACCAAACCGAGCACCCAACCTCAAAGGATTTGGAAAAATTATCTGACAGCATCTGCTACACTGCCACTTCCAAAAGGTGAATCATTTCACTTTCTGCCAATGCAGACTCTGTAGAAAACTTTCTCTGAATATCTTTATTCATATGTTGGATATGTTTTGTCAAACATTTAAAATATATCAGGCAAATTTAATTTTTTTTTCCTTTTTTTTTTTTCCCCTTGCAGGGGGAGTTACTGTTTCCTTGTTTAATATATTCTGGCCCCAAAGGAGCTTGGCATTTAAACTTGTGCATAGCTTTAAACAGAAGCTTAAAGACAATGACTTCTCACATGTTTGAGTACCTTACTGGGCTGGGACCTATAGGCCTAGCCCAATTCCAAACTGTCTTTTCATTCATTTTAATGAGTATTAGATTGGATGCTGTATGAATTTATTTCACCATTGTCATCTCCCAGTATTTCTCCCTAGGGACTGAGAGCAAATACTTGAGATTCAACATGTGTTGCTTATCACTTTCAATTAGAAAAAATGCCGTGTTTCCTATCTTCCTGCTCTTTGAATGGGTGAACACAGAAGGACTTTCCCACAGGATGCCTTTCAGATTTAAATCTCACCTTCTAGAGTTGCTCATATGAGGATTTGATTTTCATTTACTGTGCACATTTGTGCCAGTAAAATTTTACTGTCTTGATGCGTGCAGAAAGTGAGCAGAAAAGACGTGAGAATTTGAAATCCTTTGCTGCTAAATCTCTTTTACCTCTACTATGGCTGCAAAAACCAGGCAGAGAATTTAATTTTGCCAGTCATATTTTTCAATGTATTAGTAGAAATTTCTCTAAATCCTACAGTGCTGAGTATTGTACAAAGGCCAGTATAGAAGAAAATCTTTCAAGATCCTGAGATTCAGTTCAGAGCAACAACAGGAATGGCAGCCAGTGCCACACACACAGAGGAACTGAGGGAACTAAATGACAGCTGACAGAAAATGTTTGAATATGCATTAAAGCTGGGAAAGTAGTAAGGCCATTTTCTGTTTAAACTCTCACGTTGCACAGATGAGAATTGTTAAAGAGCTGCCACATTCAGCATCAGTGGTTCAATTTCAGTGGTGAGAAAAGTGCCTGTGAAGTGTTATAAGCACACATGAGTTGTATGCTAAATGGTTACATCTGATGATAAAACTTGTGAGTAAATACATAAAAATGTTTTCAGAAGAAAAATTTCTTTCCAAGCTGGGATTAAATGAGATAGTTTATACTTATCCCTAGGCACAAACTTGACATACCACAAAATTCTATAGAAATAGTTACAAGCCTAAACAATCAATTCACTTTACAGACAACCTTATAAATCATGTGGTGAGGATGTTTGTGTCTAAAAATGAAGAAAATTCCCTTCACACTTGAATAATTAGAAGCTAGAGCACAAGGGCATAGATGGGGAGAAAAAATGAAGATCTGCTTCTGCGGAAATAATATCCTAAAAGCTATTGGTTATCCATCCAACAGGACAGATTCCCTAACACAAGAGCTTCCTTTTAAATTAGCTCCTGTAAATTGACCAACTCAACTAAACATTGGCAGGATCTTATCACCATAATGCACAATGAAGTCTACACTATTAAAATTCTACTTAAGAAAACTTAGCGTGAGATAAGGCAGACATGAATGATCATTTACCATCAATCCTGATGACAACCATTTCCACTTTGCTATTGAAATTCCCTCCTTCCTACATTTTCATTTCCAAATACAATGCAACCACATGCTCTAATCAATCACTTATACATCCACCATAATTTTTATTTAAAGCCCTGTATCTTAGATATATAAGCCAATGAAGATAATTTATCTTCCCTCTTGCTTTCTGGTCTCACTAAAGGAACGGTAGAGTAAAGTAAGGTGGCACAGAGAGGTACCAGGTAAGATACGTAGTTTTAGGGTTCATTGGTATTTTCAACACTGACTTTTGCATTCAGAATTCACTCAGGGATGAATCACAGATGTTGACAACAATCAAGTTTTGTCCCAAGCCAGGGATATGTTTGTCTGGCACAGCAACACCCTAATGTGATTTTATTGTTACAGACTATGTCTAAGTCAGGATGAGCCACCTCGGCCATCTCTGCAAAATGATTTCAAGTTCAGGTTTGTCTCATGTGGTGTCAGGATGTCATGGAAACACAAAATCACTGAGTGGTTTGGGTTTGACGGGATCCTGAAGACCATCCAGTTCCAACTCCCCTGCCATGGGCAGAGACACCTTCCACTAGACCAGATCCTGCTGTGATTCATGGTCCTGAATTCCCTTCAACCCTAAGTGTAAGGAATTAGGATTTTAGTCATCACAGGCTTTTGATCTTTTACTGAAAATAAGGACTTTAATTTGAAATCTCCCTCACAGATCAGTGCAATGGAACAAATGAAAATTTTACTTACAACATGATTTGGTAAAAATGAGAGTTTCTTTATTTTTTCTTTCTTTTTCCTGGACAAAACAATCTAACTGAGCTATTGCATGGAATAATTTTCTAAACAAAGACAGCATTTCATTCAGTCTCCATCAGAAGGTGCCACTGGGGATTTCAGGTGAGCAAAGTAATAAATGAGAAGAAAAGAAAATAAAGCCAACAATTTTATCAAAATTCACAGTGACAATAGAAAGAGATATATATGTAAAATTATTTGAAATGTAGGCCCATGTAACAGTGGCTCTGAAAGAAACATGAACTAAAAATTACAATAAAGAAAAAAAAAAGGATAAAATGCAATCCTTGTGCATGGAAGTAAGAACAAGGGCTCAATCAGCTCCTGCAAATGCAAATTAAGACATTTAACATTTTGAAGAAGAGCAATATAATGCAGCAGGATGAATTTGTAGACAAGAACACATTCTGGGGACCTGATGGATTCCACCTGAACAGCAATTCACTTATGCTAACCTTAAAAGAAATATTTAGAGTGAGTCATGGCTCCATCTGTTTTCTCTGCATACAGAACAGGTACTGGTAGCCATGAACTTTTCATCTTAAAATATCAAGAGAACAAATCTCTGTCAGAGGCATTCGGAGTGTACCTGCGAGAGGAAAATTGTATTGCTAACAGAGTACTTTCACTGGTTGCAATCATGCTCCAGGAATTTAGATCCCAGGAATTTAGGTCTTACATTTGTAAGTGGTGTCAGAATAAAGGCAGAACCAAAAATTTCCTATAGCTAAGAAGAATTTGGATAGGACTGTCATATGTATCATACCAAACATAGGAGTAAGAGTAGGGAACAAAGAGTCTGATTGAAACAAATCCCCAGGACCCTTCAACAATTTACCTTTTTAGTTATTGATAAACCAACAGTCAGTTGGGAAAGTTTCACATGTCAGAGTTCACAATGAGTTGCTCTGCGACAAAAGATGAGATAATCACCTGTTGTAATGACAAAATGCCATTAATACCCAACGAGGATGAGATGCATTTGATATGTTTCAATGAACAACCTCCGAAATGAACTGTGTTATAAATCTCTTCTCTGCTTCTGGGCTGACCCATACACAAGGAAGCCTTGTGGGCAAGAAAATGTGAGCAAGAGCAGATAAACTAAGAAAGACAGCTTTCAACAGCATGTAGGATGGAAAAAAGAAAACCGTCTGCCCAGAAATGTCCTAATCTTCAGTGAACATTTAAGATCTATGTCCTCATTGACTGTCTTTACTGAATATATGCCTTAAATGACAAAACTGTGAGTTTGCCACGCTTGACTATCTCCCTGTCTGCCAGGTGTCTCTGTGATATCTTCTTCCTTTGGCAGCATTGTCAGACCACTGGCATTTGGGTCCTGACTAACCTCACATCAACCTCACACATTGCACAACACCTTAAGGCATCCCTTCAGTTCACCCCTTCAATATTCTAATATGAATATTACAATGCCTTTCCTCCAGGAGAAGCATGGGCTTTACTATTCCATGTCATCAGATCATTGTGAATGCAAGATAACTGGTTTACAACCATTTTTTTTTCTTTCTTACTGCTCATTAATAGGTCTGTGCAGACAAGGAAAATTTCCTCCTTATTTCTTGTGTACCTATTCATCCTGCCTGTGTGTTCTCATTTTTTATGAAGTTAGGTCGCGTCTTTCAGATAAGGCTGGTAAAAAAGCTCATATTACAAGTCTGAAATTCTTTCAAGAAGAGAATGTTTCACAAGAAAATGGCAGTTTCTGTGGAACGTCATTTAAGGAAAGTGCTTCAGACAAATATATTATATTTTGTCAAACTGTAAATTTCTTACATAAAGGTATTAATGCAGAGAAATAGATATTATATATATATATAAGCGTGTTTATTTCATATATATGTAATATATATATTTGTCAATACATATTCACATAAATAAAGAGCAAAAGAAGAAAATTAACTATTTTGCATAATAATGTAATAATGTCACGGGCTATGAAAACTGCATTTCGAAACATTTTCTACATCAGACCTATCTATTCCAGGACAAATATCCATGATAGAGATAAGTTCATCTGACTGCTTTATTAATGGGAAATCACTAAAGCTCTTTTTTACCTCTCGGTGTAAAAGGGATTTTTTACCATTAATTGTCATGAAAAAGAAAAAAAACTTTTTTTTCTCTATTATTACGTAATACTAATGACCAGCATGGCAAACTTTGACCCCTTCCTCTTACACTCATGCCTTCTATTTTATTCTTGCTATTTTTCATTATTGATTTCCATTGTCAATCAACAGTGAAGAGTGTTTCTTAAGGTACATATTGTTTTACAAAGTACATACATTATTACAAATTTACTTCCATGTCTGGTTTTATGAAATAAAAGGAAAACAGGTCATGGAAAACAAACCAAGGAAAATGAGGATTATTTAAATAGAAATAAACCAGATAGCTTTCTAAATGAAAAGAATGAACAAAATAAAAAAACAAAGCAAAAAATAAAACAAAATCAAAACCAAACCAAAACCAAACCAAACCAAAACAAAACAAAAAAATTTTGAGGTAAGCTAAAATTTGGCAAGACGAAATAGTTGCAGAAACTATTCAAAAATATCACAGGATTCTTTTATGTGTGAGAGATTCCTGCACTGCTCAGGAATGAATCTGTCTTGTTGCTACCGCTGCTCAGGCTCATGGGATGTGCTGCAGCGTGCAAAGACGTCGTGGTGTTTGATGTCAGCGTGAGTAAACCAAACTAATTACTGCAAGCAACATGCTGCCCTGCTTTGATTTTCCATTGGGATCCATTAAACATCAGTTAAGCCACGCACTCAGAGAGGTCTCCAAGAGCGAACCTAAGAGTTCGTCACAAACACATGGAGCACCTCCGTCTCGGGGTACCTCATCCCAGCCACTTCTCAGAAGCATCATAATAGACGGTGATAACACATCTGATATTTAAAACTAACCCATCTAATGTGTTTCTGTGTGAAGTCAGAATGTTGTTAGCCTCACGAAGATGCATCAACTCCTGAGGGATGCCTGCGGCCTCAGAAAATCGCTTATAAAAATAGCAAGATGCCACGATCGGAGGTGTTTGGAAAAGCAAAAAGATTTCAATAAAGATGAAAATAACAAACCATACAAAACAAAAGTAAAAGCTGTGCTTGGTGCAGGAAGAATCCATACACCTACTATCACACCCTGAATATGCACCGAGAGTTTCTGTGCTCTCCTTTAAGTATGTAATGATCTAGGAGGGGTTTATAGCAAGCTGCCCAATAGAAAACAGCTACAGGTCTTGAGCTACAGCTGAAGGATCTAACAGGTGCCTTTGTGCTGGAACTGGGCCAATTATGGTGAGGAGAGCATCAACATTTCTGGTTCTTTTCCTTGTAAGTGAAACCCAAATCCTTTCCCAATATGGGGACTCCTGCTAATGTGTGGGAGGGGGTGTATTACTATTACTATTACTATTACTATTACTATTACTATTACTATTACTATTACTATTACTATTACTATTACTATTACTATTACTATTACTATTATTACTATTACTATTACTATTACATCCATCCTCCTGGGCAATGCAGACCGAACACTGAGAAGACAAAGAGATGGCAAAAATTGCATTCAGACCACAGAATTATTCTACCAGTTCACATATTAATGCACAAGATTTGAGGCAGAGTTTGTCTTGGTTTGAAAAGACAGGTATCTGCTGAGGAGAGGAGGGTCCTCTCTAGGAATTGGGGAATTCCAATCCCTTCCCTCCGTGTTATTATAATCTGGAAGATTAAAAAAACTTTTTAGTAAGAGCTATGGGGAAAGGAATAACAGTCCTTTACTAGTAAATATAACAGGACAGACAAACAACAACAGCAATAATAATAATAATAATAATAATAATAATAATAATAAACAGAACCAAGAACCCTGAGGGGCTTTGTCTCACAAGTCCCGGGCAGTCTGACCTCTTGGGATCCCAAGAGCACCAAACCGAAACGGTGGAAACTTGGGCTGATCGCTGGAAATGGCGGGTTGTCCCCAGCAGGCAGGGGGTGTCCCGGCAGGCAAAGTGAGCAGTGCTGGAGAAGCCACGGTGACTGGACCCAGGCTGACCCAAATCCAGCAGGTGAAAAAACTCCGAATTCCTGGGCGCTCCAACAGATGATAGAATTCTCAGGACCGAACCCCTCCGTTAACCGTGGAATCCACGCAGCTACCAGTCGCCTGACCATCCTCCCTGGAAAACTGAGAGCCAAGAGACTACTACCCTCAGCTCCCGGGAGCCTTTTCCTCTCCCACTAAACTAAGTGATCCACTTCTTTTGTACGGGGCAAGCACCCTTTAAGCATCAATATTTAGTCTCCTAGCAACTTATTGGGGAAAAAATCCACAGGAAAACTTAGCCCCTAACAGAGTTAGAGGTCCAAATGTATGTGATTTACTGGCCCCATGAAGCTGGAGAGCAGTGAGGCCTCAAGTACAAACAGTCTGAAATCTTCATTTAGACAACATTAAATACATGCAACCAAGTGCTATATTTAAGTATGAGAGAAATATTTTTGTTTCCAGCATTCCTTAGGGCCAGTAAAATTCATAGCTGCAAAATCACTGAGAACATTCAATCAATTAAAGGTAGATTAGCAATCTCCATCAATAACATCTCCTTCTCCTTTACTTTCAGTTTTAGAGATTAAAGTTTCCCCTATGGAAACAAAAAAAAAATTCTCCTCATCAACCTCTTGATAAGTAGGTGTATTCTCCATCCATTGCAGGCTGCTCAGTTCTCCCATCAAACAGATTCTGTTGAAACATATTTTCATGTTGTTTTGAAATCAGCATGCAGACATGGAATTAAAAAACCCCACATGCTGTTATTCTCACTGTTCTTTGATCACCTCTCCTTGGGTATTTTTCTAGGGTCACACAAAAGGTCTGAACTGGTGAGGGAGCAAAAAAAGAAACCATAAAAGGGATGCTATTCTGGCTGAGAGCACAGGAAGCTCCTGAGAGAACCGGCTTCAGTTCCCTCTTTATTGCAATCTGGCCTTGTTCCTGTAGGCAAATCCTTTAAATGAGACTTTCTAAAAGTGCTTTATTATCAACAACTGGGGACAGACACTCAGAAGTGCTTCAAAACTGGGAGGCTACAAACACACAAAAATCCCCTAGCCTAGAGGTCTTTTGTAACTTTGGTTGTTCAAGCTCAGCTTTGTAGTCTTCTCTTTTGAAATCACCTGAGGATAACTGGGTTCGTTGCAAAATCACAGGCTGTCCCTTTTTTTCCCTATTTGTAAAATAAATAGAAGAAAATATGCTCCAGCTCTGGGCAAGGATGTATCATTAATGCCAGGAAAGCTGTTCAAGATTTGTGGTGATGTCTTGGGAAGGCTGACTTGGAACAGAGACTGGATAGACCAGAGAATAAAGTAGATATTTATTAAAAGCCTTTAAGGATACACCTTGGGCTGGACAAGAGCCTGGCCAGGGCTACACCCAAGGTGGACCCAAAATGGACAAAAAATGGACACAAAATGGTCACAGGGTCTCACACTTTTATAAGTATTGTTCCATTTGCATATTGGGTTTAATTATCCAATTGCAGCTTCGGGTTATGAAGTCCCATCCTTATTGTTTTCTCTCTTCAGTCTATTGTTGTTTGTGCTTTTGGACCTGAAAGTTCTAACAGTTTTCCTTGGTCTGCAGCAGAAAAAGTATTTGTTTTGTCTCCCTGCTCTGTGCAGAGAGCTGAGTGACGCTGAGTGTGAGGCTCAGAACTGCACCCCTGGGCAGCACAGAATCTGAAGAACAAGAAAACTGAAACTTAAGGCATCAGTGGACTGAAAGCACCTACACATACTCTTAATTCAGGTACATATCCAAAACCAGTTGATTCCCTAAACCCTATTTTAATCCCTAAATCTAAATTAAGTCCCCGGGTGCTTATTTGAAGCCTCTCTGAGTCTCTTTCATGACCTTTGATACGGTCCCACACAAAATCCTTGCTGCTGATTTGGAAAGATATGGGTTTGATGGATGGACTATTCGATGGACAAGGAATTAACTGGATGGCAGCATCCAAAGGGCTGCAGTCAATGGCTGCCACAAGAAGCAAGTGGTGTCTCTGAGGGTCCGTGCTGAGACCAGGTCTGTCCAATATCTTCATTAGTGACAGGGCAGTGGGAGCTAATGACAGCCAGTTTGTGGGTGCCACTGAGCTGAGCAGTGCAGCTCTGTTCTGTTGAGGGAGCTGATGCTATGCAGAGGGACCTGGACAGGCTGGAGAAGTTGAGAGGTGTGGACACTGTGAAATTCAACCAGGACAAGGTCCTGCAGCTGCACCGAGGCAGTTCCAGGTGTCCATACAGATTGAGTGGTGAATGGAGTGGGATCAGCCCTGTGGAGAAGGAATTGGGGGTATTGGTAGATGGAGAATTGGACGTGAGCTGGCACCGTGCACCTGCAGCCCAGAAATCCCCCTGTGCCACAGGCTATGTGAAAAGGAGCCCAACCGGCAAGTTGAGGGAGAGGTTTGCTTGAAGAATGCCTTGCCTTTTCATCTGGAATATTAACTCCAGATGTTTTGGTTCTGAAGGTTCATTTTCATTAAATTCTTAGAGAAAGAAGGGCTTTTCTAGATGGAGGAGTTTCTGCTTGTTTCAAATGCCAGCTACCTTATATGCATAAAATTTGAACAGTGCCTGAAAAAATAACACTAGGGCTTGTAGGAATGCACCCCACACCCAAGCAGGTGTCTCCATATAGGGAAGGGTTTCAGATTCACCCAAAACCTTTTAAAGGAAGAACACTAGAAGTTACTTTGCTCTCCTGACAGCAATTGGCTCAGTGCCAAGACAAAAACACTGATAGGTCTGTTTACCTGTTCCTCAAAAAAGTAGCTATTCTCTATTGGGCACGTTGCCAAAAAAACCCCACACAAACCATCCAGGGAGAGCACGAGGCTTCTCAAGGCATTCTCGAGGTGTTCTAGCAGGTGTGCGGGACCTGTCCCCACACTGTGTTCAGCTTTGTTGTTTGGTTTTTTGTATTATTTTCTTCTTTTATTCAAACCTTTTTGGTTTTTCAAGACATACTCAACCATGCCATCTTGCTATTGATTTACGCCATTTTCTGTGAGGTGCTGGACACCCTCAGAGGTATTGAGAAATTCAATAAGGGCTCTGTTCTATAGTCATATAATTAGCATTATTTTTTACATAACAGAATTGTAAATAAAAGAAAAATCTATCCATTTAAAAATGGATCCCTATATTTCTGAATTTATACCTAGAGAATGTTGGGGTGAATTGCTCTAAAACAAGGAGTTCCTTAACTTATTTGTCACCCTTCTCTCTTCTTTTATGCCCTCATTTCTTGTGCACTTAATTTACCTATAATAATTTAAAGATAACCCAATTAAAAAAAAAAAAAAAAGAACACCTCAGCTTTAGTAGCCTCAATAGGTTTATACCATGAAAGATCAAAATCATTAAGCAATATAAAATTGCACTATATACTATTAATGTATCTGCAATTAATCCACCCAAGCAGTGCTAAAAAATGATAAGTTTTTCCACCACCACCTTTGCAAACAACAAAAGAATAATTTGTTATTTGCTTGGTTAATTAAAAGCAACAAAGGGCTTTTAATTTTTTTTTAATTATTATTTTTAATTCTTTAACCAAGACATTATAGCTCTGCCCTGATCAAAGCAGAGTGTGTAGCAGGAGGTCTCTATGTGCTGATTCTTCAGAGAGAATTTATTGAGATGAGGTGCATTTTTTGTTGCTGGACCTTGTTTCACAGAAACACAGCAATAAACTCCAAACCCATGAGCAGATTGCAATGCACCCCACTATGGCCATTCAGTCAAATCATAACAAAATCTGTATGGTCCTTCTGAGAGTTTTACAAAGTGCAATTCCAATATGAGGAGACTTTAGTTTGCTTGTTTCTTTGACTTAAAGAAAAAAATCTGAAAGATTTGGACATGTTGCAGTGATAAAACAAAAATATTGGAATTGTTTTGGGTGTGTTCTGATATTCCCTCTCCATTTTCCTATTCAGCATCAATTTTTTGGTTAAAAAACTGATTATTTTGTTTTTCAGCAATTGTATCTAGTTCAACCTATTTTCCTCTGCCCTGGGGAAGACACAGCTCTATATCCCATTCATCTAGAAACAACACAGGTTGGCCTTGTGCAGCTCTGTATGTGAAATATTCAATTCCTTTCATCCAGTTTAAAGAATTGCCCATTAAGACCCATAAAATTAGAAGAAAATGCACTTGGGAAAAAAAAAAAAAAAAAAAAAAAAAAGGAGCAAGGTCCCAGAAACAGAGACTTGAGAAATTATTTATAGAACTCGTTTAAAATAAAGTGTCCTCCATTTAGAACTAGATACTAATCTGGCTGCCAAGGTGGGATGCAGCCTTTTCTGTGCTACCACAATTTAATAACACTACGATGATAATTAAAACAGAGTGAAACAGTAAGCTTTATAAATAAAAAGGAAACAACATCTAAGTCAGTTATATTTTCTCCTTTTATTGTGATTTTGACACAAATGAAGACAAGATATATTTTATTCATTTTCTATTTTCTCTTCAGGTTTTGCTTTATGGCCCTCAGGGATACAGGAGTGTGCATGTAACGAAGTCCATAAATTAAACCAAACTGTGTTTATGGTAATACAACTACATCTTTACTATGCGTTAAGTTAATGTGAGCAAACTACGGTTTTCATGGCAGTTCATTTGCATTTCCAGCCCTGCAGTTTCACAGGTATTTCGAGATATCAGTACTTTGCTTCTGGAAACTGCTACAGTGAAGGGAAAATTAAAAGTAAAAAAAGAAATAACAACATGCTCTAAGTTTTCTCATCCTAATCATTTCCCTTCAAATAATTTTCATAGACTCATAAAATCACAGAGCAGTTTGGGTTAAAAATGACCTTAAAGATCATCTTGTTTCAACCCCCTGCTGTGAGCAGGGACATCTATTTTTTACCATTCTTATATAGTTCTGCCAAGGGGTGGAGATGGGGAATCTGAATCTGTCTGCAGCCTGCTGCTTATTGATTATCAAGACAGCTGGATTATGAAGAAAAGCCCTGGGTTTAGGTCCTTGTTTATGAAATTACAATAATTTGAACCTCAGATGTTAAAAGTTATAATTTTACATCCATTAAAACCATGTGCTGCTCTCAGTGGGTTATTACAGACAATCTTCAAAGAGCAGAATCATCTGATAAGAAAAATCTGAAAAAATAGAGAAAAAAAAAAGCTTTTCCCTCTTCTCCAGGTGTTTGTAGACTCTGGATCAGGGATGAAGGCAGAAAGGTTTTCTTTTGATTCTTTGGTTTCTTTGTTTTAATGAGTGACCAGGACAAGGATTTCATACCAACGGGCACCAACCTATGAATCTAAGTTTTCATTCTGCACCTGTCTTTGCTCTCTTTAGTGCTTGAGCAATTCTTTTCCAAAAGAGATGACTGTAGGTGACAAAAGCCTCACCAGAAGTTGCTCAATGAAAGATGGGTATAGCCCTTCACCCATCTCAGCGTGGAGCACTGTGACAGGTCTTTTGGTTTCCCTGATTTCAGGGCAGATGTGGCGCAGAGAAAGGAGAGGGTACGATGGAGTGCCCCAAAAAGAAAAATTTACTTTTATGAGAAATAAAATAGGGACAGTGCCCAAAAAGCTGTGCACAGTGTAAGGACAAAACTCCAAAGACAAGAAATAAGTGAGAAGCAACAATATATAGACTTGGGGTGTATGATTCTGGAACCAATGCCAAATACAGAATGTAGACCACCAATAGGTAAACAGAACTTGGGTTTGTTAACCTAATAACTGCAAAGGTCCCAGGGAGGATACTTTTAGCTCACCCTAAGTTAAACAAATGCCTTCAGGGCTTGAAGCTAAGTTCTGCCTTGACAGGAGTGAGTCTTTGCTGGCCCTGTGCCCCTGCCAGGCTGATGCCCACACACTCCCAAAATGTATGACATCATCCAAATGTCCAAGTGATGCTCTAAACATCATGAAATTAGTGGTTATGCTACCAGTGATGGCAAAGGGAGAAGGAAACATCCTGTACCTTCTGCTACTGGAAGTCATTTTCATCTATCCAGTGGAGTGGTATTCAATAATGTTATACACAGAATCATGGAATACTGGAGCTGGAATACTGAGCTGGAAGGGACCCAAAAGGATCATTCAGGGCAGCTCCTGGCCCTGCACAGACAACCCCAACAATCCCACCCTGTGCATCCCAGGGAGTGATGTCCAAACTTTCCTGGAGCTCTGGCAGCCTCGGGGCTGTGCCCATTCCCTGGGGAGCCTGGGCAGTGCCCAGCACCCTCTGGGTGTAGAACTTCTTCCTAATTTCCAACCTAAACCTCCCCTGACACAAATTCAAGCCATTCCCTAAGGTCATGTCACTGGAAAAAAAATGAGAAAAAGATACTAACACACTACTGTTTCTTTCATAGATGCATTTCTCTTTCCTGAAATACTCTCAGATTTTCATAGACATATTTTCATGTCAGAAATATTGCTATTATGTCTCACTCCTCCTATAGTGATGATGGAAAAAAAGCAAATGTTTCATCTCCATATTATGCAGAAATTAATTGAGTGTAAGAAAGTTCTATTGAATCCAGCTAAAAATACCATGCTTTCAGTTGTCATCCCCAAGTCATATGCTTTTTAGGTTCTCGTGCAAGTGCAGGAGATTAGTACACACCCCATTTAATCTGATCATGATTGCCTGCCATTTTAGTTAACCTTTATTGGCACGCCTATATTGCCAAGAAAATATACTTTGAGAAGCCCCATTAATAACACTATTAATTGTTAGGTTGCTGGTATTTTTTTTCGGTTTTACCCATCAAATTCTTTAGACAGATAATAAATCTGTGCAGCCTAGGTTTACTGGTAGGCTGTTTGTTTTGCTATGTTTTTTTAACAATGCATTTGAAGGTTAATTTTCTGAGAAAAGGATACTTAAGAAAATGTCATCCTTACCTTATGGAGAGAAAAAATGCCGTAGGGGGTATATGGTTTGCCCCTCGCTGTACAGCAGGTCTGAATGCTGGGTTCAGCCTGGGTGATAAAACAGATAACCCAGATAATTCAAATGTTTATTTAAATTTAAATTTAATTATTTATGAATATTTCAAAAATTATTTTATGTTTTAGAATTTCGATTTAAATATTCATACCCTCCCACTTCCCATTCTTCCTCGCCTCCCACTGATCTATCCCTACCCGATTGTGGGTCATACAGACTGGGGGAAAGGATGTGGACCCAGATCCCTTTTATTCTCACTCAGGAACAAGACAGTGAAGCCTTTGAAACATCACAAAGGCAATGGATCATTTATTCCCTTAAGTGACATCTCTGCAGCTGATCACCACTGGCCTGAGGATTTTAGACCAGGGAAAAAGCTACAGTTGAAGTGACCTTTGGGTGATCTGTTAATCCTCTCCTCTGTCCTAAGGCAGGCTTCTGTCCAGAGCCTGCTTGCATCCCCCAAGCCACAAAATAAGTTCCTGAAGGAAGTGCTTTGATTTATTTTCCAAAAGCTTCCAGAAATCACGTTTTCTTATTTTCTGCTATTTTTCTTCTTTGGTATTACACTCTGACTCCATATGTTGCTTCCTTCTACTGTAAAGTTAATAAAGAAATCTCAGCACAATGTCCCCTACTCTTTGGATCCCCTCCACTTTCCTTGGGATGACAGAGCACTAAAGATGATATTTGGCAGACTAATTGTTATCAAAGGGATTTGAATGAAGCATCTTTACGATCACCTTGCTCTGCAAAAGCACAGACAACCCAGAAAGAGCAACATTTGCACCTCTGCACCCACCATAGATTGCACACTTTAAATAATTACCCTGGTTTATTTTTTTTATTATTATTATTGCTTTTAATAGACCTAGTAGAATGCATGTGTTGAATTGTGCTGCCATTTGAATAATAAACACCGCCCTCCATGTGAGTGAAAATTACAGCTCTGGCCTTATGGGCTACTGCTGAAACAGCCTTGTGAGTGAGAAATCACAGCACATCATAAATCCTGTCCAATACTGAAACTCATGCAGAGATAACAAGGTGAGAATGAGTCCTGTTTGTTCTCAGTTATGCTATCACATTTATGGCTGCTTAGCCCTTGAAAAACAAGTAAAACATTTTGTATCTCAACCATGATCTGCAAACAGAAAAAGAAGGCATAATTTAAGGGAGAAATACCACAGTTACCTCTTTAGATTTTCAGAGTTTTTTAAGTAATGTTGCTTATGAGCTGCTGTATTTTTATTTAACATGAAACAAGACAATCTTTACTTTACTACACTTTACTTTACTACTGCTTCCTTTACTACAGGAAGCAAAGTAGTAAAATTTCAGATGGCATTGAGAGCAAAGTTTTCCTTAACTGCAAATGTAGGGAAATTCGGAAATGACATGGTGGGATCTGAAGAGAAAGAAGCAGCGAGAGTTAACTTGGGACATTTAGTGATCTAAATTTGGAAATCTATAATTCTTTGGACATTTATTGTTCTAAATGTCTTCTGTCAAAATTATTTCTTCTTCACTGCTGGTACTATGAAATAAATCAAATAAATACCAATGGAAAGGTATCATTAGTTTCAAAAGAAATTTGAATACCAAATCAGCAAAGTCCACTGACAAAGCACTGAATAACCCTAAATGTTTTTCCCGTACAAACCAGGAGTGGTGTGCCATATGGTAAGAGGAAAAAAAATGTTATCCTACTGATAAACGATAAGTTTTTTAGAGTAAACTAAGCAATACTCCACCCTAAAGTAGGTTTTTTTTTCTTCTGCTCATTGTCAAACTTATGGCTCAAACCATCCTCAGTTATTCTCTGCCTGAGTACAACCTAAAGAATCTGTGTTTTATTTCACATGCTTATATTCGCTGCAACTCAATGTACAGAAAAATAAACCACCTATGCTAAATCATTATCCTTCAGCAGGAAATTAATTTATGGGAGTAATATTATGCATCTTTTGTCTAATAATTCTGGGTGTTTCCAAGCCCAGCTTGCCCCTGTCAAAGGGGGATTTCAAGAAAATGCAATGTGTTTCACTCAATATGCTACAGCTCTGGTGATAAGGAAGTTTCCATCTGACAGTAAAGATGCCTCCCCTCCTGTTGTCTCCCCTAGAAGCTGTTACCATATGATCATAAATTACCACTGGACAAGGACCTGTGAGATGCCTTGTGTATGTGGGTAATTTTCTAGCACCAAATAAAAGCAATTGTGTTCTTTCAGAGCAGCTTTTGTGGAGCTTTTAGCATCATATTTCTGGTTTTACAGAGAAAATGGTTTACAGGCACTAAATTATTTATGCAAGGTCAAATAATGTAGAAAAAGTTAAAACAGGAACAGAATTCAGAATGTCTCATTGCCATATCTGGGTTTTGACCAGCAGAATGTGTATTTGTGTTTGTGTGTTTGGGAAGATTATCAAGGCCACAGAAGAAGCCAGAGGCTCACAAATTGGTTCACACATCTAATTGTCTTCTTTGAAAATATGATTTTTCATATTTGCAGTGGTAGAAGACTCCTAGATCCATATAGGACACTGGATCCAAAGCTCTTCAGCAGGGCACTGCACAAAACTGAGATAATTAACCATATGCAATGCTGGGTAAATACCTTGCTGCTGAACTCATTTTTACATTCATTCCAACAGAGAAAATATTTTTCACTGGGCAAGGCCAGAAAGACCATTTTGGAATAGTAAGGACTGTTGAAGTGTGTCCTGAACTCATCACTCAATTATAGGACAGATGTTCACTTGCTCGATTCCCTCTCCTTTCTCCTGACATTCATTGTTTCATTTTCTGCCAAATACAGATTAAATTTTATGTGTCTGAGGAGTGATAGTTGGTGACTGCAAGACAAAAAACAGGTTCAGAAAAGCTTGCACAGTGTCCTACCCCATGGATAGTTATTGACCCCACACCAGCAGCATCACATACAGCAGCCTGAAGAACTTCTCTTCATCTATTCTAGAGATGACTTTAACAAAGATTTACTGAAGGATTGTTCTACCTCTGTGCAGGCATATCTCTAATTTATTGTTTAAGTAGATAAATAGAGAGTAAGTCTGACCTACACAATTTTTTAATAACAATAAGTGGAGGAAAAGGGTAACTCAGTCTACCAAGAATCATTTCCCTTGTATTAATGAAATATGCAAAATAGCCTTGTTTAAACAAACTTCAGTAATATTGTGCAAACTGGGAATCAGAATATTCAGAAATTCAAGTCAATTTTTACCTTGTTCATCCCAATAGCTCTCATTATTTACCTGCCATAGCAGGTCTCCATAAAAGTAAGGAAGGAAACTTCCTTAGGAGACATTTTTAACAGCAGTCAGGTCCAGAAATGTCATACACAATGGGATAACTGCTGATATAAAAGGAAATCCTGCCAAAATTCTTTTCTCAGAGAAAAAAAAAAGATGTCCATATACACTCACACAAATACACACACATGTGCAAACACACACGTGCAAACACACACACACATACACACACACACACACAAATTTCTTTGTTTATAGAATTCCAAACAGCCACGAGTAATTTAAGCAGAAATTAGATGAGATCTCAGCAGCTAAGCAGGACCAGCTCTCATGAATAACTTGACTGGGCTCAAAATTAAAGCTGTGTAGCCTTGGGCAAGGCATGATCACAGTTTTCATGGAACTGACTACTGGAAACATGTTGTTATGTTGATTTGCACAGCAGATGCCTGGCAGAGGCATTAAGATGGGACGTAAATATTCCATAGTACTATTTCTGTGTGTTGCCTGAAAGAAGATAACCAGCTCATGGATCCTGAGGTTCCATTCCTACCAGTGTTCCTCTGTGGCTGAGGGATGGTGCTGTTGAATTGTGGAATAAGGGCTTTACAATTAAAATTGTAAAGCAGGTATGTTTTATTTCCAGCCGGCATTCATGGGGGATTTTCCACCATACACACATACCTGGCCAAGACAGGTTTAAGGTTTAAATGCACATAGATCCCACAAAAACACACCTCCCTGTACACCCATTCCCTTCCCATCCTCCACCTCCTTGAGCTTCATATTATAATTAGTCTTCTCTGGTGCCATGCCTCCTGGTGGTCACGGGCAGGAGTCTTCTATAAAGTAACAAGTCTTCCTCCATCTTTGAGCAGGTACAGTAAAGCCATGGCTAATTCCCAGGTCAGTTTGTCCTGACCAAAACCAGGAGCCTGGTTCTTGCTGGTTTCTTAATCTTCTGGTTCTGCTTTATCAGGTCTTCACAAAAGCTAAGTCCCACTTTACTGAGTTTTAACAACATACATCTTATCTCTATGGCCTTTACCAAGCAACTAAATTCTTATGTGTTCTGTTACAAGTTGTTTCTCTACTTTTACGAAATTGCTAAATATGCTATACATTCCTGTTCTCCCCTTCACCTGTTTAAGCAGATTCAATGCTTCTACAATTCTGAATTTTCGTATTCATGTATGTTTGCCATATCACTCTCACCTGGTAGCAGGAGCCCAGCAGGACATCACTCCTTCCTGGGAGCTCCCACGGGTGTGTGATGAGCAGGAACCTGGCCACTGCCATGTTCTGGGACCCTGCCAGGCTGCGGTGGGAGGCTGGCACTGGTTCTGCTCTAAAGTTCTGCATGAGGCCTTGTGATAATTCCACAGTGCAGCATTCAGTTTGGTTTAGGATTATTCAAAGAGCTGGTTTCAGTTAAAATACCAACAGAGAAGGGCAGGAGTGGCACAGGAAGAAATTACTATTTTTCATATTTTTCATGCATTCTAATGAATTATTTTAATTAAATCCATATAAACTCCCAAACACAAGTGTTCTGCTTCAAAATCTTTTATTTCAGAAGTGGTGACATGAATCCCTTTGATTTTCTCATCTCCTCCCCTTCCCCTGCTACCAAGCTGAAACAATTAGATTAAGTCACTGTGAATTTGTGATTAGTTTCACTAATTCTGAAACCCCATTACTTTCTTGACAAAAAGGCTTTTCAGCTATTCATCACTACACCAAAAAGGTACACAATTTATTAGAAATGTTGGATCAGCAAGACAAGAACCAACAGAATAGACCAGCATATTGGCCTGGGTATGTCTGAATATTATTTCCCACCCAGCCCTAAGAAGATTTTGAGATTTCTTTCTCATATATAAAATTGACCCTAGGACAGCAAGGGTTCCTTGCCCTCTGCCTGGAGAACATGAAGGTAAAGCAATAAAAACAACAATAAGTTTGTATGGAATCAGGTTTTCTCAGGGTCAGGCACTTCTCTCAATCCCCCAAAAGGAATGCAAGTTCAGAATAGATTATAGGAATGCAAAAATTCCCATTTTTCAACACCCCAGCCCCCGCAAAAATCCTAGAGGATTTATTTAGGAAGAATTGCATGTGTGGATAATTTCAGCCCCTCTAATTCTGACCATTTGTTGTGTTTGAAGATGAAGAGATTGACTCCATTTCACCTGGCTGTGAAATAATTTAGTATTTAATCCTAGTTATTGTCTAGTAGCACTGGTTCTGAATCTGGCAAAGCACCAAGGTTTAAGGAAAGAATAAGGGAACAAATGATAACCTGAAGGGACTCTGGACATAAAAAGCCACACAATATATTATCGTTATCACTGTTAATATTCATTGCTAACACAGTGCCCTGAAATCCTAGGGCTGGACCATGATCCTAGCACACTAAATGCTAGTTTCCACAATAAAAAAGGTAAAAGACGGCTAACTTCTCTTAAGGGAGAAGAGATGTTGATTTATTCCTCAGGGAGCATTTTCTTTCTGTTAGTAAAATTGACTGATAAAGATAAACCACCAGCATCTTAATTTGGGATGCATGGACTGCTGAACCTTGTTTCCATTGTCAGAAACTCCAGGGAATCCATTTTCCTGTCAATGCGAAATCATCTCTAGTCCCAGCTGGTTTCTCTGTCTTCCTGCTGTCTGAGACATTTCACAACTCAGGAAACTGAAATATAGAAAGGAATTACTTGTCCGAGGTTACAGGGCAGGTTGTGGCTGAAACAGGAACAGAAAGTGTAGGTGGCAAAGCACATCACCTTTACTAAAGAACAGAGCAAGGTACCTTTTCATTCTCCATCTTTTCCTAATGTTTCTGTTAAAGAGCAATTTCAAGGTAAAATGTCCTTTTAATTCAAGTTCTTTGTTTGCTTTTTCTGGATTTAGAAGAAAAGACAACTTTGTTAGATGTCATTTTTGGTTATAGAAAATACTTTGGATTTCTTTTATTCAAAAGTTAAAGAGGACTCAAAACAGTTCTATCTAATTACTGCTGTAATTTCTCTTCCTTAGTGCAGAAAAGCAGTCTATCATGTTGATGGGGAAGGAATTTATAAACCTATTTTTTTTACTTGGAATAAAAAAATATATCACTTAGAAATGAAACTGAAAGAAAAGTTCTGAATTCCTAAATTTG
The DNA here is from genome assembly GCF_015227805.2 of Hirundo rustica. Lineage (NCBI taxonomy): Eukaryota > Metazoa > Chordata > Aves > Passeriformes > Hirundinidae > Hirundo > Hirundo rustica. Next base: position 3,462,261 of record NC_053454.1, on the reverse strand, counting down.
TGCAAAAGCCTGATCTATAACATGGAAATAATTAATTGTTTCTAGATTTCAATAATGGGCATTCCCACTTTTCCATGCTAATGAAGACTGAAGGAAGAGTATGTCATTAAAGTGTAATCAAAGCTGGCTTGTTTAGTCAGTGATTGACAGGGGCAGAAGCAGAACCTGGGTTTTTTTCAATCATCTCACAGTAATACTTCAGTGAGACACTGAAGTGCACTGCATTAACAAAGATAATGCTCCCCCAGAAATTACATAAATGCAAATATACAACGCATCTCTCATCTCGTAACATTAATACGAGCTCAATACATAGCACAAAAGTAAAAGCAACCCGAAGTGGACTGCCACAAATTAACACAGTGGGACGGGAAATACAAATTACATAATGTATTTGTGCCACCTGAGTGGTGTGTAACACTCCATTGGTCGGGGACAATCGACTGAGCGGGGATGTCGAAGGCACACGGGCTAACCAGAACCCTCATTAGCTGCACAATGAAGTGAAGGGGGAGGGAAATCAATACCACCTCAGCAGCAGGATGAGGGCAGTGAACCTCCATCTGCAAATCCTCACTCGTGCCAATTGAGGTTTCTCATGCATCCGGCGCCTGCTGAAGTAGAAGGGGGCTAAAATCGCAGTAAAGATTTATAGGGCGAGTTCCACGGCGAGGCTTTTGTTCTGGTTTTGCCCAGAATGAGGGTTATCGAGCCTTGAGTAATGATTAAAGCAAACAGAGCAGGTTGTATCATGAGGACAGTTCATTTTCCCTCATTAAATGGCAAGAATTAGGTGTAAAAAGGACCAGAAGATTCAAGGAACAAATCTGGTCAATCAGTTGATACAGTCTTGCCTGGGCAGTCTAAATGAGAGGTATTAACAGGAAAAAATGAAGATATCTTCAAGAATCTACTATAGACTGGAAAAGGAGATTCGTGGTAGAAACTATTGCCATCCCTGTCACTCTGATTCTGCTGCCTTGAAGTATAGAGAGTTTGACACTAGAATTTGTATTAAATTCTGAGTCTTCCTATGGAAAGCTACAGAACAGCCAAAATTTACTTTGACCCACAATGAGTAAGAATTAGAATTACAGAATTAGAGGTAAAATGATTTAACACCTGTCTGAAAGGCCTTGTGCTTCAGAGACCAATGCTTGCCCAGTATCATATTTTTTCTCTGGATCAGAGGATTTATTGTTTGTATTACTCACTCCTTCTTCTTGGTCACACCATGTTTTTTTAATAGCAGACAGCTGAGAAGCTTGTCCTCATTGGAAAACCAGACCATGTTATTACAAAGCTTAATTCTCCCGTCATGATGCATAATTAAAAGACAATCCATTACATTTTACTTTAAATAACTTTTTTATTAACAACGTTTGAATTTGAAGCTGAGTTGATTATGATCATTATATTGTCCTAATATTAATGAAGTGATTACTCTTAGTTTATTTGTCATAGACCATTTCTAAAGGGAAAGGCAGATATGCCATCAGAAGATCTAATACATCTGACTCCTCAATTCAAAATCAATATGGTTTTAGTTCTATATTTTTTATTTCACTTAGGATATTCACAAGATCACAGTTCCAATTCTTAGAGTAGATGCTATCTTTCTCCTACATCACATTAAGAAGTGGAATACTGGACGTGAGTAATATATTTTTAATAGGATAGGCACAATCCCTAGGCCAAAAAGAAAAAGAAAAAGAGAAGGAAAAAAAAGAAGAAAAAAAAGAAAGAAGGACGGAAAAGCAAATCTAATTGTATGCAAATAAGATCCAGATTCTTTACAGCTGTAGTTCTGCCTTTGCACAGGGGATTTCCATGTTGCAGTTCACCGTCCATAAGTCCATAAGCTGTCAGTTCATTTTATACATCAATTACCCATTTAACCTGTACAAAATATTGTGAAATCCTGTATACCCATCATGCATTAATGACTGAGCTGCGCTGACCCCTTACAGTGTGCTCTTTTTTGTCCTTTCCTTCACAAGTACAAACACCATAGAAGACAGGAAATGCTCCAAAAAAGTATAGAATTTTCAGCTATTCTCCCATTTACCTTCAGGGGGAATAAACCACCTAAACTGTCATATCTGAAGACCTAGAAATTCACATTTATATGAAGCCTAAATATTTATATTTTTTTTCCCTAAGATACCAGGCTTCCTTTGAGGATATGCCCTTCCTGCTTTTTTGCAAGGTCAAGGACTGTAAGAATGCCAAAAGATCAGGTGAAAAATCATATGCCTTGCTAAAAATAAATATTTTACTGCATTATACTGTAATGTAGTAATTCATCATGAACTGCCAAAATTGATGGTTTCAGATTGCAGAAACAATATCTTCATTCTCTAATTTTTAAAACTGAAGAACAGCTTGATGTATAGCTGGAAGCTGGAAGAAAAAGAGATTGAAGGCAAATTTTGTATTAGTTTTGTGTGAGATGGGAATGTTCTGGCAAAAAAAAAAACTAGAAAAGATGTCTGATATTGTAACACAACAAGAAATTTCTCATTTTGAATACTTTTGGCAACACTTCTAATATCTGGTAAGAAAATATTTGTTAGAAATCTTAGCATCCTGTCAGAATATTTGCCACTGTGAACTCTGGAGTGTGACTACTTTTGACTGAATGATTTTTATGCTACAGAGAACTGTGAAAAAGGAGGTGCACTCCTGTTACTCAGACAGATGCTGAGGGCTCATCTTTTCAGAGAGGATTTGCAGGAAGGGCAATAGAATTTTTACTCATGTGTTGAGGGGAATCAATCAAGAAAATTTACTTAATAGCCCCATGAAATGCACAATTTAGTATTCATTTTCTTGATGGGAGAGGATGGATGGTTGTTCAAATAACATAGTCACATTTGCAAGAAGTGATTTGTCTTTCTGCAATTGCAAAGATTATTTTGTTATAAAACATTGGTTTTGCTTAGGACACTCAATGAAACCATGAAGTGAAAAAAAAAGAGCCAGTTTAGAGAAAAGTCTGATAAATTTGGGTATGAATTTCTGGTCAAGGATCTAATAAGAATTTTGAAGGTTACATTAATTTAAATATTATGAATTCCTGATTAACTGCTTAATTAAAATCAACTTTTCATTGTCTTTTCGAAGTTGAATTCTGAGTTTTTAACCCAATTGAGCCACTTCTCTACCTTTATATATTTTTGTCTCAGTTTTTATGAATAAAAAGTACTAGAATTTAAAAATATTATTTAATAAAATGTTTATTTAAAGCTTAATATTCTACTTACATAGTTGTTATTTTATATTTTTATTTATGATATTTTATATATTTTATTATTAAATCTCAAAGCCAAAGGTAACCATATAACCATGAAATATCATTAAATTATCATTATAACAATCTGTTACCAACACAGTCCCAGCTGCAGCTCAGTAAAAAGTGACTTTGTTACTCTCAAATATGGAAGAAAAGTTTCAAATTAGACTTTCATTTTCTTTAGAAAAGAAGAAAAATCTGAAAGATCAAAATTCTATTTTCTTAATTTAGACACATCAAAATGTGTAAAGATTAAATGATGTGACAGAAACTGTGCAAGAAAAGTAATTGTGACTTTAAGTTAAAAAGAATTGTCTTAAATTTTCACTTTAATAGATATAATTTAACATGTCAAATTCAAAAAAGTATGTATGCATAATGTAAATTCATTAAATCATGTACTTGCTCAAGCTTGGTCCAGATATTGGTGAAATTTATTCTCAAATTTTAAATTAGATTATAGTTAGTCAAGGATTTCTGTAAAACCCTTTATTAATCTCACAGCTTCCTGGGACCAGCAGATTTCACAATTCAGGGCATGGGCACAGAATGTAGGAAGGTCAGTTTTCCTCTAGTGACTCATTTGTACCTGTTGTGTTTTCATCCATTTCAGGAGAATTCCTACTGGTTCTGGTTGCTTCATCCATGAGGAAGACTGAAACAAAGGTCTGCAACTTTGAGACCCTTCAGTGTGCAGAGATTTCCCACGAGATGTTGCAGGCACAGCTGGGATCTGTGGGTCACAGCTCCATTCCCTAGCGTGTTCTCAGACCCAGGAAGCTTTCTTGGGGTGTAATGCTGACTTTAGGAAACCTCGTCCATCTCCAGCTCCTGCTCTCAGCCTCCTTCTGTCACCCTTTAGAAGAGGGTCAGGGCGCTGGGCTTTGTGTGAGACAGGAGATCCACCCCTTTCCTGACCATAAAAACTCCACTTATGACTCACCTGGAGCCACTTTGGGTGAAAACAACTAAAATTTTCCTCTAGCACCAAAGCAATGATGCAGCAACAAAGATTTATGAAAGAAAGAGGTTATGAAAGTAAGAGATAAGTGGGGAGAAGAAAAATAAAATAATTAAATATGAATAATCTAATTATCCTCAGATCAAACCCCAAAACCCTCTCTTTCCCTCTTTGTGTCTGTCTGACATATTGTCAACATTTTCTTTATTTCTGTGGCCAGCAACGTGTTCCCTGCCCAGTCCAGGTGCTCAGGCTGCTGCATCAGTAAGCATCCTTTCCTTGGCAAAGTGTTGTAGTCTTTATGTCCAATCCTTTTCTTAAATCTCCCTGGTGTTCCATTTAGATTTAAATCCTCCTTTCTTCCACCAAACACTATTGATCCTTAATTTATTTAGGAGGCAGTTTCAGCACTCCTTCTTCCAGATATTGACTTCCCTTACTGCCTTGGAAATGATAATGGCCCTTCAGAAAAATAGGTGCTATCTCCTGCACTTGAGTAGGCATTAGAAAAATATTAACAGCTCTCCCCCACTTGGGAAGACAAGGAGTAAATCTCCTTTTGGAAGTTTTTTTCTGTACACTGAACCTTATATCTCATATTAATGTGCAAAGTCCTAATGATACATCTACAGAATTGATGTTTGTAGCTCATTAGTGGGTGTTGGTTGAGACAGAAGTGAAAGCAAAAATATAAAATAGGTCCTAGTAAGGTTGACTAAACAGTCCTCTTAAGGAAAACGAAATAAGCCAGTTCACTCAGTTTTTTACATCAGGACCTGTACAAAAGCTGTTACAATTGCAATGTAATATCTCATTTATCTGCCTGAGGTATCTGCTCAGACTCTGCCTCACAAGGCATAAGTCCGTTATCCTAAAAAGAGCTCATGAGAGAGCAGCAACTTCTGCAGGTTTGCATGTTCTGTCAGAGGTCTTAATTACACCCTACCGTGGTTATGAAAGACTCTCTCATGTATCATCTGGTAAAATGCCATTCACCTATTTAATAGCACTTCTAACCCCAGAAATACCCCTTAAAACAACCTCCAAGAACCATCAGAAAACTTAAGATGCATCACAGTTGACAGCAAGTGACTCTGGAGCTGTATTACCCTGGAAACATTTAAAGGGAGGAAATATGTGCTCTTCAACAGCTGCATAGAGGAAAAATTGCATTTGAGAAAAAAATAGCAGCTCTGCAGAATGGTCTGACTACATTTTATATGCTCCTTTTTCCAAACCAGTGACTGTGATCTCGTTAATGAGTGTTAATGAACTACACCGCACACAATCTCCATGTTCCCTGGATTTATGGATGAAGAAATGATTGAGGCAAAGAGAAGCCAGGAGTGTCCCCATCTCATGGCACAGAGAAGGACTTGGGTGTCTGAACACATTGTATTGGCCGTCTTTATTGGATTCTCTGTATTTACACACACAGCTGGGAAAACAGACAGCCTGACCTTTAAAAAACATCCATCACGAAAATTTCCTCAGTGTTTTCAGTTTGCCTTCAATGAAAGGCAGCTTCTCTCAATGACAAACTCTGCTGGGTAATTACATTTGCTACAAAAAAAAGTTTGTTCTCACCTATTGTTCCATGTGTTTATTAAAATAAATCAGGCCTAATGCAGTCACGTCTCAGAGTGAATTCATCTCCTGGCAAAACATTTCATTTCCAGTTTAGACTTTCACTAAACAAAGATGTGGACTTCAATGCATAAAAGCAGCATAGATGAAGTCTGACACGAAAAATTATTGTTAAGGCAATAGGCATCATGCCCCACTAATTTTAATATATTTATTAGTAGCAACTGCTGCAACCTTTGCATAATAAATTTGGAAAGTAATAAATGTGCTAATATTCAGCTTGCAAAAGTAAAGTATTTCTTTCTAATTTTACAGTTTCCTGATCAAGGATGTGGTAGAAATTGTCTTCCTTTAACCCACACATCCTCTGACTGCCCTAGACTGCTCTCTAGAAGGAAGAAAAATAATTATTTCTTGCATATATGGTGTCTTCTTCTTCTCTACCTACATCTGAAGGAATGTTTTATCCTCCAGCAGAAAGAAAACTGGACGTAAACAAGAAAGCATGGTCCATTTTTAACTCCATGTCCTTGAGTATTCATTACAAATACAGGCCAACACCTAGCAGATCTCTTGCTACCCATTTCAGAGCACCCATGTTTGATTCGGCTGCCAAATTAAAACACAAGTGCTGACTCACCCATGTCAGTGACTGAGAAAGTGAGGGCTTACATTTACATTCTGAATTTGCTAAGGCAAATATGAAGTCAGGAGGTAGAAATTCCATTCATCTGTGCAGGAAAGGCACAAGAACAGAAGACCTACCTGTCCTGCAGCTTCTGGTCCACTTAGCCCATCTTGGACTTTATCTTAAAGATCTTTTTCAGCCGTAATGATTCTATCTTCCCAGTCAACAACCAGTATTACATAAAAAGGAAAACAACAACAAAGAAACCAAATCCTAGTAATATGATATTTTGCCAGAATGCAAAGAAAGGTCTCTGATCCAAAGGAGACTTTGGTCATGTTCAGCACCACTTTGAGGTAGAGCAGGAACAGGATTAAAACCCATGCAGAGAACGTATCATTAAATCCCAGATTTAAAAGCTTAAACCTAAATGGGGTTTCCCACTGGAATTAGATGTTTCTGCAAATTTGAAGGTCTTTTTTAACTGTAAATTGGAGGATGAAGGTGAAGTCCCACGTCACGTGAATTCTGAGGATAACTACCCTAAAGATTACAAATAAAATCATGTACTGCAACAGTGTATTCCAACTTAGAATTGTGACAAAATGTATTTTTAAAACTCTCTGTTGTGTTTCCCGCAGAAAGCAGACATTATTCTTCAGATTCCAGGTAAGAGGCTGAATTCCAAAAACGAAGAGGCAATCTGCAGCCTCACGCTGAGCAGAGAGCCCTCTCTGAACTGCCGCGTGCAGCGGGGACTTTAGAAGAACATACAGTCCAGTTGATGACAAAATGTTTGTTTCTACCTCCTTGGAAGTTGTAAAAAATCAATATCCCCATCAGTACCAGGTCCACTGGCTCTAATGGGCTCAGCTTTGCAACAGGCTTGGTTTTCAGTCTGCAGCCTGAGCAGGGAGGGAAATAAATATGTGTGTGTATCAGTGCCTTGTGTGTGTGCTTCTGAGGGAGAGGGATGTGCAGTGAGCTGGAAACCAATTAAATTGTAGTGGTAGATAGGTGAAGGAAAGGTCTCTGTAAAAGCAGGATAGTGCCAGAAGCTGGAGTTTATAAAGTACCCAGCATGCAGTGAATAATAATAACATTAAACACGTTCCGAACTAATTTACGTAGGGAGAATTGGAGTAAGAAAAGAAAAGCTTTAACAAAATGTCAAGTTCAGGCAATGAACCTGGAGGAGAAAATGAAAAGCTGTCAGATCTGATGCTTAAAAATATGCCCAATAGTACAAAAGAGCAGTTAACAATGAAAGGCTTGAAGACTACCAATACTGACTGCCAAACCTCACAGAAAATAACCCTAAAATGTTAAGTGGTTGTGATAAGGACTCTCATTGAGGAGATGGGAAGGAGGTGGAGGGAAAGTATGAGTCATACAACCAATTTGCCAAACCTCTTGCATTTGTCGTCAACATCCTCAGAGGATACTCTGATCCTCAAAATCCAGTGTGGCCTTTGGGTAGCTGCCAATGGAAAAGTGGCGCGGTCGGCCTGGAATCTCGCCTGACCCTGCTGCGCCCTTTGTGCTGCTGCACCCTCACTTCACCCTTGCTCAGGGTGCCCATGTTTCAGAGCGCCCATGTTTCAGCTGCCCAATTAAAACACTTGTGAGTGCTGACTCACCCATCTCAGTGACTGAGAAAGTGAGGGTTTATATTTACAGCACCCTTGCTCCGCACTGCAGCTCCTGCTGCCTCGCAGCTGGTGATGTGAGAGGCAAGAGAGGCACTAGGAGAGTTCAGATGAAATTCACCTGCCTGAGGTTAGAACTTGAGCAGTCCAGCGTGGGGGCTTGACCACCAATGGAGACGTCAATGGAGACGACAGTGCAGAGTCATCTCCAGAGGCTGAAAGACGTTCTGGGAAAACCACTTCCTCTTGGTTTCTCTCTCTCCTTTGTGCAGCTTCTGCTGTTAGTTTGCTCTAATGTCCACCTCCCCTTCCTCAGTTGTAGCCCAGTCTAACTTTGACACGAGGAGAGCTGTAGCACCAGTCTGAGAAGCTTCACTTCTCAGACTACTAAACTCATCAGTCAGGCATGGCCACCACTTAATTTTCTAAAGAATAAATAAAATAAGACTCTAGATATGGTCCCAGCCTGACAGGATGAAGAGAAGGGAGGAAGAAAGATTTCCTCACCACATTCCATCTTCACCCTGTTGAAAACAGCATGCTCAGGAAAAATATTTAAAAACAGTTTCTAGCCCTTATCTGCTTCTGGTAAGAAGCTGAATAAAAGAATGAAAAAGCACAGTGTCCCTAAGCAAGGGGACATTTGTTTAAGTATTTCAAACAAATGCAAAAAGTTAAACATCCCCTTGAACGCATGTACAGCCATATCTCCGTGTTTGGGCAGAACATACAGAGCTCTGCATACAAGGGAATCTCTGGGAATCAGTGAAGATTTTGCCATTAGAACAATTATTTGGAAGCAAAGCCACATTTATCCACATGTTAAAATCAAGGCAAGAAAAAGTTCTCTGTAAAGGGAGTAAATGGAGCTGCAAGCAAACCAGTTGGAAACTGTTGTTTTTATATAGCCAGACTAATTAGCACTGGTTTCAATTTTTGAATAAAGAAATAATTAGGAAAAGATAAGTCAGCATCCCTAATTAGTATTCTACATTGAGTAGCAAAGACAAGTGCAGTAGGTTTACACTGATTATTTTGAAATACAGGATAAAAACTTCTTGTTACAAAGATCCAATTTTACCTGTTGCAATATCATTATTTCCTAAAGTATTTTACCCTCAAAGAAATAAAGTTAAGCACTGAATTAAGCTCAAAGATATTGTCAAAATAGGGTGAAATTGTACACAATGTTGAAGCATTACCCTCTCCAGTCTTTTTGTAAATATCAACAAATGTTCAAGGCTTTTTAGGCTTTCTTGGCTTTCTTTCTTTCTTTCTTTCTTTCTTTCTTTCTTTCTCTTTCTCTCTCTCTTTCTTACTTTCTTTCTCTCTTTCTCTCTTTCTTTCTCTCTTTCTTTCTCTCTTTCTCTTTCTTTCTTTCTCTCTTTCTTTCTCTTTCTCTCTCTCTCTTTCTCTTTCTCTCTTTCTCTTTCTTGTTCTCTCTTCCTCTCTCATTCTCTCTTCCTCTCTGTCTATTTCTCTCTTTGTCTCTCTCTTTCTATTGTGTTATGGATTCTGTGTTGACAGACCTGGTTTGAAATCAAAGCTACACTGAATTTTTTTGGTTCTGTTCTAGTATTAATATCTGTTACCTGATGTGTGAGGGAAATCACTGCCACTGAAATCAGACACATAAAACCCCAAATCCCTCAAACAGAAAGGAATTTAAAAGATAAATGGTCTGTAGTGTTCCAGCAGTAGTGAAATGAGGATCAGGTGTCCAAGTTTAAATTTGGAGCATTTGCAATCAATAAGGGTGCTTCAGATTTGTGCCCGCATGAGAGCAGCATTACTTTTTGATATGAGCACAAACTTAAAGAAATGCCATATTCATGGATCCTGACATGGTTTCACAGGAGGAGCTTCCACGTAATGCTGGACAGAAGCAATTAAAAGTGGCAACGGCAGGTTATAACTGCAAAACACGTTCAGAAGTTTTTGTCTTTTTAGGATATCTTAGTAGTAGTTTTCCCATTGAGATATCCATTTAGACATCCTCTATGGATTAAAGGCATAAAAAAATCCCATTTCACTCCCACAGGTTTGCAAGCTGAATACCTGTCAGCCTTAATACAGGAAAAGAGAAAAAAATTTCTTTCTAAGTATAACAGAGATCCAGTTGGTAGCTCACCATTCAGCAATAACTACCCCATTCTGCATCTCTCAGCAAGAAAGACGCAACTCAATAAGATTTCACCAAATTTATTATAATGGTAGAATTATTGGAATAAGTCTACCAGAACATCTGAAGGGACTGATGGAGTATAAATACCATTTCCATTAGGAAGTAAGTATGAGTCAAAAAATGCCAGCCAAAAAGCTCTCACATCTGCCTGGGTGCTTAGTGCCTCCTGTTTGATTTTCCTGACAGTCAGTCATTTCTCTTTGCACTACATACAATTCTTTTCTTTTTCTTTTCTCTTTTCTTTTCTTTTCTTTTCTTTTCTTTTCTTTTCTTTTCTTTTCTTTTCTTTTCTTTTCTTTTCTTTTCTTTTCTTTTCTTTTCTTTTCTTTTCTTTTCTTTTCTTTTCTTTTCTTTTCTTTTCTTTTCTTTTCTTTTCTTTTCTCTTCTTTTTTTTTCTTTTCTTTTCTTTCCTTTTTTCTTTCTTTTTCTTTTTCTTTTTCTTTTTCTTTTTCTTTTTCTTTTTCTTTTTCTTTTTCTTTTTCTTTTTCTTTTTCTTTTCTTATTACTTCAATATGGTTGATATCGACTGTTGCAAGAGGCTGTCAAATTGCTGTTCCTTCATCAACCCTATTTCACATAAAGAGTAACACAGGAAAATAATTCAGGGCTTCTCTTTAGTTGTGAATGTTCTCAAGCCAGCCTTCCCTTCCTCTTTCTTACACAAAAATAACTAATTTCATAAAATACCACAAACCACAACAGAGAAGAACTAATGGGGGAGAAGAACTAATTTTGAAAAGATCTTTCTTTTGAGAATTGTTCAATGCTACGACAATCTAAAGATCCAGTGCACAAAAGCTGTTTGAAATGTTGTCTGGATAGTTAACCCCAAGGTCTCAAGAATTCATTGATAACTGAAAATTTCTCCTGAGTAAAAAAAAAGCAAAATAAAATCGAAACAAAATACAAAAGGAGAGCTGTTGCAGTCTGTTGTTGAAAAATCAATTGAATGAATGATTGAAATGAAAAATGAGAAGACTGTTTGAGGCAACTCTGAAATCTTCTCTACATCCGTGCACTCCAGGAGACTTCCTTGTCCTACAGAAAAAACTGAGTTCTGTTTTTTCAAATGTATCACTGCATCTAAAATAAATCAGAATATATTCTGGTGAACTGTTTGGTGACCATTTTTCCCAGCATCTCAGATCGTGCCAACATTGTTTATAAGCCAGCAATCTGCCTTCTGTGCTCATGATTTAACAAGATCTAAGTTGTTGGATAAAGGACAGGAACCCATGAGGAATAATTTCTTTAATGACACCTCCTGATTAAGAACTTAATTTGAGATCTGTCTCTTACAAAATTATTAATCCACCTAATGTTCTTTGCTCATTCTATGTAGGGAAAGTTTCTTTTATTCAAATGACAGCCAGTCATACATCAAATTCTCTGAGAAATTTTGTGATAGAGAAAGTTTCTCTATCACAAACAGACCTTTTTGGCTAGACCTGAAATTCTGTCAAATAAAACATGCTCATGTTTTAAAAGAACTTCTTTGAAGCTATGCTGACATTAATCTTATTTTTTTTTTCTTCTAGTCCTTTGCTGCTGGTGTCTGCCTCCATATTTTACTAGTTATGCTACTTTATCTAGAATAAATCAACTGATTGATGCAGCGTATTTCCCCATATAATTAATTTTAGACATTTTCAATACTGAAATTAGTAATCTTCCAAACCCTGGAATCAAGGCTCGACTACTAACAAATACTCATAGTTCAGAGGGCCCTTTGTCTAACTCCCTCAAAGCTTATGATACACTACCTTGGTTTGCTAATTCATTAGGGTCTGCAAGTTTTCTTTCCATCCTGAAGACCAGAGAAGCTCGATCATCTTTTACAGCAGGGGTAGGCAGCCTGTAGATGACAGGGGATGAGTGACCTGCAGCCTGTTATCGTTCTGACACTCTTCAGTGTGGAGGCCTGTAGGTCAGTCAGTAATGTAGATGCTCTCCCCTGGAGAGAGAGGAACGCTTCCAAGCATGTGGCAGCTCCCCTGAGGAAGAAACCCTAGGAGGCCACTCTCATGGCGACAAAATGTGTTGCCCCCATGAAGCTTTGTGGTTAATATGTTAATCAGTTATACCTCATTGGTTCTTTCCCTATTTCCTCCTTTTTACCCTACCGGATTTTGATCCTTCTGGTTTTGATCCTTCCCCTGATTGGTTCATTTCTCAAGCTTTAATGCTATTGGCCAAGTTGTGTAACCCTGCCCCCTGGCTTTCCTATATAAGTCCCTTCGCTCCCTGGTTTTTCACCCCTGGACCCCTTTGAGGGAGCAGCAGATTAAAGGTTCCAAGGAATCTCCAGATAAAGACCCCATCTCTCCTTTTGCGCCACCCTGAGAGCCCACAGCCCACACCTGAGCTGAAATCACCAGGCAGTTGCAGTCGTGCTCATGCTACCAGGACGTCCTTTTCAGGACGCTTCTCTGGGGAAGTCACAGCACTGGCCACCACTGCCTGTTGTGACGCTTTAGGGTGACATCAGTCTGCCTTCCATTAGTGACCATCCTCTCTCTACATGGGCAATGCTCAGCTCTTCTCCCACTTCTGCTTCTCAAGCTTTGCCTGGATGCGTTCTACCCCTTCCCAAAGTGAGCAAAACCCTGCCCTTGCCATCACTATTTTCAGTTCATTTGCATCGGACAGAAGCTGCTGTCCCATCAGTTGTCTTAATTTTCTTCACAAACACAAGCAGTCCTTCCCTTCCTGTGAACCCCAGACTCAGGGAAAGGAAAATCTGGTTTTAAAATGTCCTGTATCATATTTTTTTAATGTTAATGCCTGTTATAGTTCCCCACTTCCTTTGGTTTAATTTGTAACATTCCTGTATTTTGTTGTTCACCACAAATTCTTTGCACAAAACCAAACCTGAACAGGCAATAATCAGAGGTGAGTTGCAGGGCTGCTGTATTTAAAAATAGTGATAAATTTTTGCTGAGAATATAAAATTTTCCCTTGGTACAGGCTTTGCTGTATTTCTGATGTTTTGAAATCTAAGTAGGTTTTGTCACTATGTCAAATTAAAATTCCTAAGCTAAAATTGCTCCATGTAACACAATTTTTGATGTAGTTGAGGTCATTCCTTATTGAGAGTAGGGAGTCCACAATAAATTCCTCCCCAGCAATTTCATTACGTACAACTTTAATGAAGTAGTATTTAAAATCCTGTAACTCTCAGTGGTCTGTGATTTATGAACATCTGACTCCAGCATCTTTCCTTGCATTCTGATTTTTAACAATCACCAGCTCCATCAGATTTCCTTTCTAATTATGGTGTTGGCAACAATGCACACAGGCTTGTTCTTTGCAGGCTTTTTTTTTTTTTTTTTTTTTTTTTTTTTTTTTTTTTTTTTTTTTTTTTTCTTTTCTTTTCTTTTCTTTTCTTTTCTTTTTTTCCCCCCATGAATAAAGGATTATGATTAGATTAGGTTAGTTTAGATTTCATGCCTGAGAATTCAAACACGACTGGTCTGATTTTGCTTTCTCTTTAAATTACTACATTCATAGAATCTACTCTCTCTATACTTGATCTAATATCCATCTGGTGCCATTTAAATATTCTGGTTTTGGTATCTCCTGACTCCTTTCCACTCCATGCTGCAGGATAATAGGTTTTCTGGGAAATTCATGGATAGCCTGGATATTTTTAACTTTCGTCTTTCTACCCAGATCAGTCAAGCTTTCCAGACTATGAGGAGCAGTGCCAGATGCTGTGTCAGAGTCCAACACAGATGGAGACTAAGGTAGACGGTTTTCAGTCCCCCCGTCCTGGCAGTCCCTGAGCATGGTGTTTGCCGTCACTCCCAAAAGGAAATGGATAATTTTGATATCCTCCCAACTTTACACCAAATCCCATCCTCTTCCCCCAGCATCCTCTCCTCTGTGGCAAATGCCACTTGTGGATGCTCTGTTAATGCATTCATTCTGCTCAGAGCTGGGTTTTGCCTAGGTCAGCCACGAAAGGCCTCTGTGTCAAGAGCTCTCCCTGCATCCCTTCATTAACAGAACTGTGCCTTCAGAGGGGGAAACAGGCTGTGACTCACTCCAGCATCTGCTGGCACCATAAGGAATGGGAAGGGATGGATGGCTGGGTAGGGGGGTGGATGGATGGAGCCAAACTGACAGAGGAGTCTCTCAGTCCTAGTGACAACTTCTGAACATGCCATCCCCCAGCTTTCGAACCCTCTGCTGGCAGCTGAGCTGAGGACTTGACCCATGAAGGTGTTGCATTCACACTGCAGTTTCAGGACAGAAGAAGATTGAGGAGCTTCTGGCAGTCATGGTTCTTCCAATTCCAACCTCTCCTTGGCACTGCTCAATAGGAACTTAAACTAAACTACATTCCTTGTTCTCACACTTTCCCTTCTCTACCCTGTCAGTAGTGTGAACCAGCATAGAGAACAAAAGGATAGCAAAAGCTGCTGAATAAAAAAGAATCCTAATATTAAAAGATACTCTTGTTTAATTATTGAAAGGATTTATGGAGAGGGTGATGGATAAATGCCACTTGAAGGATAAAGTATGGGGCTTTCTACAAGCATGAGAGAACACCTCAGCTCTAACCCACACAGAGCATCAGTGTCAGAGCATTAGTGACAGCCAAAAAGAACCTTTTCCGCTTTAACAGACTGAAATAAAGACTGGACATTGGTAAGGATGGCTATCAGCAAGACTACAAAAATTGAGTAGAGTTATAGCAGTTAATGTTAAAAGTTCTGAGAAGTTACTGAGCGCCACCTTTTAGCTTTAATATAATTTTGAATATTACAGGTTAGCAGGAGACACAATGTAAAGAACAGATCATTACACTTCTGTCCAGTGTGAAATTTGTGAAATTCTTGTCATTTTTTATGGAATATCTAGTCCTATGTTCTGCAGGACCCTGGTTCTGTAGTGGACATCTTAGGTTTGCGCATATATTTCCTTGCTAGCTTCATGGTAAATCTTCCCAGCTGTATGAGAAACAGCACTGATAGGATTTAAAAGGTATTTCTCCATAGCAAGAATTCCTTGAAAATGGAATTTCTCTGTAATTTCTTCCCAGAAGATGCCACTTTTGGGGGGACCAGGGCACAAAACAAAAAGGGTCAAATCACTGTGTTTTTTGTTTGGGGGTTTTGTTTGCTTTATGTGGGTTTTTTTTGTTGTTGTTGTTTTGGTTGTTTGATTGGTTTTTTTGTTTGTTTGTTTCTTTGGAGGTTTTTTGGTTTTGTTTTTATTTGTTTGGCTTCCTGATTTGGGTTGTTTTTTTATTCTTTTGGGAAACCACACCTTGTACACTGGTTCCATCTCCACTTAAAAATAGAAAAATCTCTTAAGAATTTTCTGTCAGAACACGGCAAAGTAAGTGACAAGCAATGATCACATTTTCCATACCCTAATTCATGATGCTGTCTTTAAGGTTTGTTCTTTCCTCCCAAAATTTGGAGGTCACTGGATGACTGACATAACCAGAGGTAGAAAAACAGCCTTTTATCCATGTTCAAACATCTATTGTTTCTAACTGGACTACACTGAACAGACAAAATGGTGAAACCATGGATAAACAGGCTCCATATCTTCTGATAAGATTTCTAATAAGTCAGAAATTTGTATCTTTCCCAGTGAATTTGGACAAACTTGTTAAAATTGGATATTAACTTTAACCCAAACAAGAGGAATAATTTCCAATTATGTGAACAGACTTATCTTGTATATTCCTTGCATCTGCTGAAGTATTATATCTTTAAAATAAAATAACTGCTTGGTCAGAGCTGAGCTTCATTTCCCTTGAGTATAGGCTGTGGGAAACCAGTCTGTTTAAAGTTTTTTACTTTATTTGCAATTTTTTCCCTTTTGAGAAACCCATAACATCCACAGAAAGTGAAAGAAACATTTTGAAATGTCTGCATTTGTGCAGCATAGAAGAATGTCTTTAACAGCTGATATACTGAGCTCATAATTCAAACTGTCCCTCATTACAGACCTGAATTTATCTTCCATCCCACACAGATTTCTACTCTATCCCAATTTTTCTGCTCAGAGTTATTCATATCAGAAATGCAGGCCCATGAAATGCAGGGCAGCAAAAGTGTTATTTATGCTAAAGGAACCGATCCCACTTCTTATTTCAGCTTTCTGGCTGTGGGCTTATTGTGTCCTCCCTCTCGGGGCTGAGTCCCACATGGTATCTCACATTTGCACCCAAGCACATCGAGAATGTGGTGTCTTTGCCTCTGAGAGCTTGAATTAATCCACTAGGACTCAGTCATAAAGTACTATAAAGAGCTGGAGGCT
This sequence comes from Hirundo rustica, assembly GCF_015227805.2. Taxonomy (NCBI): domain Eukaryota; kingdom Metazoa; phylum Chordata; class Aves; order Passeriformes; family Hirundinidae; genus Hirundo; species Hirundo rustica. The sequence goes on along the minus strand of NC_053454.1, from coordinate 3,445,677 downwards.
TTATTGACTCCAAGCTCTCCGGATGCATTTTTGCTGTATGAATTATTTAAAGTCCTTCCCCAGCTTCCCTGGGGCCTTTTCAAAAGGAACTCACAATCACCTTCAGATATGCTCCGACCAACCCTCTCTTCTAAACCTGCTTTCTCTAAACACCCTCAATTCCGGCAGCATCTTCCTGGGAGGGGAGTGGAGCCCAACAGTCAAAATTTTCAGACCACTCTGCAGTTAGAAGTAATTATTATATTTTAAATGAGTGGCATTTTTTTTCCCCAGGACAATAGAAAAGACATTCTAATAATTATAACTGTTCTGATGCCCTGTTATACTTCTATACACAAGATTTATCTTCATAACAAATATGACAAGTGGTGTTATTTCAGAATTGCACATACATGGCTTTATACAGTCACAAAGTTCAAGAATACCTGATTTTAGTTAATTTGCATTAAACCTATTTAATAAAGCTATAATCATTCAGAAATTGTTTCAGAATAACAAAAAGATTTTCATTTCACAGTCTTTTTCAAGCACAATTTCTCCATGAAAATCAACTCAAAATTATATGGGGCACAGGAATTCATTATGAAAGAGGTCTGTTAATAGAGTCTGATGATTACTCCAAACAATGCTTCTGGGAAACTCAGTTCCCAAAAGCTTTCAGCTGATGAATCCAAGAGTTCAGTCTGAATATTGTTGTAGGAGATACAGCAATGAAAAAAAACCTAAAACATCACCTATAGACAAATTAATTACAGCTCTAATTCTTTTTTCCATCAGACTCCAAGTGGAAGTATTTTTTATTATTTTCTGTTCCTGTAAATTTAAGCAACATTTCTGTTGTTGTTTATGGGTAGTAAGGAAATCATGTTGTAACACATCAGCCAATTCAGGACACAGTAAAGAATCATCTCTACTCTGGATTAGAATCTCTGTTTCTTCCTTTTTCTTCTTCATCACCTGGGATTTTATTAACCTCCATTCAGGCCCAGGTAAAGCTTCTTCACCTGTTCATATTTACAACTTAGACTCTGAATAAACCATTCTATTGACTCTGTCTGGTCTCTCTTTTTCCAGCCCCTTTTCTTATTTAATTTTCTGGCTCAGCCAGGGTTTATTTAATAAGTTCATTCAAGTAGTACCAGGAAAAACCTGCCCTGCTTTGTATTTTTTATACACCACTCACAGTGACAGTCTTAATAAATAATAAGTATTGATAATAAGAACACCACCATTACCCCAGCTCTTTCCTTGAGCTAACAACAGTGACACAAGCCACCAACAACATAAGAAACCACTTTATTCACCCAACAGTCCTGACATTAATTCCCCCAGCAAACAAATAATTATCTAAATAATTTGTAAAATTGTCAAGTAGCAACCTGCTTTTTCTTTTGCAGCTCCCACTTATGCGATGGAATTTCCACTTGCAGCAAAATGCAATATTTAAATTGAAGTGTCCTGGATGCTTGTAAGATGCTACTCTTATCCTGAAGGGAGATCCTTACCTGGTGCACTTCAAGATTTCTTTCTCCTTTAAAGTTAATTTAAGATAACACCAGATGAGGATCTAGCCTACAGTTTTAGTAGGGCTCAAACCCAACACAATGAGAAACCTTCCTATTACGTCAGAATTGATAGATTTCCTTCTTCCCTCCCAAGAATCCACAGTACACAAAAGTGCACTTCTGTTGGATAGTGGTAGTTTCAGCTGATAAGAAAGGTGCATTTCTTGAAATTCTAAGATTTCATGGAATTCTATACTAGGGCCAAAGTTAAATTGCAAAGTCAAGGTCTAAAATTCCAAAGCAAGATCTCATTTCTTCCTAAATTGAGACAATATAATATTGCTGTCCCCAGAGACCAAGTTCAATTAAATCTATCATTAGGAAATTGGTTTCTACTGTATATTTGCAATAAGTTACTTATTTTCTTTTTAATTCAGGTTCTGATTCAGGCAAATAGATAAGTCTGATTCTTACTTCAATGTTGGAACTTTAATCATATTTGAAGACAAAGAATCCCCGTAATTTGGCAGGTCTGTATTAACCTATAGAAACCCCCAACTCATAGATTGTCAGAATATTTCACACTGATTATCAAAATAGCCTTTTTGGTTTTCTGAAAATCATTTTTAACTGTGAAGGAAAATCAATCTCTCCTATACCTTACAATCAATTTACAGGTAGAAGATTTTTAAGTCTTCCTATATTGTAGTTTCTTGGATCATGAAAAATGTCAGACACTGACCAAACAGGTATTAGGACAAAACAAACTAGTGGGAAGATATTTCCAGTTCTAACATTTTTCTGGCTGTTGAACTCTACATGCATCTTCAGGAATATATGGATGATTTTTCTAATAATACATCTATATCTGCAAAAACTATCAGGGAAAGTCTCTGCTTGAAAGTATAAACAAATAAATATATGCATTATGGGGAGTGATTCAAAGGTCATAAATGTCACAATGCCAAAGTTTTCCTGGAGAATCAACAATCAAAGTGGAAAAAAAAATTAAAATCAAACAATGCTACCCATGTCCTCAATATTCGCCTCTTTTCCCAAAAAACCCATCCTCACACAAACACAAAGCAGCTCATAAGTATTTCTAACTGAGGCTGAAGAACAGGCCTCACTATCAGAACTTTTCCACTTCTCCTGCACCCATTACTCCAAGGATCTGCCAAAGTAGGAATCTAGAAATCTTTCACAAACCTTTTGTTTCTAAAAATAACCAGAATTAAGTTTACCTCTTACACAGAGAGGGGCCATTGTCTACCAAAAAAATTATTTGCACCCAAGATAGAAAACAAATTTCTTTGGTCCTCAGTGGCAGTAAGGACAATGATTTCAGACTGATGGCAAAGGCAAAGCAAGATTGGTTCATAGCTTACAGACGAAAATCTCTAATTTTTCATTGCCGCTTCATTCTCCCCACTTATGCCTAACCAAGACACAGGAACAATCTGATCCCTTCTTCTGCCTGAATAGTCATATCATGTTCTGACAGTGGATACAGCAAATTCCACAACTGCTTTGGTTTGCATTTGCTTGAATTAAGAAAGAACAATTGAGATAGTTCAATAAATGAGCATATGAGTTCAGTTTCTGAGTAAAAGGTAAATCAATTAATAAATTTAATTTATTCAATCTTCCTGCATCATTGCACCTTAATGAAATCAGGACAGTAAAAGTCCATTAAGCTTACAAAAGTTTAATTTAATAAACAGCAAATTCTGTAATGTTCTCAATACTCTCAGGATCATTTATACCTTGAGGTTTTGCCCCACCAGTACAAGCGATGGTGTCTCAATTCACTTCCTTCTAGGACATAAAGAGTGATAGTGTCACAGAATCATGGAATTATTTAGGTTGGAAGAGATCTCCAAGATCCTCAAATCCAACCATCAACCCAACACTGTCAAGTCCACCGCTAATTCATGTCTCTAAGCACCACATTTGAACATTTATTGAATGTTTCCAAGGACAATATATAATTCACCTGTTTAATTATTAAATACAATTTATACTTTAGAATTTCCCTGCCTTTATTCAGCTGTTCAGTGGGCCTACACCGCTTAATATTCTTATAAATGAAGCACTAAGACTGTATCTGATGATAAGTTTGCATATCAAAATGGAAAAATGAGTTCGAATTGGAAAGACACAAAAAGAAGTGATCAGAAATTAAGAAACCATACTGATAAAGCCAAAGCCTGAATCTCTCAGTAAGAATTCACTATCAAATCACACTGAAAATACCTATTGAACAACACATAATCTCATTAACTTAAAGTGAAAATTACACTTAATTCTTATTCTCTGAAGGTATGAGTTACAATAAATCCTACTGACATAGTAGTGCTTGGGCCCAGGAGCTGGGATCTATTACAATCTACTTACCCTCTGAGAACCTAATTTCCACTTGAAATAATAATTAAAAAAAAAAGAAAAAAAGAAACTTAAATACATTGACCCCTAATACATTCAAAATGTTAGAATAAATCAAGTAGCAGAGTTAATAATTGACTCTTTACTAATGTGCTGCTATGAAAGAAATGAATTCAGTATGCCTAATGCGATCCCTAATTTGAAGCTCTAATAGTCCATTCTTCATATTACTCTTCCTGCCAGCTTCCAAGGTAAACCTTTTAAAGCATTTTGGAGAGGGACTGAAGATGGAATAAGAGAAAAGTTGTAGTTGCAACACTGTGGTCTGAAAGGGAACATAATTCACCACTTTATGCCGTATTTCCCACATCAGACAAATGATATTTGGGACTTACCTAGGGACAGAAACTAAAACTGTAGCTTCATTGCAGCAAATGTTATAAAAAGGCATCATACTTTAAATAGCAAAAGAGTGAAAGAAATCAAGCCATGCTCTGCCCATTTTTGAGGATGGAGCATGGCATGCATCGACAGAAAAAACTGAACAAAAGTCACACTGAAAACTCGAGACAAAGCAGAAAGTGGAGACAATATGTTCCAGTTGTTAATCAAGCTAAATACACACCCTCCCTCCCTCGTCAGTTCAGTGTCTGATTTTCTGCACACTAAATGTAAAATGTGCCTACTCACAGCCATTCCATTCTAAAGTTCCAAGAGCCACTGACAAAAGATAACCCAGCTTATCTGTGAAGGAGGGAATTTCCAGTGTAAATAATAAACAGTCAGAAATGCAATATTATACCATATTTATGTTATTATTTTTATCAGGGTGAATGGGAGACAATATTTTTCAGAGAAATCTCCTTTTTATTAGACACATTATCAGGTTTATTCCCAATATTTAATAAGGGAAGGGGCCATCTATATTGGTTCTGCAAAACCAGAACATGTAAAAATGTGTTGGGATGCAGTCCCTGTGATATCCTTGTCAATGTAGAACTACCACGAGCTATTTGGACTGCTAACTTTGACGACAAAATCATTTTCAACATGTAAATGTCAATAGGGGTTCCAATTGCTACATTTTCTGGCTGAATAGGAACACAGCATATGTAAAAATCAATATAGATATATTCCAACATATCTATTTTTACATTCCAGGAAAAGCAAAGTGAGGAATTAATTCACTGCTCCCTGTGGGCAGGCAGGAGTTCAGCCATCTCCAGGAGCACTGTGCTCCACCACCTGTAGTGGTGATGGCAGAGATGCGTTTCTCAACTTCTGGCAAAAAAGTTATTTTACGGATCTGTTGCTACAATAATCACTTTATACCATTGGTATTTAGTAACTGAAGCATTTTGCCTTCTAGTTTGATTTCAAACCTGTTTAAAACTCAATGTTTTCAGAGAATGATCAAATTGTATCATGAACTAAAGTATATTTCTAAAATAATCTAGATGTCATTTTCTGCATAAGGAATCTGAGCGTACTGAGTCATTCTGCCCACAATAGTCACTTGTCACTCTTAATAAACATACCTGAAGACTTCTCAAATTATTAGTAGATTCATGATGTTTGACAAAGGCTCACAACATATTTTATATCCACTGGGTAAAGTGGCAACTCTGGTTTACTTGGGGCTAATTAATTCTGACTTTCCTTCAGTTATGCTGCTATGAGATCCATGTTGTTGGGTCTAATATCACAGGAAGAGCTGTCACACCACTGATTCCAAGTTTAACTCTACTGAGTGAAAATGGGTGCCAGTGCATGGACACAGAGACAATGCTGGGAAGGTCTGGAGTGAGGATTTCCTGGAGAAAGCCTGGAAGTGTGAGACAATCACAGATTCATCAAAATGTTTAGCTTGGAAGGGCACCCAGTCCAACCCTTAAGCCAGCACTGCCAAACGCACCACAAAGCTCTGTTCCCAAGTGCCACTTCTACACAGTTTTTAAATCTCTCCAGGGATGGGGACTCCAGAACTTTCCTGGGCCACTTCTTCCAGGGCTCGACCACCCTTTCAGTGACAAAACTTTTCCTAATATCCACCCTAAACCCTTCACTTTTGGTTGGATATTAAGAAATTAACCAATCGCAACTTGAGGCGATTTCCTCTTACAACAGCATTGACAGACATCAGCACTCAAGCCCAGAGGCCAAACATGTAGATATCAGATGAAACAATTAACCATGAAACAGAGACATTCTCAATCAGGACCTGAGCTGATGATCCTGCAGAGAATAATCTTCATCACAGACAAGGCAGTCAGGTCTGTGAGATGGTGGGTTTGAATTCATGGCTACTGATGTCCTCTAACAGGTTAATATGTGCACATATTTTCAGAGGATTTGGCTTCCTGGAGCTTCTCTAAAATAAAGGTTGTCCCCAAACTCCTTTTTTCAGCAATGCAAAGAGTCATGGGCTAACCCTCAGTTACTCATTCATGTAAAGGTCTGTTCCCCAACATGATTCTTTGCGCTCAGACATTAATTTCTATTGCCCAGCTGAGAATGTCTGTTCCTAATTAAATTAAATCTGCCACTGTATCTAAGAGTCTTTTAATTTTTTTGCTTTCCAGTCTTGAGGACTAATAGATAAATAATTTTGATTTGATACTTATCACAACTTCCTAATAGTTTCATTAAAATTCTTTTCTTTGGGTTCTTTATGTTTTAGTGCTTTATAGGATTCAATTTCTTTTGCTAAAGACTATGACCTGCAAAATTACAGTGGTGAAAAAGGAATATTCAAAACCTGATATCAGATGATTTCACATTTCATTTGCTTTTTCGAACTTGAAAGATAGAAAGGAATAAGGTAGATTCAAGTTTGTTAGAACAATTTACACATTGCATAGAGAGCTTTGCTTTGCACCCGCCTCTTGAAACATTTGACTTTTTCCTGGTACATGTCCTAAATCTGTATTGTGATTAATCCCCAGCCAACACCAGCATCACACACCACTCATTTCCCGTCAATGAGGGAGAGATTTGGAAGGGTAGAAGGTCAGATACCACAGTTACAGTCAGCTAAAAGAGATTGGCATCTTCCAAGGAAAAAGTGATTTGGAAATGTAAACTCTATGAAGTATAAATCCAGTAATCCAGGAACAGATTGCTAATTACTTATACAAAGGAAATCAAGTTGATCTTCACAAATCAGCAGCAACTGCAGTTGTTTAGGACATAGAAATTACAATTCCATGCTCTATTTAGGAAAACATAACACTCTTTTAAAGAAATGCTACTGTAAAGCTATGGTAAATATTTGGAAGTTATTTGAGCTTGTAGTTAGAGCCACAGCCTGCCTTTTCTCCTGTGAGTGTGTGGATAAGATGCCACAGCTGCTGTTTCACAGTTATCCTTGCAGTACTGCAGTCAACTTTTATTATTACATATGTCATTACTTTATAATTCATAGGCAGACCTGTATCCTGGTACTTTTTAGGAGGTTATATAATAAAACACATTTGCTCTGCACAGCCATACGAGTCATTGACTTTTCTCCCAGAATCATGCAGAATTCATGATTGTGTGCCTATCCAAGGGGACACAAGCCCAACCACACCGAGAAAACTGAGTAGGTTGGTGCCAATGTTTTTTCTCCTTTTTGAACAATCAATTCCTCTAATGAGTTTTCCAAACCAACTGGGCTGGTCATGAAAGCAGCAGCTGGACTGGTCAAGGTTTAGAGGACAGTGCTCCCTCTTTTCCTTTTGAAAGGCCTCCGCAGTATTCTCTGTATGCAAGAATCACTGCAACAAGCAGGAAATGCTGAGAGGACATAGCTCAGGTACATTCAGGAGCTTACAGAAAACAGAGTAGAATCTCTGCTCTAAGACTGCTGTAGATTTTCAAGATTTGGAAGCTGAAGTTGGAATTTTGTAGAATGCAAACAGCAATGGAAGACAGAAAGTGAAACTCCATGCCTTCCACACCAATTCTTTGTGAAAGTTATCCTAGAGGAGATTCCTCAAAAGCACTGCAGACACTCTTTGTATAATCAGAGCGGAGTCTTTCCCATGCCCACCCCAAGAGAACTGCCAAGCAAGGACATGAGGAGATGACTTTATACTGCAGAATGTTTTTATCTGCATTTCAGTAACTCAGTGATAACGTGAATTATATTAAAGTCTGCAGCAAATAGATGAAATATAAAATGAGCCAATATTCCACAGAGGATGTGATAAAGTCTCTAGATGAAATTAGCTCTGCTTGTTACTTATATAGATATTTAAAAATTGATGATAAGGCATAAGAGTTGTGAGGACAACAGATAGTTCTAAAAACATGAGAAACAACACAACAACGGACAGGAATAGGATTAAAGAACAGGAGAACCCAGACTCCCTTACAACAAAACAGGTCTTCTAAGTCTTATCTTAACTTGTCCCTAGCTCACCATTGAAGATTATCTAAGTCCCAAATCCCAGAAAATCTTTCTTAGATAAGAGCTACAATGATCAGCTTAAGAATTTAGTGTATTTTGTTTGCCTTTGTTCATTGGTTTTGAGAATAATTTATGAAAGAGCAAAACTGGGATTTCAGTGAGGCACAATATAAAACAAGGATCAAAAGCATTGCACAGATACAGACTGTTAAGGAATGTTAAGGAATGTGCTGCTTGAGATGCTTTGTCTCAGTCAAACAATGCAAATCAGCCATGAGATTGATTTAACTGGGATTGCTGCTTATTACCTCAGAGTAAAACTGCTGGAGTATATTGATGAACCCAGCCCATTTCTGCACATATTTTATAGCCATCATCTTCTTCATCTTCTTCCACAGACAGTGATTTTGGTGGGGTTTTATATAAGATACTTTCTAGGTCTTTATTTAATTTTATACTGTTTTCACAGTCCCAAGAGTATCCAGCTCAGGAAATGCATTTTTCTTTCTCTGCATATGCACTTCAACGTGTTTGCATTTGTCATTTGCTAAATGCATTATGACACACCATGGCTTCAATTCCTTAAAGAATCCCTCCTATGACAAAGCGATTTGGAAAGCAGCTGATCAAGGCACTGGGCTTGTTAAGTTCCTAGTAATAGCTAAATCCATACGCTCCAGGAAGGTAACAGCAGATGCTGAAATGTGTTATTGCTGCTGGATAAGTACAGTTTGCAAAAACAATTTCCAGTAACAGGCTTCCAGTTTTCAGTTGCCGGCACATTTATTCTGGTTATAAAATACATACATAATGCTTTTGTAAAAATACACTTGGTAAGCATGCAGCCATTCCAGAGTGCTTTGATCATTGTGTTACCATCAGGATAAATTTCTGCTTAGTCCAGCTGCCAGAGCCTCTTGAGACTGTCTAAAGAACAATGAGGCATAGCTTCATCTTAAATGAATCTGGTTTAAAATGAGGAGATGCCAGGGGGGAACAATTCTTCTCCGTGACCTAATTGTACTTCCCCATTCATAACTCCTGTGTTACTGGCCATCAAATGCAAGTGTGACTCCAGGGTGTATCCAAAGGGACTCCAAAATTAGTGTAAAACTGCAAAACAGTTCTTGTCTTGGAGAATGAAATCTGAGATGCAGATGAGGATTTATGTACCATCATGCTCAATATTAGAAGCCCTAATTTTAGGGGACTTCAACTTCATTACCTACATGAGGAATCTTCTTGGGCTGCCAATTGAGAAATCCCTTTTGATGTGCTCACCAAGGAGAACTTAAATAAAAGCAAGCAGGGCATCCTCAGCCAAATGGTCAAATGTCTTCTCTGGCTTAGTGTGAGACTCTGAAGCAAAAATAAAACCTCATGCCATTTGACCACTATTTCATTATCAAAGACTACAGGATACAGTAAATTTATTTAACAACTACTACAGATTAGCAGAGTTATAATTAAGTGAGATACTTCAAACATTATATCTCACCACAGGGGACTCTAAGTCCCTCTGTTTCTTCTTGATGTTATTAGGTCAGAACCTGCTTCCTTCAGTTTTCTTCTTCACTTTCTTTTCTAATTACTAGCTTTTTATAGATTCCTAGTTATAACTGTGGAAAGAATTTCTCTGCTGGAATAGAGGCACTTTCTAATTCACCTTTGTCAAATTTTATTTCTCACTCCTTGTGGTTTGGACTGTCATATCCCCTCCTCCTTTTTCTTCAATTGTCTTCAGTTATGTTACTGGGGTTCTTTTCCCGTCAGTTCCCAGAGAAACATCTTTAGCTATGTAAAAGCAGTAATACAATCCAAGTTACTCTTTATTAGAGTAAAGATTTTGATTTTTAAATTTTTCTGCCTAGCTCTTTGCCTGTCAGCCCTGCACCTGGTTTACTTTAAGTCCTACACTGGAAATAGGTTGCCTTTAAAATCAAATAACTCTCCAGGACTTTAATATTTAAATAGAAGATTTTGTTTATTTGTTTGTTTGGTTTTTGGGGTGTTTTTTTTTTATTTTTTTGTGTGTAGGTTTGTTGTTGTTTTGTTTTTGTTTGTTTGTTTGTGTTTGTGTTTTTGGTTGGTGTGTTTTGTTTTGTTTTGTTTTGTTTTGTTTTGTTTTGTTTTTTGTTTGTTTGTTTGGGGTTTTTTTTGGTAACTGGGTACCAACAGCACAAACTACTTACTAAAGGAAGGACTTTGTGATTTATCTTTCAACATCACCGCAGCAGATGTGCCTTTCTTTTAAAGAAAAAAAATAGAAGTGTGAGATGCTCACCAAAATCAAAGAGTGAGAAGGAAGATGGGTTCAAAAATAGGTGTAGCAAAGACAGTCCATATCTACTCCAGCTTGTATTGAACTTGATCCACTACCATAAACCTACTGTTTCTTTTTAATCCACATTCAAACACAAAAGGGAAAATAATTCCAGCAGGTGAATTCCCTACAACAGGACAGTATCCCAGAGGGTGGGATGTTCACATCCATGTTTTTGGAGACACAAGAACTTTGAGGGTCTGGTCATGCCAAGAAGCAGAACTTCAGAGGCTTGAGAAAATAACCATTGAAAAATGAAGTTTAGGAGCATCTGGGGTAAAGTGGCAGCTGAACTTCAGGATTGCAGTTTTGATTTCAGATAGTCAAAACTGGAGGTGGGTGGGAGCTTATGAATGAGGGAAAGAGAGCAGGAGGGAAAATAAATACATACTATTTATATATGCCCGTGACATTAAATAATTGCAAGAAATATAGTAAGCGAATTCCATCCATCTGTCCCACAAACCACCATTAGTCAGTAGATTTTTTTATAAGACTCCTATCAGAAGAGGGTGTTGAGCCTTTTTTTTCACTTTCCCTTATGGATCACACTAATGAATCACTATTTTTCCAGCTATTCTCATTTCTTCTCCAAAGACGCACTTCATATTTCTTAATTCCAATTTTAATTATCTCTTTAGGAAGATGCTTCACTATGTGTGATTTATTGTACACAGGAATTAAAAAATAGACAAAGTGAATTACCTAATTCTGTCCTTCTTGCATTTTCCTACAGTGCATTGCAAAGTAGAAGGTGAAAATTGATAACAATTGTCTTGCAATACATAAAAATTTGGTGCCAATCCCCCAATTTGTTAATGTACAAATTGACTGCGTTTTAATTAAATAATACATTAAAAGAATAAATTTCCTGTTGCAAATGTTAATAATCAAAGTAATACATTGATAGTCAATGTGCATATGCAAATAGCAAACCCAGAATATTGTGATAATATACACCATATATTACTATATTTTTACTTACTTTTAGTTCAAAATCATTTCAAAGCTGGAAATATATATAATTGACAATACTTAAAATTTCAGGTCTGAAAAGTAGGTACATCACTACTACAGAAAAACAAACAAACAAACAAAAACCCAAAAACAAACAAACAAACAAAACCCACCAAAAAACAACAACAACAATTTAAAAAAAAAAAAAAAAACAAACAAAAAAAACCACCAAACAAACTCAGGAAAACAAGTAAATAATAGCTCTTGGCAATAAGTAAAATATCATCTAGTTCTTAAAAATCTAACTAATGCATATTTCTGTCATGTGTTGATGCAGGCAGAGGAGATCATCTGATTATTTGACAATAAAAGCATCTTTTCTCCCCCTTTTTATCTGTAAACGATCACAGTTTAGCTACTTCATTAACTCCATGCTTTAAATATTTTACTAGAAAATTTCTCCAAGCTATTGCTACACAAAATTAAAAACTTGTACTTGACCTAGAATGTCTTTTAGGAAGTCATTAATCTTCAATCCAAAGATAAATGATAGAGTTGTTGTTCTGATGACTAATGATGCTAATTGTTAAACTTGTGCATTTTACAGTTTCTTATACTTCTTTTTTCTTCTGATGGACTAAAGTGCCCTTCACTTTCAAAAGTCTCAGAGGATGAATTTACATAGAACATCAGCAAGTCCTCTCTTAACCCTCATTTGCTGAGTTAAATGATTGGATGTTTTATTCATTTATTGATGTTAGGCTGCTTTCCCAGAACAACCATAGTTTTTTCTTTTTCTGAACCTTTTTCATTCAGCAACGCTCATTCTTTACTACTTTATCTATAAGCAATAACTATTTTTTTTTATTATTTTTAGTCAGTATTGCCTTGGTTTTGCCCAGAGCATTATATTTGATATTTTAATGAGGACCTCATCCTCTAAACATTATTGTTTATCTCATACAAAAATGAGGAGTATTTTGAAAGAATATACATCTTTAGTCTAGCTCACTTTTGTCTGTTTTACATGACAATTTGAAACATGTTTTCTGAAGTTTCAAAGTACCCTAATGTAGAGCAACAAAAATATTTACATAAACACGGAATTAAGGAAACCCAGAGTGAAATTTGGCTCACAGACCAACATGCTCAAAACTGAGCTTGGTATTGGGGTTTGCAGACAAGATGCAGCATCTGGAAAAGGCTCAGGGCCCTTTGGACATCTTAGGGCGTTTCCTGGGAAATGTATGCTTGGGAAATTGAATAGCATGGAATCATGGAATATCCTGAGCTGGAAGGAGCCCACAAGGATCATCCATTTCAATGCCCTTCCCTGCACAGACACCCCAAAAATCCCACCCTATCCCTGGGAGCGTTGTCCAAACCCTCCTGGAGTTCTGGCAGCCTTGGGGCCATGCCCATTCCCTGGGGAGCCTGGGCAGTGCCCAGCACCCTCTGGGGAAAGAAGCTTTCCTTGAGATCCAACATAAATCCATCTGGGACAGCTCTAGGCATTCCCTCAGATCCCGTCACAGGTCACCAAAGACCAGTCAGTGGAATTTAAAAAGCTCCAGAGCTCCCCAAATCTCTTATGAGATACCTGAATACCTGCACTGACGGTGTTGATTTGATCTCCTGCTCCTACAATACAGACGTAGACAGCCTAAACTGGTAGACCTGCCCACACTGGCCACTGGTTTAGGTGTCTAATCTTGAAGCTGAACCCTTTTTAAGCCAGCTAAATTACAGAGCAGAAGAAAAATACCTTTCCCTCCTGCTTTATTGTGGAAAATAACCAAGTAAAACGATGTTTGAAGAAGCAGACATTAATGCAGCTTGTTTTGTTGTTTTTTTTTTTTTTTGTTCCCCCCCTCCCCTTTCTTTGTAGTGTATTTGCTATTGTAACTTAAGGACCTGCTGTCCTCATTTTTCCTTGGAAGCCACACAAAGCTTCTTAGGTAGCATTGCCTTATGCTTGTTACAAAACACTGCTGTTTCAGATTTCGGTATAATCTACCAAGTATTTATGGTCCAAGCTAAAATTTGCCGGCAAACTTTTCTTTTTAACTTTACATTTTGTTCACAAAGTGTAGAAAGAGTTCCAAGACAAGTGACGTTGTTCTCCTTTAAATCCTAGAGCTATTCTCATCAGAGTGAATTGAGAGAACTGAAATGATTTTTTATTTTTAAGCTGTTCTTTAATAAAGAAAATGTCATAATTATGAAAATCTGAAGGGGAAAAGAAAAAGATTGGATTTTATCATAGTTACCTAACCAATCTCAACTTGAAAACTGTGGAATTTTTGTACCTGCTAGCCTGTCTAGCAATAGAAAAAAATACCTTCAATTGTTTTTCTTACATTGCTCAAAAATCCATGAGTCTAAGATCTGATAGACATTTTTTTTTTCAAACACTGAACATTAAGTGACCAGAAAAGTGTAACCTGGCCTTCTGTGAGGTCCTAAGTAGCTCATAGCAGGGTTGAAGCTTTGCTTACCAGGTTCAAACTTTCATCAAGTGACATAAGCCTCAGTGAGTATAACATTGATTTGGTGATAATCAAAAGGTTGGAATGGTAAAATGTGTCTGAGCACAGAGCTCCTGGCAGTTCATTTTCAAGCCTGCTGGTTTCAACAAGGTACATAACTACTCACAAACCACAAAACCAGTTTAAGACATCAGAATTAGCCCCCCTATTCAGCTCCATTTATCAGTCCAACCATTTAAAATGCTGGAGTCCTGGATGATATTTAGCACCAGGATAAAAGGAAAGTAGAGTTTTAAAAAAATTATGGATCATGGATGAAGAAGTAAATCATATAGGAAACATATGCAAGAGGTTTGTTCTGCAGAAACAGAAGGGTGAAATTCTGTGTGAAAGAGGGATCGTTTCAACATTTTTCTCAATCCTCCCACAAACCCAGAGGGAAAGCAGGATTGTAAAATATGCCTAAGGTTCTACAGATCTGTGAGTGTCTTTGAAAACAATGCAGGCATCCAAGTACTGCTGTGCTCCAGACACTAGGTAGGGTTCCATAAAAGAATGAAACATCATGCAGATGAAAGATCACAGGAATCCCAGCGCTCACAAACTTCATCCACCCAGAATGAGTTACTGTCACGATGGCCACACAATAACAGATGGCTACTCTGAAGCAAAAGTGCTGCACTTCATACCTGAAGCTGGTTCATTAACAGAATATGCAAAACCTGAGATATACAATATGTTATGAAATCTTTCATGAAGGGTAAAAGTGATCTTTGTGGGCTGTGTTGCATTGCATTGATGGTATGACTGTAATTTTAAAGTTTAGTGCTGGGTTTAATAAAAAGCCTGAAGAATCACTGCAACCTGCTTTGAAATTGCTCAATATGGAAGTTTCTGTCACGAATTCAAAAACTTTCCAATTGGCAAAGTTTCTTACTGAAACTGGTTAAAATGAAAGAAGTAGTAATTTAAGTCTTGAAGTGGTTCAAATCAGTGTAATCTTTAAAGAAGGTCTGTTGATATAAAACTTTTGAAAATAAGATTTATTCAGTTTATGAACACACTACAAAATCTTTCTGGTCTTCTCTCTATGCAGGACTTCCAAGCAGACAGCAAATTATTAATAACTGATTATTATAGGCCTCAGAGTCTGCCCAAATTCAGCACCAGCCTCAATATGTTATAGGTGAATGGTGAAATCTATTAAGAAAATCTCTTGATTTACAGAGATCCTAAAGTGAGAGCATTTGGTTTTTCCTTGGTCTGTTCAAGCCCCGTTGTATCCTTCCCATGACTTGTCCAGCTCCTGCTGTTGAGCACCTGGATATTAAGATGCCTTTGTTGGTTCAAAGACCCTTCCAGTATCAGATATTTTCTCACTTGATCTTAGTATTACACAGCTAATTGCACTGATATTATAGAACTCTCCAAGCTTTTGAGCAATTTCTGGTACTCCATGAAATCTTCAAACTGTTACTTATGTTTGAACACTACAAAAATTTGCAGTTTCAGGTTATATCCTCACCATGGTTTTTCGCTGTGTCCCTCATGCCTGGCAGGCGCACAGGCTAGCTCAGTTCTGCACTGCGGCAGCGTGGATCGGTTGGGGTTACAGGCAGGGCGAGTAACCTCCTCCCGGTGGGTTTTTGGTTCCCCACAATGGCGAGCGGACCCGATGGCATAACGACTGCGGCGATGGAAAAAGGGCCGACTCTCTTGAGCAGGGTAGAAGGTAGTTTATTAAGGGGAGTCCGGCAAGGAGCTCCACCTCAGACCACTGCTGCCCAGAGAGAGCAAAGATCAAAGCTTGACAGCCACTTATAAACGGGGGAGGATCCAGGGGTGGTGACAACGGGTCAGCCAACCAGGGAACACGGGGGTGTAACATGGGGTGTCAACTTCTAAACCATTAACAAATCACAAGAGGGGAGGAGGGGATTCCCCGGGCACCAGCCTATCACTCGACGCCTCTCCTGGATCTTTCCAGAATCCAGGGAAGGGTCTCGAAGTGACAGACAGGGCGACCAAGAGGAGAGAGGGGGGACTGACAGGGACAGGTGCAGGGGAGGAATGATTGGCATAAAACGTCTGGTTATATAACTAACTCATAAGGAGGAAAACTATTACAGAACACAGGGGGGTACAGTGGACTGAACCATTACAAAAATAACTTATAAATCTTACAAAAATAACTTAATAACTTAATAAAACAACTCTCGCACCACTACAATGGTTTAAGCCCAGCCAGCAGCCAAGCCCCTCACAGCCCTTCTTTCATTCCCCCACCAGTGGGATCAGGGGAGGGAACCAGGAAGGTAAAAGCTATAGAACTCCTGGGTAGAGATAAAGACACTTTAATAGAGCAAAGCCCACACCAGCCACTGGGGAGAACATTACCGACCCCAGCCAAAACAAGCAAAATTATCATAAAATATATGGGTAGGATTGAATTCATAACTGTCACTGGGGAGCTGCAATGGACAGACAATTACTAATACATGGCAATACAACAATTTCTTTAAAACTACCTTTGAGGTCCAATGTAAAGCCAATTTTCAACATGCTTTATGCCATGTTAAAGTGAATTGCTCTAATTATGGCACCAACTTAAAAAAATGCCAGTGTGTTCTTTTCTGAAAAATGACTAAACAGTGGCATAAAATGAGAAAGAAGTTGCAGAGTATTTTATAGGGATGGAATCACAATAAGGCTGGCAGCCTCCAAGAAATATTTAATCTAATAAAGCTCAAAACTCTTAAAATATTAAGTTCTTAGAAAGAGAATATTAGGTTACAAATGTGAAGCACCTCCTTCTAGAGGAGACCAGCATTCCATTTATCAGCTCACAGTAATACTTCAAACACAAATATCACTGGACACAAGTCTTACTTTTATGTGCCAAGAGCAACCTATTATTCACAATTTCACTTTTAGCGACAGAACCACTCTAACTGCATTTCTCAGGTCTCTTATTCAGAGTGCTTAAAGATCACACTCTGAACACTCAAGAATAAAACTATCTGGAGCTATAAGATGAACTATATTACACAGCTGGCATCAAGTTAAATTGTTCAAGCAGTGAAAAGAGGTTAAAAAAAGAGTTCAAAGCAAAATGCCCACAAGTGTGCTGGTACAAGCTACAAATATTGCCACTGTGTTCTCACAGAGGTTCCTTACGCTCTGTTGTTATGATGGAACCTGGAAAAACAAAAAGAATTTTTCCACCTTGAGGCAGCATCCTGAAGTACACAAGAGGACCACTGCTTCATCATGGGAAACATCACTTAGGAGGAATATAAAGCTAGGACATCTAAATATAAAAACCCCACAAACCAACCTCAGCAAACAAAAACACACAAAAAAAAGCTGATCTCCATTTAATGTAAGAGGAATTGAAAAGCCTATTGGAAAAAAAGCCGAAATTGAAAAAATCATGAAGAATATTCCCAAGCCTACGCAGGCAGTAGTAGATGTAGTCAAGCTTCTGCAGGAGGTCAGATTTTGCAATTTAACTCATTACCAGCATTCAATTCCCAACTGTTCCCATCATTTCCTATTTTCCTCAGTCATAAAAGGATTCTGCTCACAAACAAGAAAATGTTATTTCTACACACAGTCTGCATTATCTTGATAAGGGAAGCACACAGACACTGGACACTAAACTGAAGTGGGCATTTGAGTTGCTGTGGGTTCCAGCACACAAGCCAGGCAGAATATTGGACAAACTAAGCCAAACACAGCAGTCACAACATCAAACATCAACAAAGAAGCACACTTGAACCCTGGCTATCTTTTCATTTTCACTTTATCATACACTTCATCCAAGCATCTCAAAACTCTTAAAAATATTTATGAAATCTTGCAGAACTCCGAGAAGCAAATTATCATGACTTGCCACTTTACAGACTGATACACTGAAATTAAAAGACAACTCAGCACTAGAGCTAGGGAAAGAATTTCACACATCTAACACCTTCCCTTCAGTCCTGAATAAAAATTTCTTAAGCTGCCTATAACAAGAAGTACTCAGAGACTCCCTGACAGATCTGAGAGACACATTTATATTAAATTCTATTAAATTGCAAAAATAGATGTTTTGCATTAATTGATGTTCTTTCTTGCCATATCTTCTAAAGAGTCAGTGAAGTGTTACTCAGAACTGAGCAGATAGAGACTCATCTCACCAAATCTCTCATCTCAAACAGGGCTTTTCAATGCAGATTCACAGAAACAGTCAGAGAGTTTGTTGTGAAGGTAAATTCAGATAATCCTGAGAATCTTCCTGAAAAACAAGTATCCAGATCTATTTATGCCTCAATGTACTCTAATCTGAACTTCCATATCTAATCGATTCCCACTCTCTTTTTTCAGTGCAGAGGTTATGATCATTACGTCATAGAATTGCTAAATTTGGAAAAGACTTGTAAAATCAACAAATCCAACCTTCAACCCAGCACCACCACCATGTTTCCCACTAATCCACGTCCTTCAGTGCCATATGCACATGTTCTTTTGAACACTTCCAGGAACTGTGACACCACCACTGCCCTTATCAGTCTGTACCAATGTTTTACAACCTTTTCTGTGAAAAAAAATATTTTTCTAATTTCTAACCTAAACCTTGCCTGGTGCAAGGTGAGACAATTTCCTTAGGTTTACTGAATGTTCTGTGTCACACGATGATATTTTGTCAAATATGTTTACAGACAAAATGCTCTAAAATGTATTGAATTAATAAGTTCCCTGACATAGAATGAAACTGGGATAACTTTACAAGTTTCCCATGATTTAGCTCCTTTGTATCATCTCAGTGTAGTGGCAGAGCATTTGGCCAACAATCTTGCATTGCTCAATATGGAAGTTTCTGTCATGAATTCAAAAACTTTCCAATAGGCAAAGTTTCTTACTGAAACTGGATAAAATGAAAGAAGTAGTAATTTAAGTCTTGAAGCGGTTCAAATCTGAATGTAACCTTTGAAGAAGATATCTTGATACAAATCTCTTAAAAATAAGATTGGTTCCATTTATGAGCACACTACATAATCTTTTTGGTCTTCTCTTCATGCAAGACTTCCAAGCAGAATGGAATAACAATGAATTATTAATAACTGATTAGTATTAGGAGTCTGTCCAAATTCAGGACCAGCCTCAATATGTTATAGTTGAATTGTGAAATCTCTTAAGAAAATCTCTTGATTCACAATGATCCTAAAATTAGAGCATTTGATTTTGAACTTGGTACTGGGAAGTGGAACCTAAAAAGGAAGAATTCCACTGAGAAAGTTGGAATATTCAACACTTCAGGCAACAGTAATTTAGATGTGGCATGGTGGATGCTGACTGCAAATGGATGGAAACATAAAAAAAATATTGCAATTTGTTCGTTGTTATCACCCTGTTTTATTTAATGGGCTGTAGCTCTTTGGGAAAGGAACAGCTTCTTCCAGCATTCTGCATGTGCACAGAGCCCTGATATCCATGTTTCTAACTGAACCTCTAGCATTAAAAACAGGACTCACTCTCAATCATGGTTAAAATTCTAGAAAACACTTTCAAGCATGCACTCTACATAGCCCCCAAAGAGAATTTTTCACTGATTGGCAGTGGTGGGGGTTTTTTCTAGTTTTGGGGGTTTTTTTGAGGTTTGATGGCTTTCTTTTCTATAGTCTCTTATTTGGACAGATACATTAATTCAACAAAAATTAGATATTCATGAATTGAATGTCAGTGAAGAAAAATGAGAGTTTCTGATCTAGTGCTTCTTGGTTTCTTGTGCTGCTTTAGGTTTGAACAGTGCAGAACTCAACATCCTCTCAGGCTCACTGTAAAGTACACAGCGGTGCTTTAATCCAATTCTCTATTCCAAAGCAAAGAGGGTGAAAATGAGGGTTTCTTGAGAAGAAAATACTTTTGCAAGATTATTTGTTTTGCCATTTTTTGTTTTCTTGTTTCCTTTCCCATATGAGATTCTTATGTTTTTATGGGACACCAGAAATGCAGAGTTTGTCATGTTTTAGAATGGGTTGGGAATTAGTGAGATATGACAAATGGCTGGACACAGATTACCCACTATGCAGGTTTCTGATTTAAGTTATGGTGAAAGCTGAGATCTAAAGGATGAGATGGGGAGGTAGAATGTGCTTTAATCTTTCCCTCTTTTAAAATTTCTTTCCCTATATCTCACATTTAGTACTTACAAGGGAATTCTTCCCCTATTGTGATAGATTTATCTCACGAACGCAATTATGTATTCTGTCCTTGAGGCTGAAAATGTTATTAAAGTGTTCTTCCTGCTACTCAAAGAGAAAAAAAAAATCTGTAGGAAGTGCAACACTTTTTAGAGTTTATGAATCCCAATCAGTGAGTCTAACTGTCCAATGATCTACTGAAAAGCCCTTATAAATTTTTAAAACATGACTGCATGTCCTGGAAAAAAAAGAAACCAAGAACTTTCCAGAAATTTTCAGTCCCAAAGGGCATAATTTTTAGTATTTTAAGCTCTGGAGTAAGCATTAAGGCTCCGTACTAAACCAGAACTGCAAATCTGCAGACATTTTTGATCTTTAATCAGTGAATATGATTGAGAGGTAGCCAATTAGTTTACAGCTGTGCCACTGCACTGATTTCATTGTATTCAAAGCTAAAAAAGTCAGTTCCTGTTAATATTAAACAGAAATCTTACAGCTTGTTAACATACACACAGCTACACAAGTTGCATACAACGTCAATGTTTCAACAGTTACATTCATTCTGAGGTAAGGAGTTCCTCTCTCAAGAGCTGTACTAAAGTATATCCTCTTCTTAATTGCTGCTTATCATCCATTCCCCTGCTCTATCCCAGTCAGTGATAACAAGATCTGCGTGTCACATCCTCACTACCAGTGGAACCTCACACCCTTTGGGAAGAAAGGTCTTCTCTTTTTGCCAAGAGATGAGGTGACCTGCCTTCCATTGCTTAGACAAACTGTAGACTGTACAAGTGACTCTGGAGGTCCTCAATCTGTCACAAAGCCAAAAAAATCCATGGCTAAACCTCCTTCCACATGCCTGCCAAATGTTTCTCCTCACATGTTGACCCACGCTCTATGGATCTTTTCATTTCCCGTCTTTCAATCTTTTATTTTCATTTCCTGTTCTGTCTCTAAATTTCTCTTCCCCTGTGCCCACTTACCATATGTTGTGTTCTTCCTGATCCTACCATCAAACAGAAATCCAGACTCCCATGATCAGAACATACTCATTGCTGTGTCAGCGCAGATACAGAACCATGGGAGGGTTTGGGTTGGAAGGGACCTGTCATCTACTCCAACACCCTGCAAGGACACCCCCAAGGGACCTTGGGAACAGCTTCAAACTGAAGGAAAAAAGGTTTAAATTGGATTTTAGGAAAGAATTCTTCCCCGTGGGGGTGGGGAGGCCCTGGCACAGGTTGCCCAGAGAAGCTGTGGCTGTCTCTGGATCCCTGGAAGTGACCAAGGCCAGGATGGATGGAGCTGGGAGCACCCTGGGATAGTGGAAGGTGTCCCTGCCATGCCAGGGGGTGGAACAAGATGGGCTTTAAGGTCTTTTCTAACCCAAGCCATTCCATGATTCTATGATCCTCAACTAGACCAGGTTGCTCATGGCCCCATCCAATCTGACCTTGGATGTTTCCAGGGATGGGCCATCTTCCACCTCTCTGGACAACCTGTTTCATCACCCTCATTGTAGAAAAATTCCTTCTTGTATCTAATCACTGATGGCCTACAGGATCTCAAAGAACATCAAGACCACCAGCACACAGCCCAAATAAGTGTCCATCCAGTAAGCCTGCCCAACAAAGGTGGAGAATCTTTCTCAGTTGTAGACTCCACCTGTTGAAATGGAAGAATCTGACACTATTATCAGACCTTCATTAGATTTCTCTGTTAGTAGGATTATTTCTCTGTTATTAAGATTATTTCCATTTCTATGACAGAGCACTGCTACTTCATTGTGTCTGGTTCTGTCCCCACTCCGGGCGGGAGGTGGCCTCTGGCTAGCTCGGGTCAACACAGCCACAGATGTTTCCAGTTCGGATGGGCACGCAGGCTATTTACCTGCTGGTCGGCTTCTTGGCAGCTGGACTCAATAGTGTCGTAACAGCAACGGCAGAAGAAGAGAAAAGGCTGGCTCTCAGCTTTGCAGGTTAAAAGATATTTATTAGCTGAAGAGCTGAGGAGCAGAGAGCTGAGAAGCTCCGAGCTGAGAGGATTTGAATCTCCCCCCTCCACCTTATAAGCAGGGGAGGGGTTCCAGGGAGGCTACAAGAAGACAACAAATCAGGGGATTCAGGGGGTAACAAGGTGTGCCCACCCCCAAGCCTTGGACCACTAAATTCCAGAGCTAAAGGAATTCCCCCCAGGGGACCTATCACCCGAAGCCCTCTCCCTGAGATTTTGCAATCTGGGAGGGCTCCTCAAAGTGATAGACAAGCTGCCCCAGAGAGGGAGGTGGGAGGACTGACACAAAACACCTTGTTATACAGAAAACACAAAAAGGGCTACAACACTGGGGATACAGTGAAATGAACCATAACATAAACTTCTTATAAAACCTAATAAAACAGTTCTGCACCACCACACTTCATACAACACGGTTTCTGTCAGGAAGTGGTCCAGAGACTTCTTCACCCTTCAGAAATATCTGCCAGACCATCCACAGTGCTTCATGGCTCATGACCACCTGTTGCAGAGATCCAGATCCTCATCACTTAAATTAAGAATATGTTTGTCTGCTATAACAATGATTGAGCTGTGCTGACTTGGGGATGTCTTGACTGATGGACTGTCTAGAGGAGTGCATCCATACACAAGCCAGGCATAAAATGAAACATTCTGATAAGTCCCCAAAAGTGGAGGAGGAATCCAGCTTCTCATGTCATCACCAAACTGGGAGGAAATAAGAAAAAACTACCATCTGGCACACTATTTCTTTGCCCCTGTGAACTTTTAAAATGATGATGATGTCATATTAATGAGGAGAAAGTGCTTAATTTATTAATTCATCTTTAAAAAATATGGGTGAAGTTGTGTACCTAGTCATGACATCTTTTCAAAATTGGATGCATTAAGGAATCCTATATTTGGTGTCATCGAATGATCTTCTGTAATTATGACAATGGGTAACAATGGCCATTAAAGTAATGACATTTGTCACCATCATTAGTGGCAAGAGTAATGAATAATGAGCAAGGCAAAATTTCCACAAAGACTTTATAGTTTTGTATTCCACCCAGCAGCAGGCTAGAAAAACACAGAAACAAAATAGTTCCCTGAGGACAAAAAAGTCTGGGTTTGAGGAAGACAGGAGAGAAGCTTTAAACTCTAAAACACACTGACAAAGAAAGATATGGATTAATGATGTGGCATTTAAAAATCCACCAAAAGTTAAATGCCTTGTAGGCAAATCTATCTTATTAGATCTGCAATAATATCACCCTATATATTCTTTTCATGAAGAAACACAAACTGGTTTCTAACGTGACTGCCCACACCTGGAGTATGGTTTCCCTGGTCCCCACAACTCAAGAAAGGTGTGGACAGACAGAGGATGGTCCAAAAGAAGCCTCAAAAATTTTCAAAGGACTGGAAAGACAAACTAAGTTGGGTCTTTCTTCCCCCAGAAAGGAGGTGGGTCTGAGGGCCCCTCATCACAGAATTCCGCTACTTACAGGGTGACTACAAAGAGGGTGGAGGCTCTCAGGGAGCCCATGGAGAAGGCAAGGGACAACAGGCATCAGTTGTACCAGAAGAGGATTCATCTAGGTAGCAAAATTTTTACGCTGAGAACAATCAACCACTGGAACAACCTCCCCAGGAACATTGTAGAGTCCCCATCACTGGCACTTCTCAAAGGTGACTGGGCAGGGTACTTGATAATCCCATGTAGGTTCCAAAAGTTGCGCCAGGTGATCTTTTAAGCTCCCTTCCAACCTGGCTGATGAATTGTTCTGTGATTCCAGGACTTTATACTGAATCTCAGGGATTGTTTGTATCCTCATCTTGAACAGAAAAAAAACCCACAAACCTGAATTAATATTCCAGGCAAGTATTTTGAGACAAAGGAGAATTATCTTTTTGCCCACTTACAAAAGTAATAGTTAATCTCTCTCTGTGATGCTTCCTAGTCTTGCTCTTGCATATAAACACAATGAATTCTAAATATAATAAGCTTTTATTTTCTTTCTGACATGGACAACCTGTGTATATGCAGAAAGGTACAGTGCATCTGTCTTGTATTTACACATTAAACTTCCATGAAAAGTGATGCAATGTAACATAGAGAATATTTCTGCCATGAGGTTTGAGGAAAAGACTAGGGCAAAGAACAGCTCAGGTAGGTCTACAATTCATACCATAAATACCCCCAAACCTGGTGTTATATGTTTGTTTTCTCCAAAAATAAAGGAGAACAAGCACTTTATTTGTGCTCATTCTGTCTGCCCAGATTGTCAAGCTACAGACCAAGCAGGGAGGAAATCTGACTAAACTAATCAGTGATTCCAGCTGAACTGTCTTTATGGAAAACCTCTTCCATCACCTGCAGGACCCCTACTGCCCACTTTAAAATTGGCAAGGATGACACTTAAGGCTGCTCTGATGTGCTTTTCTAGGACATGACATAGTTCTGCTGAAATGAATGAAAGTACATTTTATAATAAGTGTCTTGCTGGCTTTTAATGAAATGTTGCATTATTAGCAAGATTAAAAGAACTAATTATGTACAGTGTGGTTGAATGATGACTGGGGGAGAGACTTGATAACTATCTTTGCATTTGAAAACTGAGCATTAAGAAAAGAAAGGATTTTTAATTTTTAAGGTGGCAGAGACGGGACAGACATCATTAATAAAACAAAAAAAAGCAAACAAGAAAAGAAAACCACAGCTGGAAATTCACTGAAGGCAATTTTGGACTCAATATCAAATGGCTGTTTGTCTGCAAACTGAACTCTTCAAAGTGATTGTGAAATCTCTGTGAGTTTGACTACTGAAAGCACAGAGAGAAAAAATAATATGAAAAGAACCCAAATAATTATTCCTTGAATATGGAAACCAGATTGCCTGAATATATCTTAGACAAAATGGACAGCAGTGCCAGGAGGAAGGTCAAACTCTGGGCAGAGAGAATGATAATTCCTCCTGGTACTCTCATATGGATGTGATTTAACTCTTATCATGTGGGGATCCACAGCCTCTGAGATGAAAAACATCACAGTCAAAGACCCTAATACCATTTTCCTGGTATACAAATCTGTGAAACTCAGGGTTCTTCAAGCACAGTTTTGATACCATTTTAAAATAACGGGTTTAGAAAGAAAAATATTTAAAGCAAAGTTTAAATAGCAGCTGTGACCACCGGGTTATATAATCTATTACCTGTGCTACCAAGCTCTATAACTGTGTTGGAGTATAGTAAAACTGTCCTCAAGCAAAATAAATGGCATGAAAACTTAGATGAAGTGAAATCTTAAAGATAATAGATTTGATGATGCAGAGAAAGATTTTAATAATTTGACAAGGCATGGATAAAGAGTTTCACTAATTTCAAAATGGAGTTTGCTATTTTTATGTTTGTCTGTTGGAGAATAAGGCTTGGTGCAATATCCCAGGAAATCTCTACCTACCTTACAACCCGTAGGAATATTAAATGGAAAAAAAAAATATTCTCACCTGGAGCCTCAAAAGCTATGAAAACTCAAAATAAACAACTTTTTCCTTGGATGGAGCACTTTTATCCTCAGATACTGCTGGGCAGCAGGAGAAGAGCTGGAATAGCATTTCAGTAAATGCCCTGGTCTCTTTATCAAGGGTGGTAAAACATTTTCCTTTAATTTTTTTTTTTCCCATCCTCAGAGTGTTGTTAGAGACAAGCATGCATTAATCCCAGTATTTCCCCCTCTGGTCCTGTCTCCTCCCTCCAAAAACCAGAAGTAAGGGGCAAATAGCTGATGCTACTACTCCTAAGGCAGGCTCAGCCCTTCAGGAAATCAAAACAGAGTCTATGATTAATGTGACCAGGTGAAAAAAAAAGGAAAAAGCTCCTTCAGCTTCAAGAATTATTTTTTTTTTTTTTTCCCCTCCTCTTATTCAGCTGAGGACAGTGAACAGTCCTATGTTCAGTGACAGATGTTACATTCCAATGGACTGGAAATGTGATGAACTATCCAGTTCTGTCCCACAAAGGCTACAGTTTCACTGGAGCAAAACATGACAAAAATGGCAACCAACCAGCCCAGATTTATGAGAAATCCAGAGGACAAAGGATATGGAACATGATCAAGAACATAAAACACCTGAACTCCTTTAAATTATTGAACATTTAGAACATTAAGTTCACTAAATAAGGCTTAGTTGACAAAAAAAAATGAACAGGTATGAACACTATGTGGATTTGTCTGGAAATGTGTTAGAGTTCAGTGCACAGTCCAGAGTACATATTCTCTGCTCATTTGGCTTCTGTGTGCAAACTGTTTCTGTCTGTGCATGAGGACTAAAAAAGAAAAAATAGGAAAATTAGACTAGAATTACTACTTTGCACCATATTAAAAGAAATTAAGAAGCTCAACAGAAGTCAGATCAGAAAGGACCTTAAGACAAACAAAAAAAAAATTTTAGGTTTGATGTGGAAAAGAAGAGCTCACAGATGTGTGGTAAAAAATGGGTAGTAGGATCAGAGGAATGAGGTAGGAAGCATTCCTACTGAGAGCCCCTGATGCAAATTGTAGAGTAAAATAAACTTTATCCAGGGCATGAGAAGAGGAGGATGTCATAGTGAATATTCCAGACGATGAAGCTTGTGCATATTACTTGCAATTTTCAAACAGCTCTAGTGCAAATGTCATGAGGTGCTTTTTCCTCTCCTAAGGTATGGTGATGGTTTACTTTTCACAGTTCAAATTCTCTCTAAACTTGAAGAGCTCATCAGTAAATCCAGCTCTTTGGTCTTCGGCATGTTCAAAAATATTATTCTTTCAGAAAGAGCAAAGCCACACTTGTGGCCTCCTGTGTTTGGAAAAGAAACACAGTGAAGTTCGAGTGAGTTGTGGCTGCCCCATCCCTGGAAGTGTTCAAGGCCAGGTTGGATGGGGCTTGGAGCACCCTGGGATAGGGAAAAGTGCAGGAGAGGTTGGAACCAGATGATTTTTAAGATCCCTTTCAACCCTAGCATCTCTGTGACTATGACTGGATTTTTTTTCCTTCAGTATATATTGCAGTACGCTTTAGCAGGTAAGAGATAAGAGGTTGTGTCCTTGTTTTCATTTCTGTGAAGTCCACCTCCCCAACCAGAAAACTACAAACAAACCCCAAACTAACTATTTTATGGCTGAAGTTTCAAGCTGAGAAATTAGCAAATTTGAAATCAGAACAGTAGCACCCATTGTTTATTTTCTTTTCAAGGTGTTTACACAATGAGGCAGAGTGAGACTCTCAGTTTATCTGAGTTAGTCTCATTCTAAATCCCTGTATCAGATACTCTCCCATTGCAATTTCTTTTATACATAACAAGAGTTCAATAATATTTAAGAATCTTGACTTAAAAACTAGATGTTTTATAAAAACATTAAAGAACCAAGGTTGGTTCTTAATACAACAGGAATATTTCATCTGGCATCACTTGCCTGATTTTGCTGCTAAAAACTGTCACTAAAAACTGACTGTTACAAGACAATCAAAGTTTATGCTGAAAGAAAAAACAAACAAACAAACGAAAAAACAATTAAAAAATAAAAATCCAATAAGCAAAATAAAATTATAAATGAAGAAATATGACCTAAACTTTCAAAGGGAAATATTCTTGATTGATGTAATTCCATAAAAGACAAGAGTATTAATTATGAGCAAGACACCATATGTAGAAATCTTTTGTGTATTATATTCTGTGATGTGCTAGAATTCAGATAATTTGTTTTTTAATGATTAATGAAGTCAGAATCATTAGCATGTTGTGGTTGTTTTTTTGTTTTTTTGGTTTTTTTCCTACAAAGAATGAAGCAGATGGATCTGTCAGGGCTCTATAAAGTTCAAATTAAAGATGAAGATTTTCCTCTCCACAGTTTGTCTTCATTCTATGGGGGAGGAGGAAAGCGAGAAGGAAGAATAACTGCTATATCTTTGATCAAATCCATTTAGGATTCTTCATGAATTCTGAATAAACCCCTAGGTGTTTTAGTGGGTTTTATTTTCTCTTGTTTTTTAAGCATTTGGTTTTTCAAGTGGGTAAACTGTATTTTATTCCTTCTCAGGAAATTCACATTCTTATTTCTTAATAAGCCATTCCCAAAAGGCTTTCAAGAGGGTTGCATTGCAATTGGGGCCTATTGCTCTGCAGTTGCATTGTTACTAGAATTCAGTCTGACTCCAAGAAAAGATCTATAGACAAAACTAAATCAATTTAATCTGATTTAGCATCCTCCAGGGTCTTTCAGCAGAGGCATCACAGTGCTGACATTTGGGATCTTTTCAGATTATGCAACTGTTAAATCAGAGCAAAGAACCCAAACAGATCCTGAGATTTCTAGAACAGAAACACTTTCCCAAGAACATCACACAGAGCATGTGTTTAATGTCCAGCCTTCTGCATAGCTGCACAGTGGCTTTTCTCCTCCTTATCAGATTTACTAATCATGACAATTAGTGTTCTTAGTTTACTTGATACACAGAATATTCCCACAGTTGTGCTCCAGCCATTGCTCTGTTAAGACTCTCAGAATTCCAAATATTTCAGTCCAAGACAAGAGATCTTCACATTTGCTTTTTTTTTTTTTTTTTTTTTTTTCCTAAATGTAGACAAGAGTTGTGTGAAGGCCACGTGTACATCCATGCATGAAAACTGCTCACTCAGACTAATACATTGAAGAGTCTTTATCACACTCCTACCATGTCCTAATTACAAAGTGATCTTTAATAGCTTCCAGATTTAGCAGAGAGACAGACATGACAATTGATAGGTATCAGTTTGTCTGTCTCTGGGACTGAGGTGTCCACAGGGCAAATTGGAGACATGCAATCCAGGTGGATGTTCTCTGCAATGCTGTCCCACAGTGACACCCAGCTTTACGCCAGGGTTGCTTCTTCCTGGAGTTTTGAGGGTTCAGCATTGGAAAGATCAAATCCCATGGACCCAGACCTTCCTGTAAGTACAGGTAAGCTGCAGAACTGCCCAAACTGTCTGGGAGCCAGGAGAAACAATGTTGCATTAAATCACCTTACAGGAAGTCCAGTGATGACTTTTTCTATTACACAGAGCAAACAGTCCCAGAAGGGAGAGCTTGAACTCATGTTCCTCCCCACCGCAACAAGCTCATGGCTTGATTCCTCCAAAGAACTTTAAAATCTCTTTTGCACAGTGACACTGCCCAGCTTTGCTTGGATTTAATGAAATTTTTAACCTTTTCAGTCTTTCTAAGCTGAGGTGGCCAAAGTTCCAACAGGGTCAGGTGGGCAGTGCTCACTCCAGCTGAGTATCAGGCAGGCTTGGAGGGACAGGATCTCACAGCTGACCTGAGCAGAAGGAAAATCACACATGAGCCATGTAGATAAACCTTCTAAATTGGCTGTAGGTCTTGAGGATCACAACTGGGCAGCAAAATGCACACCAAGCACCTTGGTGCTTTCATGAATTTTGCCCCTCAGCCCTAATTCAAATGGTTATCTCTGGTCATTTCATTTGGAGATGTTGAGTCCCTTTCTGGTCAGCAGTGTGGTCATCAAACAATCACTCTAACACACACCTGAAATTAATTAAGCTTACCTGAGATTAAGGAAATACTATGTTGTAATTAGAATGCTTTCCTGGACACTATCTGTTTAATCACACGTCAGTCTGCAAGACTATAATTGAATCCTCCTAATTAATTTTCAACTGTCCACCACTCCACATTATTCTGAAAAAAAAAAAAACAAACCCAAAGCCTTCCCCAGCAGATTGCAAACAAACATTGCATATTTTTTTCCTCGAAATTGTTCTGATAGAAATCATCTTAATGAAAACTTGATACAAAATTTGAAGCAAAATATGAGCATGAAGATAATACCTGCATTTCCTACTGAAATAATGTGAAGGTTTCGATGTCATTGCAAGCAGTTACCTAAAGAGTTGAGAGACTTCACAGATATGTCTGCAGTACCAGCCTATGTGTTTCAGCAGAAAGAGAGCCTGCTGCAAGAACATAAACCTCTAATAAGAGGAGACATTTTTACTAAGCCACTCATGCTTGAAGTCTATCGAAAGATAATCTTTGGTACAGTACTTCCAGAAAAGAAGTGAACTGAAATCAATATTCAGTAAAAAACAGATTAAGAGGCTAAGCTAAAGAAATCAGAAGTTACTCAGCAGAGCAGACATTAATCTTCAAGATCATCATTGATCATGAAAGCAGGGGGTCTTTTTAGCTCTGGGGAGAGAACAATTCCTAAGGACAAGACCCTGTCTCTTTCACTTTAGGTGCAAACCCTTGTAGTACAATAAATTTTAAATCACCATATATTAATTTAAAAATACAGTGGGAAAAAAAATAAGGTTCAGATATCATCTGATGATGGGGAGAAAATCTAGTTTTGTACAAAAAGGAGCTTCTTTTTACTCACACTCTTGAATATGTCTTTGTTTTTCTATGAAAAAAAGACAATTCATTTCTGAGATGAAAGATGATCTTGCAGCCAGGAAATGAACATTCAGCAAATGTGAGTTTATTGCCAACATCTTCAGAGAACTTTGGCCAATTTAATTACTCCATAATGCCATTCCTGACTCCAAAATGTCAATAGTAATGGTGTGCATCCTTCCCACTCAGGTGGCCAATGCTTTGGACCTGCCATAAACTCTTTCCATGAAAATGAGCCCAAAATTTCCAAACGCAGAATGATCTGTATCACAACAGCTGTTTTTTCCTCTCCTTTGCTATATGTTAACAGAATCAATTTGCATCGAGGAATGAATTTCTTTAAACTTTTAATTACTGTTAAGATAAGAAGATGCAAAACCCAAAAGTTTCCCAGCAAAGAAAAGCCAAATGTCTTAAAAGGAACTGCAGGTGGAATGTTTGATTTTGTATCTGAATGATTAATCTCAGCAAATTAAAAAACCTATTTTAGTGAACAGAGTAGTAACTTATTTCCACTGTGACACAATTCAAATCCCGGTCTGTTCAGTAGTCAAAAAAATTATGAAAGGAAAATAATACCAGAAGGAATTAACAAGACATTCTATTTTGTTCTTCATTAAAGTGTATCTAGTATTGAAAATTGTTTATTATTTCCAACATACATCCATATTTTTTTGAGCATTTATTCAGCAGAGAGTATCTTGTAACCTCAAAATATCAAACTTCAAAATAAATTCAAATATTCAGTCCAGTGTTGTGTGTTCAAAATAAATTCAAATATTCAGTCCAGTGGTATGTGTTCAAAATAAATTCAAATATTCAGTCCAGTGGTATGTGTTCACGGCTGTAAAATGTTTTAAAACATACACCACCTAATTCACTTGGTTTTCTTATCCACTAGATCACTTTTTTCTGATTTAATGTTTTATTCGGATGCTTCCTAAAAAAAGTTTCACATTCTTAGATGGATTTTTCATTCTCCTTCACAATTCTTTCTTTTATCATTAGAAGAAGTATAAGTTTAAATATGTAAATACATAACTGCATCCCCAAAGTTGACAACTTTGAAATTCTCCATCTGCTATAAAAACAGACTCTTTTTCTTTCCAGGAATAGGATTTTAGTTTGCAATCCTAAGGTGAAGCTTCTCTTCCCACCACACCATTACTTCCATGGCCATTTACACACAGACAGGTTTTTAACTCTTTGTTTTCAACATCAAAACATGAAATAAGGGGAAGAGAAATTGTCTTCCCCAAAATACAAAAAGCCTGAAAACACAGCAATGATGAGACATTTAATCCTTTCCTTCTACTAGCACAAGGAAGACTCATGGATGCTGCCTCCGCTGAGGCGTAGCGACCTGGTTCCAGGAAGGACACGGCAGCCACACCCAGGCTGCTCGGACCACCAGCTCACAGACACCAATGTGATGGACGGCAAATGGCGTTTATTAACTGGTTACATGGGGTTATAAAACTTCTGTTTACTACGTCACTTCCTTCTGCTTACGTTACAAACTAGGTGTTGCTTAGCTTATCAAGGACACTAACCAACTAAGTGTTGAGGGAGGGGTTCTGTCTGCCTGTACAACGCGATATCTTCCGATCGCCTGTCCCTAATCTCCCACACATGGATGTTTTGGAGTGGGGAAGGACTGAGGGATTAAATATTGATTAAAGGATTGGGGCATCTGTCACATGAGAAAAAGCTGAGAACACTTGTGCTGCCCAGCCTGGAGAAGAGAAGGCTCAGGAGGATCTTCTCAGCATGGATAAACACCTGAGGTAATAAAGAGAAGAGAGCCCAGATATTCATGGTGGTCACTGAATGGACAAGAGGCAATGGTACTAATGGAAATACAGGAAATTCCATTTAAACACGAGAAAAATCTAGTTCATTGTGGAGGGATTGAATGCTGAAATAGGTTGCCCTGAGACATTTTAGGGTCTCCATTTCAGGCCTCTTCCAATCATCCATCAATGATTCTGGGATTCTGTGGTTTACAATAAATGCTGAACCTTCCAAATCATAGTGATGTAAATACCTAATTGTTGGTTTGGTCACACTTGATTAAGAACTCATAAGCATATTGCATCCTAAGCTTGCTTCTAATATCAATCACAGGGAACCCCAGTTGTTTCATCCCAGGTGACAAAACCTGTAAGTTTTAAACAACTTTCCTGTGAAATCTCTCTTCTCCATCTGAAAAAAAAAAAAACCCAAAAACAAAAAAAACCCAGAACACGCAGGGAAAAAAAAAAATCTACAAAACTGGACTTAGTCCCCAGGCATTTTCAGAGCTGCTTCTCTTTCTTATTCTCACTCCTCTCCCCAAGTCAAGTTACTGGGTTTTGGGGCTTTTTTTCCCTTTTTAAGTCTGTTCTCCCAGTGGCACCACCACCCCCACTGATAGGCTCAGCCTTGGCCAGCAGAGGGTCTGGCTTGGGGCTGTCTGGAATTCACCCCTTGAATATGGGGACAGTTTCGAGGAGCCACCCCTGTATCACCCCTGCTCACAAAAGCTGGCCACACAATCCCAAATCAGCCTATTTCCCACAGCTTCTGCAGCCTGTGACAAAGGAGAGCTCATCCTGTGATCTTCTACTTGTTGGCTTTGCTTTTCTTTTCTTCTTTCCCCCACCCTCTGTTCCTCTGATGTGAAAGCAAAGCTGTGTTTTCACTGCAAAGCTTCATTTCTTGTGTATACTTTGAATCTCACTCTCAATTGCTCCTGGTCTCTCCCCTGATCAAGCACAGCCTTCGTCCTGCATTTGTGCTTTCACAGTTACCCCAGCTAGAGGCTTGACTTTGGGACAGCTTGCTGGAGTTCAAAGCAATAGAATTACCCACTCTGAAATGAGGGAAAATTATCCCCTTGAACTGACAGCTCTCCAGTTGTTTACTTCCATTTTTACCTTGTGCTCTCATGACCAGGCACATTGTCTCCTGCTCTGTCTCTTTTCAAGCTGGCACATCCCAAAGGGTCACAGGAAAAGATGTGCTGTCTCAGTTAAACTTGGACAGCAGCTCTTCCCTCCCTGTGGGACCCAGCAGTCTGGAGAAGGGGGGCCACAACCCCAGTGTGACTTAGCACAAGGAAAATGCCTGATTCCTTGTGTGTCATCTTCAGGGTGAAGGTGCTGAGGGATAGGCCAGACTAACCTGCTGCTCAGATCTGGGTGGTGATCACCAAAAGGGACTTTGCAAGGCAAACATTAAGATTAATTCAATTACAAAGCTCCCAGACAATGCACAATGAAGGAAATTGTACCCCATCCTTATGTCTGGGTGTGTCCAAGTTCCTTGTATTTTTGCTAACTAGCTCTCAATTAAAACAGTGTGCGTATTTTCACTGAAGTCAGAAGGCAAAACATTTCCGAGCTTGTCAGCAGGGGAGGTGTCCTGCTGAAGAGGGAGACTGGAAAGCAGAGGTGTATATGATAGATACATCCAGGAAGAGCTCTGTAATCAGATTTTAAGTGTTTCTGCTTCAGTACATAGCCATAAATGTCACCTGCAAGTTAACTTTGTTGTTTATCAAATGCATGTTAATAAGTTAATTGAAAACCAAAGTGCTCTATTGATTGCAAATGTAAATTGGCAATGCTGTGGTCTCTGCCTGCCAGTCAACGACAGCAGCATGAGTCAGGGAGGCAAAAACAGAGTAAGGGAGCTGATTGCAGGAGGCACTGAAGGAAGAGATAAATTGTGGAGAACACTTCCATATTTCAGTATCAGCAGACTCCCTACAACACAACACAACTCTTCATGCAGCAGCTGATAAAGATTCCATCCCTGTAGCCTGTTTCTTTCAAATGAAAGCTTGGATGAGATGCACACAGACATCCCCAGTGCCCGACCACAATGTCCTTCAGGGAAGAGCAAGAAGCAGTGCTAGGTTTCAGGACACAGTCCCTCAGGGAGCTCTGCTGGATGGGATCAAGGACTCCAGGAACATCTCGCTCTTCTCCCCAAATGTACTTTTACCAGCAAGAATGGCATAAAACTTTCAAAGGAGGGACCATATCCAGAGCAAATAGATGCAAGCAACTGGCAACATTTCAAGAGGGTGATCAAAAATCTTTCTTTGGGAAGAGAGAGGGCAGCTTTTTTTGTAACGATGGGCTTTTCTGTACAGGATCTACCAAGGTTTTGGCAAAATCCTTTTTAGTAAGTGTGAACGCCTTAATGTTGCTTGATTTTTTGATAGTGATAAAGTGCATTTAGTATCAACAAAGACTTACTCAGTGATAGGGTCAACAAGCACTTAAAATCTTGGGTTTATAATCTACCCCTCCCTGCCCTTAAATTCCCATCTATCAAACATTATTTGTAATTTTTCTGTGAATATCATTCTGCATTGTTTACAATAATAAGACTCAAATTCACTTGAACTCCTAATTACCAGTGTAGTCTGAGTAACTCTAAATCCACCCCCTATTATTGTATTATTATGCAGAAAGGGTCATAAGTGGGATTTGATTGATGCTATTTGTTTCCTGCACACAAATGAGAGCATCCCTCTGAGCACAGCAGATACTGTCTGGAACAATATTTTTATGGAGATGAAGCACTGTGGAGACATCTTTTAAAGGGGAGTTAAAGTAATTCATGAGGAGCTGAACAAGAAAATCCTGAGTTCCTGTGTGTTGCAGTCCCATCTCCTACTGCTTTCCCCCATCATCTGTTCCCAAAATCTTTTCCCTGTTGCAATAATCAGCAGAGAGAAAGCCACTGTGATGCTCCAGCTGCCTTGTCGTGGATCTGGACTGTTCGCTGGGTATCTGTGCCTGGTTTCAATCTGCCTGTTCATCACTCAGGACGTGCTGCTGGAAACACTGGCTGGCCAACCAAAACAGGTTGAGCTTATTTGTTTTTCTTTGGTTGGAAGTACTGGTTTGGGTTGTTTGCTTATTCTGAATTCTCAGTAAAAGTTTTGACCCTTATCACTCTCTATTTGCCACTTCTGACAAATGGAGCAACAGTAATCAGCAGATTCAAAAAGCATAAAGTGCAAAGGAAGTATCAGGTACATAAAAAACTTCATCTGATCAGCCTCACTCACACACAAAATTATTCAGCCCCCCTTCTTCAAATCTGTTAAAAAGGTTTATTTCCAGCTCCACCAAAACTGTAGTAGTCAGGCAAACATATACTAATCTGATAATAAGTAATTTACATAAACATACAATCTGCTAATTTCAGATAGATGGGGAAGGTGAAGCCACATGAAATTTTTAATACTAGGGGGGAAAAAATGTACATAAAGAAAAATGATTTTGTTAGATACACAATAACAATGCTGTAAAAATCCCATAAGTCTTAAAATGTCAAGTGACAAATTATTTTATAAATTACTATTTAAGTCAAGTAGTAGTTGACTTGATTTTTTGAAGAAACTATAATTGAAGTACTTAAAATTTTTTGCTGCCTATATAAAATAAAATAATTGCATAATTAGCACATAATTACTTTCAGGAGTGACTAATTTTGGATTCCACTAAGTATGCATTAATTGCTATGCTGGCAACCGCAAAACAAAAAGTCAAAAATGAAAACCTTCCCCTGTCAAGGTCAGCATTTGCATTATAAGACCATCAAAATAGTGTAAAATCAATGGCTAGTCCAATATGCAGAGGCTGCAGGGCTCAGGGCAGTGAAATGGGAGGACAGCCCCGGATTCACAAGGCTTTGCTGGAAGGAGTCCAACTGGCCTCACCCTCCAAGGTCTGGTTTTGCACCCAATGAAGATGAAAATTTCCAATAGGATTAAGTTCATTGATGAGTTATTTATTGACTGTTGTTCATCAGCTCCACAGAGTCCACTTTGAAACCTCTTCTCCATCCTCTGTCATACTTAATTACTCCTGTTGCTCTGTTTGAGGAGTTATAAACTCACAACAAATGAGTAAGAATAAAACTATTATTTTATTTTATAGTCCATTGCTCCATTCACCAAGTTACAGTTTGTGAAGTTTAGTGTTGTTAAAACGCTTTTGGTCTTTTTTCTAAATTTGTTTTAAAGAACAAAAAAACCCATACATGAAACACCTGCATTTACATACAATTTTTTGTCTCCTAGGACATCAGGAAACATTAAAATATTCCTGCAGCCCACTAAATGTATTTACACTGCATACATTGCTGAGAAGCCTTTCTTCAGCAGGAGGTCAAACCCCATTTGATCTTTGAAACCTGTTCATACTTTTTTGTTGTTTCTTTGATATCAACATTTATCTTGATCCTGAAATCACCCAAGATAGTTGAGGTACTGATGATATCAAATATCCCAGTTTAGTCACCTCTTATTTCTATTTCAGAAAAAAACCTTACCAAATTGCTACCCCTTTTTTCCTTAATGTTGCCATACAGTGATTGTCCTTTTGCATTTGTACACATTTAAAATAAACCACTTTGTGTTTATCTGAAATATTAGAGGGTCTGGTTGTAGATTTTCAGCCGGGTCCTGCCCACATTAACACCAATCTTGCAGGGCCTTCAGGCAGATGTTTTTACTTCTGTCGTTCCTACATTTTCTGCTCTGCATCCCATCCATATTTCAGGGATCTCAAAGGGATAATTAGCTGTAATGGTCAGACTTAGAGGTGTCCCACAAGTCACATAAATGGCTGTGGAATAATCTAAGCATCTCAAAAATACTAAAAAATTGATTTTCCTATTTCTTTTCACTGCTGGAAAAGTTGTCTGTCTTTGGGCAGGAACAATAGAAGGAACCAATGAGGGAAAGGCATTTTTGCAAGTCTTTCATGGAGTGTGACCTTCAGTATACCCAGACTGTGAGGGAAGGCAACTCCTGCCAACCAGATTAAACTGTCAAAGTGAATGAATTTAAAGCCAAGGTTTTAACTTTCCACCTATTTACATATCACGTGGAGTTTAACGATTAGCAAATTAGACACAAATCATGTGCAAATCGATGCAAATTACTGGTTCACACACACAATGTAAGCTTCATTTCTCATGTTGGGATGTAGCCAGTGCCTGGTTAACAAGCATATGGATTTCTGATCCGGGGTAAATGAGCTACTCCTCCCTCTTCCCCTCTCATTCCTCCACTTGGCACAAACCCACCACATTTCGTATTCAATCCACATAATTCACTCAATTCTCTCCTCATGTCAGGCTTTGTGTAGGCAGGTAATAACTTCTAGAGTCATTAAATTAGTCTGTGTGCTTTCTCTAATTTGTGCTCCTTGGTTAGAGTTTTGTGGTCACTTACACTAATTAGAAATGCTGGGTTTATTAACAGAAGATATATGCTTTGGAAAGCTCCTGGAGATTTCCAAGGTGTTCATAGATCCCTGCAAATTTTGTTGTCTTGACTTTTGAACTCTGTCATATGTAACTATTCTGAACTGAGCTGATGAAAGCCCTTTGATCTCATCCTCATAATTAAAACCCATTTCATTCATTGCTTCTCCAGTGCCACTTTTTATTTCAGAGGGGATCTTCCTTTCCCCAGGAGAGACTACACACAACCAGAATCACAGACTCAGACAACAGTCATGACCAGAAGCAACCTCTGGAGGTCTGTTCTGCAAACTCCTGCTCAAAGCAGGACCAACCTCAGGGACAAATGAGATTTCATAGAGTCACAGAATGGTTTGGGTGGGAAGAGATCTTATAAATCATCTTGTTCCAACCCCCTGCCTTGTCTAACCTGGCCTTGAACATTTCCAGGGATCCAGGGGCAGCCACAGCTTCTCTGGGCAATCAGTGCCAGTGCCTCCTCACCTTCATTGGGTAAGAATTTTTTCCTAATAACTCAATTAAACCTATTCTCTTCCAGTCTGAAGCCATTCCTTTTAGTCCTGTCTTTCTTGGGCAATTCTGGAGTTTGGAAAATCTGCAGGGTCTGTGATTCTGCTCCCTACCTTCTGAGCCTCTGCTCCTGTGCTGAAGGGAAAATTACTTTCCTAAAATCCAGTGTGAATTTCCACTGCTGAAACACGTGGCCTTTGCTTCTTGACCTTTCATTGTGCAACCCCAAGACTCTCCTCTGTCTTCTTGCCATGTCACTGTAGGCAGTGGAAGGAAGATTGCTCCAATTCCCCTTGCAACTTCTCTCATGCCTGTGCTGCAGGCTCCAGCGCTCTCTGCTATACTCACACCAATTTCTCATTTTTTGAGGAACTCTGAAAGGGTTTCCTCAGACTCCCCAGTAGCAGTTAAAATAGCCAACTGTCCTTTGGTGTGCTGCTGCCAATTAGCTGTGAATTTTGAGTAATGAACTTCTTGTGGCAATTAGCAGCTACAATTTTCCCCTCCTCTCAGAAATTCTGTGCAGCAAAGACTTTCCTTTAAGGCCAGGTGAAGTAAAGGATGCCTGGAAAATTCTGTTTATCACCCTCAGACTGGTTTTGGACTGTTGGAGACAAGGAAGATCAAAACACACAAATCAAGGGAATATGCCCACTGGCAACCTATAATCCTTAAAACTCCTGTGTGTCTCACAGAAAATCCCACACAATGTGTGCATACAGCTAAACTTGAATTAAAAACATTGCTGACCTCCCAGCATCCATTTAAACTGCCTCAGGCTAGAACATCTATCTGGGAATGAGTGATTTTAGACCCTATCAGATGTGAATAACATAAACAATCAAAGAAATATGTATTCTCTGACATGACCCTTAATCACAAAAAAAAAAAAAAAAAAAAAAAAAAAAAAAGGCAATGACCTTGATTAACATTGTCCTGCTGAATATGATATGAGAGATCCCATTGATCATGGATTCCAGCAGCTGGGGACATACAGAGCCTTTGTTTTCATCCCTTCATTTAGCACCTACAGAATTTAAGGTATGATCAAAATAGAGGAGAACATTATACAGGCTGCATCTGTAATCTTCTGTTCCCTGCTGAATACAAAGCTCTTACATCTTTTGTATGAAATAAGAAAAAAATGCTCATATAACCTGGGCTCAAGAGGAATTGCCAGTTAAGTTTCTATTTTAATGTGTGTGCAGGAGGACAGAGTTAAAATTCTGCAGGCAGCTGCAAGCAATATGTTGTTGATGATTATCTATGTAGCTTCTACAGCATAAATAAGTTAAATGTGCTTTATTTATTTATTTATTTATTTATTTATTTATTTATTTGGGGTATTTAGGCCTTAAGAGTCACCCTTTAATGGAGAAAGGTGTTTTGTTCTGTAGCAGTACAGTGATCCCTACAACATATTAAAATATATCAATTTTTTCATTTTATTTAAAATGTTAAAGGCAACATCTTTCCCATGAATATTGGGGGTTTTTTTAAGCTTGCTTATTTCACAGTTCATCCTTCTCCCATCTAAGCTGCTCTCTCCTTTGCTCCTTGCCTTACTGCCCAGAGAAATTAATTCTGCTATGCCCATGGTTTTGCATGTATAAAACATCAGATACCAGCATTTTCTGACCTTCTGCTTCTTTCAGAATTCTAGTCATTATTCTGTGGCTTCAAACAACCAGGTATTTTTCATATTTTTTAGACTTCTCAACCATCCATCTGATGTGTCAAACGTATTAAGAGGCTTAGTCAACAAACATCCAGCAAGATGAAACATGCAGAAAACAGTTACAGTCTGAATCCCGGACAAAAAACATCTACAAATAATTACAGACCTCATTCATGAGCCCCAGACACAGTCAAAGAGACTAAGGGTACAGTTCTATGCTAAATCCAGTATTACTGCTGGCATTCACATTCCCAAAAGTTTAGAGCTCTGGAAAGGATGTGTGGCTGCAGCTGATGGCACACTGCTGGGAATTATCTCAGCAATGTCATGAGTCTCAAATTGTGCTCAGGATTTGCTTCACAGGAAGCTGTTCACCGGGTTAAGGGCCCAGGTTCAGTCATCATGGGGATGTACCCCTGTATTCAGGTCCTGAGGACAGCAAAGAGGGGGCAGATAATGTTTAATTGTTTAACAGTGCTTAAGAAATCTTTTATAGAGCATTGGGAAGTGAACGGAGAGTTTCTCACAGCTTTGGGTACATAAGTTGCTTTTGAAAGCCTGCCCTCCTACAGACATCCACTTCTGAAAACACCTCAGTGCTTTGGGTTTAGGAATTAACCTACATGGGCACTGCAGTGACAGAATTACTTCCTCAGCCAGGAGACTTCATTACAGGCCTGCACTTCAGATTTTTGCCCCTGCTGCAGTATATCACAGAAACTCATTAAACGAGGAGCCTGTGAACCACTTGCTTTGTATCTAAAAATAAGTTCAGTGCCTTATTTCTACCTTGGGATCAATCCAAGAGGGAGATGCTTTTCTTAAGGAATCCAAATGCACCATCATGAACACTGCATCCTTATTTTGCCTCAGAAACCATATGAATTCACAGAGCAAGTGAAAAGGTTGTGAGGGTTTTTCTCTCCCTTCGTCTTTCCCTTTCCTTTAGCTATTAAGTCTGGGCATTGTAAAGAGGGTTGAGCACTATACTGCACCCACAAAGAATTTAGAGCTGTACCAGGTCTGTCTCCAATGCTTCTGCAGAATCAAAATAAGCTGACATAAGCTGGACAATAGGATGGCTGGTTTTGTGCTCTCAGAGTTTTTAAACTGCTGTTGAGCTCGAGCTGTGATCAGACTGAAGCTTAACAAAAAAAAAGCAGAGTAACCCGCCCGAAACAACTCTCTCTAGCTTTGGATGGATCCTATTTATCCCTGGCAAAGTTAAGCCTTTCTTCTAGATGTTCACTCTGTGCACTTTATCTGCTCAGGATTGCTCCATTGTGAAGATGAACACAAGTGTGATACTGCTCTGAGCCACAGTTCCCTCGGGAGGATCTATCAGGCAAAGCTGTTGCTTTCTCAGCTTCTGCAGAAAATTCATTCCAAATATATATCCCATATAAAGCACATTTGATTTTTTTTTTTTTTTTTTTTTTTTTTTTAAATACACCTCCCCTCTCTCCAAGTAAATGCAGCTTCTGTTGTGGCTCAGATGTAGAGCCTTGGATCTGAAGCAGAGATAATCATGATCAGATTTACCAGGACATGATGACTCTGAATGCAGCTTCTATATCAAATTTGTGTATTCTCCTTCATCAGTGTTATTTTAATCTTTTCCACAGGCATCACCTCCAGACATCTTTTGAGCCATGTAGTTACCTGTGCAGGACATTTGAATTCCATCTTTCCCTTGATATGCCTGGTGTTCATTAACAGCCTGACATTAATAGGACAAATTTTTTTTTCTCTTGGATCCCAACACTCCAACGTGGTCTTTCATTGCCTTTGCAGATATAGAAATTTGGTTTTTTCCAATTTCCTACCTTTCCTCAGAATAGAGGAGCATGAGGGGAGTGATTGTGTCTCAACAAGCATTGAGACAAAGTAAAACCAAGAACTAAGTTTTAGAATCAGATAATTATTTAGGTTGGAAAGGACATTTAAGAACATTGAGTTCAACCGTTAATGCTGCCAAGGCCACCATCACTAACCGGTTAAGTGCCAGAACAGAGGTCCAAATTAGTAGTTTAAACCTTCATCCTTGGAAATTTTCAACATTCAACTGGACAAAGTCCTGAGTAACATGCTCTGGCTTTGAGTTTAATCCTTTTTTTTGCACAGGACGTTTCACTACAGACCTTACATATTCCCTCACAACCTAATTTTTATATGATCACAATACATAGACTATATAAAATTGTGAAGCAAAGGTGGGATTAAATATGTTCAAATTAAATCC
Source organism: Hirundo rustica (assembly GCF_015227805.2). Taxonomy (NCBI): domain Eukaryota; kingdom Metazoa; phylum Chordata; class Aves; order Passeriformes; family Hirundinidae; genus Hirundo; species Hirundo rustica. Next base: position 3,403,295 of record NC_053454.1, on the reverse strand, counting down.
ATAAACATAGTCAACAGCTTCTTTGGAGTTGTAGTTAACTTTGTAGCCCATTGTTGCTCACTGGTCTCAGCTGAGGCGGACTGAGATACAGGACAGTGTCTGCAGGTGGTAGTGTTTGATTGTGCTGATATTTAGCAGAAAAAAGGAGCTGATGGCTTTGATTTAGGGTTTGTGATTTTACATAACTGACAAGCCAGGCAGAGTCTGTGTATGGGTGTTTTCTATTGCAGTCAAATCAAAACAAATAATATGGTTAAGGCACCATGCAAACTGTTTGGGATATTGTCATATCATTATGTGGCTTCTCTTTCTGACAAACATTACTTATATTTCAAAGCACTTTTTTTCCCCCAGCTTTCCATATGTCAGCTGCTATCAAAATACACTATTTAGAGTTAAGTGGGAAGAAAATTAAAATTATTATTTTTTCTAGTCTCTGATCTTCAAATGCTCGAAGAAAATCCCAGACACTGAAATGTGTGTTAAATGTCCAGCTTTATACATAACTCTAGGACCACTATACTGCCTGCAAAGATTGTCCAAGCACTAGAGGATTCCATCCTCAGCCTTGTAGCAAACAACAAACCTGTACCTTTCCCAGGCATTGCTTCAGTCATTCAAAGCTCATCTAAAATAGAGACCTCAAGACTGGGATAAAGATTCTCCCATTTCATATAAATGCTAAATATGACCATTTCTTTGGAGGGATACCAAGCTGTTCTATAGTGTCAATATGTGCTGCTAAAAATAAGAAATCAGAAGGAACAATACACACTCTTACACAAAGTGGCACTGCAGGAAAATTTGTCAGAGAAGCAATCTTCTGGGCAACTATTGAGGCCCTATATCTGAAATACCAAATTAGGTTCAGAAGGCACAACCACAGAATGGCTTGAGTGGAAGGGACCTTAAAGCCCATTCAGTTCCAACCCCTGCCATGGGCAGGGACACCTCCCTCTGTCCCAGGTTCCTCCAAGCCCCATCCAGCCTGGCCTTGGACACTTCCAGGGATCCAGGGACAGCCAGGGCTCAGGATCCTCACAGGGAACAATTTCTTCCTAATATCCAGTCTAAACCTCCCCTCAGTTAAAATCCATTCCCCCTTGTTCAATCAATACATGCCTTGTGAACAAACTCACACTTTTTTTTTTTTTTTTTTTTGTTTGTTTGTTTGTTTGTTTGGTGTTTTTTTTTTTGTCTCTGTGCATTGGAAAGCTGCAGTGATGTCACCCCAAAGCCTTCTTCTCCAGGCTGAACAATCCCAGCTCTCCCAGCCTCTGCTCCCAGCAGAGCAGCTCTATCACTCTGATCCTCCTTGTGCCTCCTCTGGACTGGCTCCAACAGCTCCAGGTCCTTCCTGTACTGGGTCCCAGGGCTGGGGCACCTCTGCAGGTGAGGTCTCACCTGAGCAGGGCACAGGGGCAGAATTCCCCATTTCCTGCTGCCCACACTGGGGGATCAGCCCAGGGCATGAAGGATTTCAGGGATGGGTCATGTCCAGCTCTCACCCAGCAGCGCCTCCAAGTCCTTCTCCAGGGCTGCTCCTTCTGCTCAGCCCCAGCACAAATGACTGGTCTGAGAAGTTACATGAGCACATGATCACACACAGTCTTTAAAGTTTCATCAGAACTGCTCCTAAATGGCTGCTTAAAGCCAAGTTCAGGTCATAAGGAAGAAGACATCCATCCAGTGTGCTTCCCTTATGGGAAATAAATGCCAAAGGCATTAAAAGTGTAGGTCCTTACTGTTCTTCAAAAAAATGGCTGTGTGAGCACATAGTAGTGTAGGATGTGACTTTGCATTTCAAATATTTTTGTTCCTGTCTGTGTATGAGTGCATTAATAAGGTAATGAAACATCTAAAACCAAATTCCAGGGAACATGAGCAAACACAAAAAGGAGAAAGTGCTGAAAGCATTGCAATATTAAAAGGAAAAAAAAAAAAAAGACAACACAAATAATTTTGCATGAGCTGAAAGGATTTTACTCAGTTCTCTTGACCTATTATGGAAAATGTTTTCTGCCAGTTCAGGTGAGGGTAGTACAGTAGTGGGCACAGTGCTAGGGAAGAGAAATCACTCAGATTAATTAGTAATATAAATGCAGATTTCAACAGGTGAGTGACAAGCAATTGCTGAAGCTGGATGTACTTCCAGTCTTAAATTCAGATAGTGATGTGAGACTGTGAGACAGCTATAGCATGTTAATGTAAAAAGCTACTCAAAAAGTTAAGATGAAGGTTAAAGCCTACTTTGAGCATGTACACTTCTGTTCCAAATTTATTGATGGATACGAATAGAAGAACAGTTTACCCATACAATAGTTTTACAGCCCCTGATTTCATGTGTAGGAAAAAGCATTAGTGCTCACCTCATGCTAATAGATTGCTGGGAAACAGGAACAAAGCAAAAGATGATCTACACTGCTGAGATTCAGAGTTTGATACCAGTGGGAAATTTATTTCAGACAGGTTTACACCATGCAGTGAATAAAGCACTGAGTTTGCAAGATTGCCTGTATGCAAGCTCACTAGGAAAGTTTGGCCAACAAATCAGCTGTAACCTTGAGTTTGTCACCAGCCTCCCATCCATTATCCTTTTCTCCCCCTTCTGCAGTAGCTCTTACATTGCATATTATGTCTCCTCTTTTCTACAAGGGATAACCCAGATCCCTCCAGTTTTCTTCAGAGGCAATGTTTCTTGATTTCTTATCACACTTCCTGCTTTCTTATCATACTTCCTGCTTTCTTCTTCAGTTGATCCATATTAGACTTGATTATGTATACCTAAATGTAGAATTTTGAACCCAAGTATGTCTTTTTTTTTTTCTCTTTACTCCTTTTTTTTCTTAAGACTTTGAAACAATTAAATCCAAGTTTAAATGAATTGATTCAATTCATTTCATACTTTGTTCTGAACAAATTATTATGGTGCCAATATTGATGGTGTATGTTTATTCACATGGGTAATTACTGAAGCCTCAACACAAAATACTTTCTGACCCTGTACTTTCTGTGGTTTATAATACCTGATATTTTTTCAAAAACGCCTTCTCCCCTCCAAAAATGTGACATTATCTGTGTAGGCTTTATATTTACCCTTATCCTATTGCACTGATCCAGCCAAATGGAGGCATCTGAGTGGCCTCAGATCAGAAACAAAATCCAGGCAGAAAAAGGCTGTTAATTCACTGGGCTTTTCTTAGATCTCCAGATTTTCAATACAGTTACAGCTGACCTTGAAAGTTTGGATTTGTGGCCGAGGAGATAATGGCAGAAGCGCTGATAGACTAACTAGTGTTTTGGGATATGAATCTGGAGATTACTCCCACCAGCAGTATATCATTCTGCAGCTGAGGTATTACTTATCCTGCTACTCTTACCTCTGTCAGCACTAGGAGTAGTTATCTCCCTCCATATCATTAAGGGAGAAAAATCCTGTAGAGTGGTAGGAAACAATTTACGCTTTGGAACAAGGAAAAAAAATATATAAAAGGGAAGAGAAGGTAGCATAATTTGTGTGCAAGATATAAGCTGCGGGGCAGTGAGAAAGGACGAGTCTCTAAGAGAGTGAAAACAAGAATGCAGCTATTTTACTACTATGAGAGATTAAAACAATCCTAAAATCCTTCAATAGGGTGTGGGGGTGTATGTGTGTGTGTGTGTGTGAAATCCCACACAAACACACCTAAGTCCTTAGGACAACTTTTTTAAAATTTCGAAGTATTTCAAGAATACTGATTACCTCACATATTTTCTCAAGTAAAGGGTAAAACTAATACTTAAGTCTTCACTGTATGAAAGCAGGTGATTTTAGTGGCAGTTGGTATGTTCAAGATCTTTACAAAATATACCACTAACCCTTACAAAAATCTAAATTACTACCTGTATTGAACCCAAATGAACTGTGTTTCCTGGAAGTAAAGGGAAGATTTATTCAAATTATGCTAATAATTGAAAGAATCCTTGAAGTAAAGGAAAGCTTTATTCAAATTATGCTAAATAATCCAAAGGATCCTCTAAGAGAAGGAACTGGTGATGTTAAGAGATCTAAACAGAGGCAGAAATCTTCAAAATTCAGCCTGGAGCAAATTTCAGTGGCTCTGGTCATATTCCAGATTACTTCAGTTGTTCAATATTAATCTTTTCTGTTGTGTTATGTCTGATGCTTGTTTGAAGAAACAATATTGGAAAATGAATTTAAAAAAAAATGGACCAGGACACAGGAAATAATTTGCAAGCTGGACATCAAAATTACTAGGCAGGGCAATTCTAAAGCAGTCAATTTTCACGCAGACCTTGGTGATCCAAGAGAATATGCTCTTAATCAATAAGCCTGTCTGACACACAGCCAAAGATATGTTTTGGGCTTACAGTCATTCTAAGGATGATTTGTAAATATTTTGCTACCAAGGTTTACTTTAAAACCTATAATATAATCTAAACATGGAGGAGGGAAGAATCAGGAACTTTCAAAATACTTCTTAAAGTGAGGTATGGGAAAAGAGTTGGTCTCAAATTCAGGATCAGTTGGTTTCAAATTGTCCAAGTAGATCATAATGCTCCACTGCTGGTGAGAGCCTGCCCTGGGCACGTCCGGCAGCTGTTGGGTGATGGTTCCTCCGTGTGCCTGGTGGGTGGACACCTGCCTTGCACCTCCACTCCATCCTCAGGGCTGCCAGGAAGCTGCTGGCATTGCTGCCAGTGCCTGAGGGAGAATTAAGGGGTGACTGGGTGACAGCCTGCATGTCCCCCTGCCTTCCCTCCAGGCTGTTCCTGCCGCAGCTGGAACCTCCTGGCATCACCTCGCTCCTTAAACACACCTTGAACCATCCTCACCGTGAGTGAGGACCAAATCACCCACCCCAAACATGCAGAGTGGGGAATGGAGGAGAACACAAAGTCTCACAGGCCCCACAAGCGACTTGGCTCATGGAAGAATCCTGAAAATAATTGCAGCAGTGATGAGCAAGTGACACCAGTATAAATCTGAGTTTTCTATTTCAGTCTGAGGGGAGGGAAGGTGCTCAGGAGAGCTGCAAGGGACTGGATGCTGCTGGGTAGATGCTCAGCCACCGTAGCTATCAAAGGGATGTGTAACTTTGCCCACTTTCAGTTAGAGAGTGCTTTTTCCAGCTCATCCCTTGGCACCATTAACACAATTAATAATTGCTACAAGTTGCCTGCTCTGCCCATGCTGGGAGTTAGCAATTTCCTAGGTAGCTGCAGATCCTTTGTATCAAAGTTACATGTAATGGTGGGATAAGGATGGAAAGTGAGGAAAGTGCAGCCTTCTTTCCACACATAATGTTATTGTACTCATGATGCAATACTTTCCCCAGTCCTTTTCCTGGCTAAGTCTAGGAAAATGCTACCCCATCCCTGCACATTCATTCTGTTCCTGTGGTCAAATACGGTTTCAGACATATCAAAGCAGCAATATTAACTACATTGTACCAAAGCCAATGGGATAAGATTGCTGGAAGCAGAATCACAGAATATCCTGAGTTGGAAGAGACCAACAAGGATCATCCAAGTCCAACCCCTGGCCCTGCACAGGATCACACCAAGAATCCCACCCTGTGCAGGTAATCTCCTGCCCTCACAAAATAGCTGCTTTTCCAGTGAACTGGCTGATTAGTCAGGACCCAAGCGCCTCAGGTTTTACTTTTTGCTTTGCAGGGTGGCCTTGGGCAATTACTTTCCACTTGCCCAAACTTCCCTTTCCTCCTGTATAAAGGATGTGAAAGTGAACTGCTTCTACCAAGTGCCGCAAGAGATTAAGATATTCTTTAACTCTGGGGGCCAGGTACTCACTTAACTGACTAATCTCCCCAGGCAAACATTCTTTTTCTGTTAAGAAACACAATAACCTGGAAAGGCACCAGCAAAGAGCCTTCGTTGGTGTGGAATAAAGATTGCCCTTATGTTCTACCAAGACTGTTGGAAGTAGTGCTCTGCCAGCTAAAGAACACAAATTATGTGGCAATAATATCTTGCCTGTACTTTCTGAGGAGATCAAATACTTTGGGCTAGCAGATTATGCACTTCTTATTGAGAATCATAGAATAGTTTGGGATGGAAGAGGACTTAAAAAACATCCAGTCCAACCCACCTGGAAAAAGCAGGGAAAGAGGTGGGGTCTCCTAGAGAAGAGGGTCCACAATAATTATTTCTTACTATTTAAATCCCATTTTCCTTGGGAAGGGGACAGTTGTCCAGCTGAACCCTGCTGGAGAAGGCACCTGCCACAGTCTGGGTCCCTGGTTTTCTCCTGGGATCACCTCCACACCTCTTGGAAAACTCACTGCCTATTATTCCATGCTGTGCTCTCCTGCCCAACCCTGCAGCTCTGGACTGTAAAGTGCCACGTTTTACAGCTGACAGTGAAGATGGCAACACTCAGGAAATAAATTCTGAGCCCCCTGATATCAACAGGCACCTTCAATCACACGGGGAGAGCAGAGCAGCTGCTGGCACAGCTCTCCTGACCTCACACTCCCTCAGCTTCCAATGGCCCCGAACAAGGCAGGAGCAGTTTAGTGACATCAGGAATAATTACTAGTTTGGGGGGGAAAAAATCTGCATCGCATTATTTTTTTTCAGCTGGGTATTTCCTCTCTTTTAAACCTGTGAGTGTCGCTGCCAATAATCTGGGAAGGCAGCAGAGCAATCTGAACAATGAACTAATGTTCATTCAGTCTGAACTAATGAACTTGTGCTAATGAATAAAAGAAATGGTCTGTGCTGTGGTCTTTTAAATTTAAGTTTTTAATTTTTTTTTTCTGATAACAGCGTTGGTATTAAAACAGTCTCTTTGTAGTAAGAAAATGGAATTCATGGCTATAATCAGAATTTTATTCTTATTGGTGAGCTAGAAAGAGAACACAGTCTATAATATCATATTGTTGGTGTGCCTCCACATTCACTGCTTATTTATTTCCCAAGAGCCTAAAACATTTTTACTTTCATCAGTAAAAAAGCAGCAATTTCCCATAATATCTTTCAGGTCATACAATGTCTATATTGAGGCTGTCACGTGTTGGTTCTTTTTCATCTGTGGTGGTTTTCTTTCTTTTGGAGGGGTGGAGGGTGTGAAGAGGAAGGAAAAGTGTTTGAGAAAGAATTGTATAACTGAGACTACATCCTAAAGCTCGCAGTCAGAAACTCCCAGGCAACAAGTCCTGCATCCAAGACACTCAGTTTTAAATGAAGACTTAATCACTGAGTTTATTTTAAAAGGAGGGGGGAAAAAAAAGAAAGGGGGCAGGAATTATTCCAGCTTCAGTATTTCAATATTGAGCCATACAATGATTTAATGTATCTTATTCCTGTTTCAGCCTGGTCATGTGCTCCTGATGGGATTTCTGTGAAAATTGATGCATAATCATCAGCAATTTATCTTCATCTGTTAAAAAACATACAAGTCTCCTCCATGAGTGCTCTTCCTGTGGCTCTGTCTGTCTAGCAGCTGACAATTGTCACATTCTGGAGCTTTAGGCTGCACAAAGGCTTCCCTGATGCTGTGGCTAATGGATTCACACACCTCTGCATTCACATTAATATTTACTGCTAATTATTGTTGCCAATACAGAGCAAATAAACGAAGTGAGAGGATTTGTTTGGGCTTCTGAGTGAGGCTAAGGTTTCACAGCAATATCTTAAAGCTGCAATGCATCCCATGAAGTTTTATCAGACTTGTGCCACACAGCATAGGGGAAGTAAATGCCAAAGCCATTAAAAACATAGGTCCTTACTGTTCCTCGAAAAAATCTCTCTGTGATCACATGGTAGCATAGAATGTAATTTTGTATTTCAAATATTTTTGTCTATGTATGAGTGCATTGATAATATAATGAAACATAGAAATAAGATATTACTGAACAGCTTTTCTGTGTGCAGCTATGCCAGGTGGAAAAAACACTATCAGCAGCAAGAATAAAGCAGCCAAAAATCAAAGCTTAGGAAGGCTCAGGAAGATTATTGCATTACTTCCAGTGCAGAGGAGATATAGATCTTAAACATATTCCAAATCTATTGAGGATTCAGAATAGTTTGGAGCGATCAGCTTTTGTCAATTTTATTGAGAGCTCTTATTTAAACACATATCCTAAATAGCAGGGATTCTGAGAAGCGTAAAATTCCAAACAGCCCACTGTCATCCCCCTGGGCTGAACCAGCCCTACCTAACTCAGCTTTGGTTAGAGCCGCCTGTCAGGGAAAACAAGGAAATCAGGGAAAACGGGATGGAAGTTGTGCAGCAACCTCCAACAGGTCCCTGACATGCCTGGCTGTCAGGGAGCACAGCCCTGCACCACAGCAGATCCGGAAGGGAAGCTCTGGATCACGGCCCTTCCATCAGACACAGAGCACATTGTCTGACACGAGATGCTCTGCTGGGCCAGAGGAGGATGCGGACATTTCCAGGAGGTGATAGGGATCCAAGATACAACCAATCACTTAAAGCAAGCTCAAGGGAAGTTAAACAAGTCAAACCAATTTCAAAGAACAAACAAAATGAGATAGGACTAAGGGGATTGGCTTTAAGCTGAAAGAGGGAGGATTTAGATTGGATATTAGAAAAAAATTATTTATTTTGAAGGCCCTGGCAGATGTTGCCCAGGGAAGCTGTGGCTGTCCCATCTCTGGAAGTGCCCAAGGCCAGGTTGGTGAGGGCTTGGAGCACCCTGGGATAGTGGAAAGTGTCCCTGCCCATGGCAGAGAGGTGGTCTTTAAAGTCCCTCCCAAGCTCAGTCATTCTATGACTCTAGGATATTATCATCTTAAAGCATCCTTAATCATTCATATTATCAAATATTTCCTGCCAGATTCAATGAAGTTTCGTTACTAGCTTTCATTCAATTAGGTTTTCCCTTCATATCTCCTTTTGCCCCACTTCAGCCCCCAAATCCTGCAGAAATCATTGTGTGGTTAGAGGCTGACGTGCCTCCAGCTGGAGGACGTGATGCCAGATATGTTATGGATCCTCATACAGATCCACCTACCAGCTCACCTTAGAAACACTTCAAGAAGAAATTTCACCTGCATTAAGTTTATGGATGTGAGATTGGCTGTTGAATGCATTACTGCAGTAGAAAAAACAAACGATCACAACAGAACAATGTTTTTTCCTCTCTCCATAAGAGAACACTGCAGAAATCCATTCCTGCTGAAGTACATTTTAGCCTGAGAGGTTCACAAATAGCAGGTTTTATTCTTGACACTCAGGATGGTTAGTTTTTAGATTTCATCTTTCCAGCAAGGTCCTTTCCCCTAGTGAATCAGCACTTTGGCATCTCATTTTCTCTCTAAAATGGGGGAAACAGTGTCTAGCATAGCAGGAGCACACAGACACACAAATTTTTGGAGACGAGAGACAAGAAAAGGGTCAGACAACTTCCTTTGTGCCAAGGAAATGATTGCACTGACTGGTTGCTTTATTTAGATGTAGTGCAGACAGCTTGCAGTAGGTCCATTAGAACTACCTGGCTCTTAATTACATTGACTTTTAAAAGCTTTGATTAATTATGATAGAGAGCAAAGGTTTCCAGCGGAGAGGTGACTGTATCAGAAAACAGCTCCCAATGCTGACCAGATCGGGTCATTGTTTGAAGCATTTTAAGTCACATAATAAACTGGACACAAAGTTGTCACTAGCAGGATTGTAGATGTTAAGAAATATTTATATTGTTCAAAGAGATCTGTGATTGAAGAAGACTAGGAATTTCCTTGAAATTTCTTTGAATTAGTGAAATCAAATGAAAGGAAGGAGAAAAATAACAGTTTGGGGTTTTTTGTTTTTGTTTTTGTTTTTTGTTTTTTTTTTTAACAAATCATATGTAATTATTTTTATGATTTTCTTCTTTTTTGCCTTAATTGAACTAAAAAAAAAAAAAAAAAAAAAAAAAAAAAAGCTTTTTTTTTTTTGTAAAATTCATTCACCATGTGAACTACAAGGTCTTGAGAGCCTATGTAAACAGAGTCAGATGCCTTGCATCTCTCCACCTCATTTCCATCCAAACCCTCGGTGGATTTCTCAGGTTGGTGCAGGAAGTTTCTGATATCTATGGCACTATTATGAAAAATTATATGCTTGCCTGAGTTGCATAAGGAACAAATTTGCATTCAATTCTCCAAAGAGCCATCAAAGGTTTACATGTCCTTGAAAACATCACTTAAAGTGGGATTCGTTGAAAACCAACTGATAGTGGAGCTTTTCAATGGCTCTGGGAAACCAGCAGAGGAAAATTGAATTACCCTCGGCCAGCGCTGCTGTCTCACCAAGAGCTCTGGATGGAAGCTGGATGACAAGGTGAGAGAAGATGCATAAAGTTACAGGACACAGGTCTCTCTGCCTCATTTTCCACACCTTTAATTTAGTAAAGGCAGCAATTTCCAGGGCTACTGCGTCAGGGCATGTTCATTGATGTTTCAAGTCCTGCTACTAAAATCAAGTATAGGTGAAAGATTTAAGAGAGTGAGATTCTGCTTCTGGACTGATTTTGCAGTGCTGATGTGGCTTCTTAAATCTTACTGTTGAAGACATTCCCACCTTTCCTGAGTTTAAAGTTATTTTTAAACTCTTGAAAATTTCTGATGTTGTTTTTCTCCTTTATGTTTACATCCCGCTTTTTTTTTCCTCTTGTTTTTCTTTCTGGCTTTTTTTTCCTGTTGCTTGCTTTATTTATTTATTTATTTATTTATTTATTTATTTATCTCACTACAATTATTATTTTCCTTTTAAAAGCCTCCTGGAAATATATCTCCTACTATTTTCCTGATAATCAACTTATGGGTATTTTTTATTATATTTGGGTTTTAGCATTACTATTTGAGGTAGAACCTACTGTAACATGCAGAATTGGTTTCAATATTGAAATTTAAGTAATTTGAATGTGCTTTATATAATATTTTTCTTTGTCACCTATGTTGTTACCCCATCAACCTTCATACTAAAGCTTAGAGGGAATAGATTGTAGAATTGATAACATGCTCATAGATAATTCTACTTGAATTTCAAGATCTGATTAAATCTGAACTACCCCCCAGCTTTGAAAATGCTGGTGGGAAGTGTGTAACAAACCTTCAGGGAAGAAGATATGATCAAATGAAATTAAATTGAAAAGAAAGAAAATTGCAAATGAAGTGACCACAACCAAATGTCCTGAGATGAAATGAGTTGCAGTGAAAAGGACCAAAACTTGGCAAAATGATCCACATTTAAATCTTGAAATCAGCAAAGAAAGATAAAAAAGAGACAGGAGAAGGAATGGGGGAGAAAAATGTTACAAAAGAAAAAGAGAAAATTCTGGAACAAAGTGAAAACAAAGTGAAAACAAAGTGAAAACAAGAAAAGTGATTGGGATGACATGGGATGCACAGAAATGGAACAAACCTCACCCACTTTATTGAAATTGCAAGATTTCATTGCTTTTCCTGAAAGGAAGAATTTGAAATCAGAGAATGAAGTGGAACAAACACTCTGGAAAGGATGTATGATAAAATCAAATGCAATCGAAAGAAAACAAACAAAAAAAATTCTAAATGGAGTGACTACGCCAAAATGTACTGAGATGAAATGAGGTGCAGTGAAAAGAGGTCAACGGGGGATGAAAGCAGCATCTCAGGAGAGCATGCATCAGCAGTCCTGGGGGTCAGGCAATATAACACAAGAGACACAGAGAAAATTCAATAGTCACCTCATGATGTATTGCTTTCCTTACTGCCTTCAGAATGGGGCTCTGTCACAAGCAGTACAGTGATACATTGATGCTGTAACTTCCCCATCCACCCCATCAACTCCCCTTTTCAGATCTGACACAACTCTCTATACAAAATACACTTTTTCCTAAACTAATCCTGGTCACTGGGATGTCCCTTCTGACTTTACTGTAAGGTGAGGTTACCACTAAGAGTTCAAGCTCAGAAATTCAGGTAATTGCCCTCAGTGGATTTTAGGGCCAAGCAGTCATGGGGAATTTCAGAAAAATTTCTGAACTTCTGAATGAAGTTTTATTTCAGAAAAATGAAACATAAATGGTTCCTTAGTGGGACCCACACCTTCGAGACCTTTCAAGCTGTTGCCCTCACAGGAGGCATCCAAAGAGCAATTTCCCTTTTGTACTGGGGCAACAAAACCCAGGGAAGCACTATGAGCATACATGTGCACATCCTGCGTGTTTTCCAGGGAATTAAGGATCCCTGGCAGCAACAATATGGGAAATCAAAGTGGGAAATATCAATAAAAACAACCAACCAACAAAACAAAAAGCACTCTAATAACCATTACTTGAAAAACCACATTCCCTACTTCAAATCATGGTCCTACACAAAGCATTAAACAGAAGCCTGATGTTGCATTTACTGTCTGCATAGAAACACCTGTACAGAGAGTGAACCTCAAGGAAGTACACACAGCAAGTTAGAAGTAACTTAAGCATGGTCTGAGTGAAAAAAGAACTCAAGCTTCCCTGCAATTTAACCTTTCCCTCTCTGCACATATTTTTTGTCCCTGACAATTAAGCATTTTCTGAAAATTAAGAGGTACAGCCTCTCATCTACAGTCTAAAATATAGGAAAAAATTACACTTTAACTGCAAACATCAAAATTCATTTCAACAACAAGTTCAATTTTAAAAAAATATTAAAGTTTGATTACATATATTTGATTTAATAGTTGAATAACAAAACCTTCCTCTCCTGTTTTTCCTTGCCATCATAACATCCACCATCTCTTCTCTTCTTCCCCTTCCTTCTACCAGGGGACAGAATAGGCAAATTTTAATTTTTTTTATTATTATTATTTTTTTAATACAGGCCAGTCCATGCTGATTGGCCCAGTACTAATTTTCTTCTGGCTGTAACGTGGTTGTTACACACTGCAGTTATGTGCAATAGTTTAAATCTGTGGTGATAAACAAACCGAACTTCCCCCTTTGGGTAGATTCGTACAGTCTCTCCTGCCTTCTCCCCACAGGGTGATAATAAAAATGAGACAACAAAAATCAAAGCACTAAAGGATGTCAGGTCCTCAGGGGCAACTGAGTCAGAAATTCTCCAGTGATTATGGAAAGGGCAGACAGTTATCTTTTCCTGATGGCAGTGATCCTTAAATTACTGCCTTAATTAAACATTTGGAGTTCTTACTCAGAGATGTATGTATTTCACAGAGAGCTGTGCTGCAATTTTAGCAGAGGAGTATCCTCCTGGCTGCCTGTGTTGTGGGCAATTTCATTCCCTGTCTCCTCCTCGTAGTTAGGGTTTGATTTGTTTATGTCTCTGTCACCAAAAACTGTCCCCCCTCACTGGAGTGTGTCCAGAGGAACCCACTAAGGGCATCAGAGGGATGGAGCAGCTCTGCTGTGAGGAAAGGCTGAGAGAATTGGGGTTGTTCAGCCGGGAGAACCAAGTTCCAAGGTGACCTAACTGTGTCCTTCCAGTGCCTGAAAGTGGCCTACAGGAAAGATAGGGAGAGACTTCACAGGGGCCCGGGGTTACAGAACAAGAGGGAAAGGTTTCAGACCAAGAGTAGAGTTAGATTGGATATTAGGGAAAAATTCTTCCCTGTGAGGGTGGTGAGGCCCTGGAACAGGATGTCCAGAGAATCTGTGGCTGCCCCTGGATCCCTTGCACGCTTCCAAGGCCAGGCTGGACAGGGCTTGGAGAAACCTGGGATAGTGGAAGGTGTCCCGGCCCATGGCAGGGTGTTGGAACTGGTTCATCTTCAAGCTCCCTTCCAACCCAGGCCATTCCATAATTCTGTGATCCTTAACCTGCTTTTCTCAATTTCTAGAGCAAATCAAACCTTAAAACTTTGGAATTCTTTTTCCTTTTCTATGAAGTTTCTCTGGCGAATTTTTGTCCTCATCTCATCTGTCTTGAGCCCCTCTCTTGCTAACACTTATGACAGTTCTTTAAAAACTTATTATGTCCCCATCAATACCTCCCTTCACTGTGACACTTTCTAGCCACTGTAATAAAGACTGCAAAAATGACCAGGATCCAGAGGACAAATTCACACCAACAGGCCCTTGTGGTTTATTGGAAGGACATAAATAAACCAAAAATAAGATGGAGTCTTCTCAGCTGAGATAACGAAAAATTACCTTGTCCTCTGAGATTCAAACATTTGTTAACTTAGGTTTTATTTTATATATTCTTATAATTAATAATCAAATCAAACAAAAGGAACATCTTTTTGCTTTGGATTTACACAGGAATTAGCCCAGTGAAGTCTGGAATTGATCTCCCTCTGTACAACAAATGCTGATTACAGTCCCTCCTCTCTAGATGTAATTTATTTATATTTTTCTAAATGATCATTAGTGAAACATCATTGAACTCATGGGGAAAAAAAAAATGATAGACAAATTATGTTCTGCTAATGAAGACAGAGAGAGAGATTCAGATCTTTCTATTTTGTATCTCACAGCCTCACTGGAATCTGTCAGAAGTTTGATGTAATATCTCATGAAATTTTATTTGTATACCAGCAGGTACATCCATGCCATGTAATCAGAGAAAAAAGGAAAATAGAAAAATTAATTAAACAACAATTCACCAGGAGGAGTGAGGACTCTAACAGCTCTAAGAACCTGGGTTACACTGGACCTTAGAACTACTCAAGGTTTTCAAGTGCTAATGAAATTTCTCTGCTAGAATTCATTCTTTTCAACAGGCAGGGACCAGAGAAATTTTCATAAAAGTTTCTTCCTCGTGTTGTTGATACAGCTACTTTTAGATCCTTCACATGGCTTTCAAATCCCAGAAAGAAGGTGGAGGGTAAACAAATATTTTTAAACTAAGTGTGATTTTTTTTTTTCCTTTTTTCTTCAGTCAGCTCTGTTAAATATATTCACTACATAATTTTGAAAGAGAAAAGGAAAAAGAAAAAAAGAAGAAAGAAAAAATCTATCTTGTTAATCATTTATGACATTACAAAAACTAAATTCACAAATTTGTTTTTTGGCTTGTATCACAGTGGAAGAGGATTTTTTTCAAAGTTCTTTTAAAGTCATTCACGTCACAATCAGTGTCTTGACTTGTGCTGTCTTTGAACTCATGCAATGTAAGGAACAGCAGCTCAAGATCTCAGCTCCTGTTTTACCAGTCATGCTGCACACATTGCTTTGATCTCAACCAAATTTAGCTGACCTTTCCAACAAAACCAGGACAGAACCCATCCAAGTGCATGAAAATTTTAGTCTTCTCAACCTAATTAAGGAAGAGGCAGAGAAAAGCAACTTCTTGAAGGAATATTTGGATAAACAATGACACCAAAGACTCAGTAGAAATTATTGGGCTGTAACCACTACTTTTCTTAGTAAAACCCTCTCTACAGCTAAATCAATTAAATATTTTATTTCTTTCTTTATTTTTTTTTTTTTAATATTGAGGGAAGTGTATTGTCACTAGCAAATTTCTTTTATGGCATCGTGTTCTTATCTACAGGGTATCTAACCTATCTTTGTTTCTGTGATTCAATTTTCCTCCAAAGTTCATTACTTTCCAATTTTTTCCCTTCTATCAGTGTAAATATACTCCGGAAATGCACCTTAGCTCTCCCAGCTCTCTTTTCTGTATACCTCCTGTTTTGTCCTTATTTTCTTGCCTCCAAGGACTCCTTTCAAAACCTTGTCTGTAAAACTGCAGGATGAAGAGAACTCAGCTTTAGTTTCTCTCCATAAAACAAAAAACAACAACAAAAAAACAACAAAACAAAACAAAAACAAACACACACACACACACACACGCACACACAAAAAAAAAAAAAAAAAAAACCACCCTGAACAACAAAAACTCCCTGCATTTACTCCTTATCACAAGTCATTTTGAAAACACAACTGGAAAATCACTCAGCCTGACTCCGTCTTTCTCAAGACAGCCCACAGCACATTGGGGTATAGCTCAAACAATGCAGGTCTGCTCGTGAAAAACCTTTGTCACCACCTCCAGGTTTAATTCCATAAGCCTTACAT
Source organism: Hirundo rustica (assembly GCF_015227805.2). Classification (NCBI taxonomy): domain Eukaryota; kingdom Metazoa; phylum Chordata; class Aves; order Passeriformes; family Hirundinidae; genus Hirundo; species Hirundo rustica. The sequence continues at coordinate 3,387,321 of NC_053454.1, read as the reverse complement.
GTTTCTCACCCATGAGAACTCCCATTTCACTTTCAGACCACGATCTCAAAAGAATTTAACGGTATTGGGAGATTTGTTGTCAGTATTCCCATTCCCCCGTAAATTACTGACTTTGGAGAGCAATGTGGGGCCTTGACACTGATCCTTCTCTCCCTTCAGTTGTCAGAATTGAGTTTAACTTGGTGGAATTGCATTAGTGGAAAACCAGATAATGGTCCTAACTCAATAAAACACATTATTTGTTTATTTTTAATCTGGTAGCAGTCCCATTGAAGTTTGTCAGCCTTGAGTATATTCCAGAATAGCATCGAGTTTTGAGTGAGGGTTGGAATATAAAGGTGTTCAGCCTGAATACTTCCCCCCTAATCTAATACAGAAGCATATGTTTATAATTTAGGAACCTGTGATATGGGACAGAGAGAGAAATATTTGGCATGAAAACTTCACAGATATGCCTGTTGTAGAGGGATTTCTTCAGAATGGAGAATCATACAAAATGGCCAAATTGCCAGGCACTGTCAAAGGGGGATCCATGAAAAAGTAGATTCCAAATTAAGAACATTGTGTAAAATTTGTAGATAATCACATTGGATTTGGGGTCTTGATCATACACACATATAGATCTCCCCTGTAGCAGGACTTAAATGGTTTATTCAGTAACTGCCCCTTGATCCCCCCTTCCCCTGCTCTCACGTGCAAACCAGTCTCTCAGTCGACTCCCAGCGACTCCCCACAGCGACTCCTGCATTTGCCTTTGATCTTTCTGATCAGTTGTCAACCTGCAGACCCCCCGGTCTCTCCAGAATCCAGCAAAAATCACAGTCTGAAAAAAATATCAGTCTTCATTAGTTATTCATGATCAGTTTTAAGTTCCTCCAACTTCATGCCTAAATTAAGGGACTATTATTATCAAACTAAGGACCCCCACAGACAGGAGCTTCCAACCCCGGGTTGGTTGGTCTGGCTTGAAAAACAAGATTCATGGTAATTCCATAAAATCTTCAGCTCACATAAAGAACTTAATTTTAAACCTCTCATTTAAACACAGCTGACTGGCTTATCTCTATAACTACTAAGACTATAATAAATTGATCTTAATTTATGTGGGTGTCCAAATAATGGGGTGTAATGAAGAGGAGATTAGAATGATGTAAAAACTGTTACATCCTATTTTGACTGAATACAGTCTCAAGACAGATTACCAAATTAAAAGAAAAATATTTTGATTGCATTCTATGTGATCAAGATTTTGTCTGCTGTGGAAATGGCAAGCAGTTAAAGTGCATCACTGAAAGATAATTTGTGGAGGAGCTCTGAAGTAATATGCACACAAAAACCCCAAAAGCCTTCAAAGAAGATGAAAGATTTTTTAGGTCAGTTTTTGAAGCAGAGAAAACAAGAATATATTTATACAGATGATAGAAAAAGAAAAAGGTGTGATGGGTTAGAAGTTAAAATCACATTATTTCGAATAACAAGTGTTTAAAAGCACAACTGAGTCTTTATCATGGTGGAGGTTTTACTTTCCTTTAGGATAAATGGATGATGGGTTGGGCTTGGCCTTACAACTTTTAAGACTGTTCAAGATCTCTGCCCCTCAATAGACTTGCTCTATGACTTCCAGGCCTTATGTCCTGAGTCATAATTCCCTGTTTCTAAAATAGGGGAAAAGCTTTTTTCTGCCTCCGAGGATTTCTGGGAGGATCAATACATTAAAGATGCGAGACATCCAGATATGGAGGTGATGGGAACTGTACATCTCTGAGATGGATGGCTGCTGAATGGAAGCCAAACCCTCAGTTTTCAGATTCTCAGAGAGATTTATTATTCTGGTCCTTACAGAGTGGAGAGCTGCATAAAGAAAATGTGACCTTGAGATTCTGTGTCTCCTGTTTCAATTGCCTCAGTGCTCAGTAAAAAACCATGTAGATTGACCCAAACCTGCTCAATTTTCTGTTTCATTTTGGGGTCCCATTAAGTGACGATGCTCCTGCCCTGGCCAATCTTGCACTATTGTTTAAAAGGGAAGGAAAAGTGTCATCCTCTTAATAGAGTCTTGTACCTTGCCCTGATGTGATGGCTGAGACTGGAACCTCAAGTGCAATCTGGTGGTACTCCTGGTCTATGACAATCCCACCCGGGAAAGAACTGTGTCACTTACACATTAAGGTGTCACTCCTCTTATACCAGTGACTATCTTAGGCCTTTGCTTCTCAGTTCCTTAAGAGACACAAAAAAACACATTTCAAGGGAAATTCTTTCTTTTCTCCCATCCCACCCACCTGATCCATCAAGATATTCCAGCAAAGACCACTGCAAATGCAAACAAATGGATCAAACTTGTGACAAAATGGAGATGGATATGGTCCTCCTTGGTTTAACTTTTTCATTGCATTTCAAAATGTTAAAGCAAGTCTACCAATACAACCTACAAAACTGAAAACATGTCTGATGCCAGATAAAATCAAGAAAAAAATATCTTTAGAGTTAGAGAACTATTGTCGCTGAGTAAGGATTCAGAAAACAGAAATCAGATCAGTGTCTCCTAAACAGATAAAGTGGAGGTGGGGAATACAAAAATCCGTACTTGGAAATTGAGAGATATGGCAAGAAGCAGCAAGCAGGAACAAATCAGAGAGGGCAAAGTGCTAGAAGTCCAGGTTTTATACTCCTCATTTTAACATGAAGAGGGATTAGGAAGTGTTATTACTTCCCTTCTGTTCATTCACAGAGCACAGCTAAAATAGGAGAGAGGATTTTTTTTTTTTTTTTTTTGCACTCAATGAACAGAAGCTATGGAAACTGAGGAGAAGTAGGGTACAGCATTCATTTTAGTCCTAATTAAACACTTTCTAATCTCATACTGAGGGCAAAGTTCATCTGGATTGACAGAAACACTGCCAGACAAAAGAGAAAAGGAATGAGTCAAAATGGCTGAAATCTCAGCAAATGCAGCAGGAGAGGTTGTGAGATTTGTGTTCATACAACAGCAAAGGTATTCATTGTTTATTGATTTGTTTCACCAGGAATTATGTTACACACACAACAAGAAAGATGTCAGGTAAAGCAGCACATTATTTCCTGCTATTCAAGAATAAGCACTCTAAGAGCTCTCATAAAGACTTAACATAAGATAACTTAAACAGTAAAATAATAAAGAGAGTATTTTATAGTCAGGACTAGCCAGTGGGACCACTAGAGCATTTATAAAACAAAAACATGTAAATTGCACCAAAGAATTACCAAGGTCACAGAAATCATACAATGGACTCCAGTGTGAACTCTGTTTTCTAATTATGTAAGTTCACGTTAATTTTCTGTTTCTTTCCACAGAGAGGAGAGTGCTCAACCTCCTCCTGAATTCTTCAGTGCTTATTACTATAGTAACCAAATGCTTAAAAAACATTAATTAATTTTCAAAGTATCTCTGTGGAAAATTAAATCCATCTGGACATGGTCCTGGACAAATGTTTTAAGGGGGCCCTTCTTGAGCAGGTGGTTGGACCAGATGATCTCCAGAGGTCTCTTCCAACCTCAGTCATTCTGAGATTTTTGAGAAAAATAACATTGTCCTCATTTTATTGAAAGGGAACAGAGGTAGAGGGTGATTAAGACTGCTTTTTTTTCATCTCCCTCTCAAAACACATTTGTACAATATTTTAGGCATATTTGCATTTGTCTCTTCAAAGAGAAGTTCTTTCCATCTTTAGTTTAGTATTTTTGCAGATGAGGTACAGAGTTTTCCTTGAGTATCAAAGGACTGAAAGTCTGAGGACTGAACCAGCACTTTAGGATCCATCAGTCCCAGATCTTTTCTCTCCTGCTTTCTCTTTATCAGGTTGCTCATCCTAATTTGTTGATCTTCGGACCACAAACTATACTCCTCTCAAGCGGCTTTCTTGAGATAGTTTTCCCCACTTAGCATGCCTACACTTGTATTTAATGTAGGGGGAAGAGGCAGACACTTCTGTGGCTGTCCTTCCTTCTCCAAAACCTGTCACAGAAGATTCAGCTCAGAGAAGTCAACAAGAATATAAAGCTTCAGCTCAAACCCAGACTGAATCTTGTAGAGTTATGAAAAACTGAACAGACAGATTTACAACAAGGAAAGTCAGGAAATAACATTATTGAGTCTGATGCAGATAGAAGAAGTTTAATTCACCAGGTGTTTAACTACGGCAGCCTCACAGTAGTCTTTTCCCCTGTTAGGTTTAGACGACTAAATTAGGATGGGATTTTGTACCAGCTGAGCTTTCAATGTAAAAAGAGGCTTTGGGGTATGAGTTTTTGCCTAAAGCTTGGATTCTCTAAGTGGAATTTTACGGGCTTTAGGAAATTTATCTTGCCTGACATCACAGCTGAAATAAACCCAGCTGGTATTACACCAAGTAATTCTGGGACATAGTAGACTCTGCCTGGGAAAGACCTCCAGCCAAGGGTGGGAGTCACAAACCCAGCAGCCTCTATGCAGAGCATGCTCCAGTGCTGGGCTGACTTTTTCCAGCTAGGAAAAAAATTGCAGGTAGCTGGGTCTCAGTGCCATGCAATTGCAGTCATTTGGCAGGCAGCAAACCACATCAAATTAGCCCCACTGAGTCCAAATCATAAAATAAACCCTCAGAAACCACAGAGATTAGCTATCACAAACTTCTAATTTTGTTATTTATAGCAACAACAATAGCATAATAATCATGTTCTTGGGAGCCTCTATCCTAGCAGGCACACTAGTGGGTTTTTTAAAAATTATGCTGGTGCCAGACTGAAAATACGGAAGTAATAGGGAGGAAAACATGATTTTTTTCCTACTTAAATTCTTATTTTTCTTTCTAGAATTTTCCAGTAACTTCCTGTGATTATTCAACACTACTCCTTGGTTAAAACCATGTCAACTTCCAGCAGATCTGCCATCTTCACTGGGACATGAAGGGCAATTCCACCAACTTCAGCACCTCTCTTCACATGCTGCTCTTAGCTAAAGCAGGCAGGCAATGTCTGTGCAAACAACCTGGTAGAATTCAGTAACTGAAGCAGAAACAACTGATGATATTGTCTCAAAGTGCTTGCAATTTTTAATATTAGTGCCAGTAGATTAATTAAATCTGAGGGGGGTCTGAGAAGCAGGACCAAATAAAATAGATATGGTTGCAGTAGGAGGAGAGAAATACAGAGTAAAATCCTGTCTTTGGGTTGTTGTACCCCAAACTGTGTGGAACGTGCATTTCTCTGGTAGTTGAGCCTCTATTACACCTTTTCTCCCTGCAGCGTCACAGGTGAACAAAAACATGAAGAGGAGGAAAAAGGGCTTGCACCTTGTAGGAAATCTAGCATAAAAGGAGGTAAACATTTGATTCCTTTGCAGTGTGGTACATGCAGCGCTGGCTGACTTCTCTTTCTCCCACGTCCCCATTCCTTTTTCATTAAGGCCACCCCATGTCTGTGTTACACTCCCCAGGGAATCCTGATCAGTTCATGCTGTTTCTCTTTTCATTAATTTTTTCTTCTGCCAAAAATGCCATTTTTGCTCCTCTAGCCTTTGTTCTTTACCATGACCAGCCCCTTTCTATTCACACTCTGCCTGTCTTGCTTATTTGGGTGAAAATTCCTCAGTGAAAGTTTTGTGGGTGCCTCTGGGTTTGCACAAAATTCAGCACCAGCTGCTCTGCTTTTAATGGCAATCATAGCACAACATAACAAAATACACAAGCCATAAATGGGGTATGTTATGTCAAGTTTGAAAGTAAGAACAGTCCTAGAAGAAAAGTCTTTATGCTTGTTCAGTCTGAAAAGAAATTCAGCATGGAATTTCATGCATTAATTAGGACAGAAATAATTACTTGAAGTAAGATCCCCATTTTTTTCTTTTTCTTTTTTTCAGACCAGACATGATGATATAAAAATATTTCTTTTTTTTACTGTGCAAAATTAGAGTTAAATCTAGGCTAAGCCTGTTTACTTTCTTGAAATCTCGTAGTAATATATGATACTGCAAAGGCTTGAGGCTCAAAGGTTCTTTCATAAAAAAAAAAAAAAAAAAAAAAAAAAAAAAAAAAAAAAAAAAAAAAAAAAAAAAATCAGAAATTGCACGACAAGTAAGTGTCGTTTCCACGGATTAAAAATTGTAATGAATCAGGAGAATCAAGAGAATGTTCTTGTACCATCTTGATGTCATATATGTGTTCCATGACTGCATTTTAGAAAACCCTCTGGAGACAGGCTAACTTTATTATTCCCATTTTATAGAGAGCTGAGATAGAGAAGGAAAGACCTGTCACCATTCTCAAAATCTGCAGCAAGGTCAAATATTGACACATTCGTACTCTTCCAAACACAAGATTGTGCTTCCAGTACAAGTTGCTAGACAAGAACCCTTTTAAGAAAGCACTAATTGATTATGCACTAATGTGGATGTTGCTTTTAATGTGCTACAGATGCCTGGATACTGTACACACTAGATTTCATGTCTTTCATAAAACAGATGACCAGGTGTAAAAGAACTTCATAATAATATTTAATATCTTAGCTATTATGAGATTTTTTATTTTTTTTTTAATGCCGTTTTTCATATAGTGAAGCTAAGGATAAAAAGATACTTAACTTTCTTTCTCCTCTAACATGCCGTTATAAGTTATTTAATTGTGCAAACATATATGCAGAAATACAGTATACATGAATGCAAAAAATAACTTTGTGGCAAGATAGAATATAAATGTAACCTGCAGCTTTTTTATTACTTAGCTCTGAATCGTACCTAGAGATTCACTGAGATTACTGATGCAGAAAGAAGCGTTTTCTCAAGGTAGGTATATTGTTTATAGTCCAGCAGTATGCCTGCCATTGTCACCAGGTGCTGGGCATTCCTGCCATCTGCAACAGTGTTTTGTCCTTTAAAATCTGCTCACAGCTCTGTCACAAATAACAAAATACTACTCCCATTTAGGGTTTTGTGTGGTGGCCACAGCTGTGTCCAAAGCACAGAACAAGAAGTCATTCAGGTTATTCACACCGCTGAGATCTTCCAGGCGTCCTTCTAGCTACTTCATATACTTAAAATTCCCAAATAAATCTCTGTACAATATCAGTTTAACCACGTCAGTATTTTAGAGCAGGCTCATGGCTGCATGAGCTGAAACTGGGGAGGTTGAGACAATCATCTCCTCCTGTTGCTGTTGTGAGAAGTGAGAGTAGGAGACATCAGAAGATTCATCAACCCATATGTGTCAGATCTGCTGAAGTTTTATAATGGATTGGGCTTGGCAGAGATCCTCCTCTTGGTTTGCACTTGGAGAGGTGAAGTATCAGTTCTGCTGTTTGGCAGAGAACAGGAGCACTCATGGGTAGAGAAAAAAAAAAGGAAGGAAATTTCCCAAAGTGGAGGAGACAAGACATATGTGTGTCATTTCTGCATTTTGCCCTGCTTAGTTGCTGCACAGAAAAATGCATGGAGCAAAAGGATTACTGGAAAAACATTTCTCCTTCAGGCTGGGGACACAGGGAAGTGTCTCTCCTGGAGTCTGCAGCTGAGCAGATATTCCACAGACCCCCTTGCTGCTGGAATGCGGGGTGTAGGACCAGCAGAGCAATTAGGTATCGAGAGCAGATCAAAGTGCATTTAGGAACAGAAACCAAATATTTAAGTCTTTACACTTAAGAGGTTTAAAATTGAATAGATAAGTATTAGGGAATGTATATATAAATCCTCCACATTTCCTAAGGAGCTTTCCTTGATGCCATGCATAAAATAACTGCCTACTGTACAATATTCTGCATTATCTGCCAGCCACCAACAAGCAAAAGATGCTGAAGGAAACAAAACTTCAGTTGCAGACTGATGAAAATTCCTACTTTCCAATGAATAGCCTAATGGAAAGGTGTCTTCCATAAAGAGCAATTTAAATAATACAGTCCTTGAATTTTAGTCACAGGTATTCAAGTACCTGTATTTTAGCATTGTGGGCTAAACTAGGTGAAGATTGAACAGAAGTATAGAAAGCACATATGATTATAAAATCCTATTTTCTGAAAATTGGGATTAAAGAAGAAAGATCTACTTATATCTTGACCTGAGAAATTATTATTGCATTCAAGCAATCTAAATAGAAGGGTGCAATTTTAATTTAACAGGATGCAAATGCAGCTAAATTGCAGATTTGATTATTTGCAAAATTATTGTGTCATTCTTCTACAATTAAAATTAGGGAAAATGTTTTTTGTGGTCTGAAAATTCAGGCAATACTAATGCAGTCGGTATGTTTCGGATGTGAATCTCATTCAATAGTCAAGTGAGCCCCAATCAGTTTTCTCACAGAACTTGCATGTGTGAATTATAACTGACAAATTAGATAGTTGTCATCTGTTGGCTCTTTCGGGAAATAAGAAATCCCTCTACAAGATCATCAAATTAGTTTTCACCAATTGTATGAAATGATATTAACTGATTACAGGCCATGTTTTATTTATTTGGAAGTCTGCATCGGGAACTGATGAGTCAAATCCAACAAAACAATCCCAAGGGTAATTTTTATGAAAACATCTGTTTCAGACCATGGAGTGAATGTGACACTTCAAAAGGACTGGGGCACAGGCAGCACTCACACACAACCTCTGCCACAGGTTAAGAGGCTGAGCTGGGTTTGCATTTCAGCTGAACCACAGGAAACTGAGAGACCTGGAGGTGCAACCAGGTGTAACCTCCAGCTCTGGGTTGGGAAGCAGCAGATTGCCAGGCCATTCCAAACCATCTGATGAGGGACATCTCCATCCTTTCCCCAGAAAGAAATAACAAGGGGTTATCTTAGCAGGGGAAAGAAATTAAAATGGAGAAAGGAATGACGGCTTTCTCATCATGGTCCTTTCAGATCATTCCTGAAGGTTTTACTGCCATTGTCTGCTCAGTCTTGCAGATCTCGCCAGTGAGTTTTTGCACTGTAGAGAACCACTTGGAAAACTCCTGAATAATTCACTACAAATTGGTAAAAATCTGGCATTTTTGCCACCTCCGTCAGAAACCTTGACTGTCTGAACAGAACAAAAGTTTTCAAGTGTCCCATGCAAACCTAATATGTGTCTATTTCCATCCCCGCTCCGGGCGGGAGCTGACCTCTGGCTATCTCTGGTCAGCACAGCCACAGATGTTCCCAGTCCGGGGGACACGCAGGCTATTACCTGCTGGGTTGGCTTCTCAGCAGCTGGACCAATAGTGTCGTGACAGCAACGGCAGCAGAAGAAAAGGCTGGCTCTCAGCTTTGCAGGTTAAAAGATGTTTTTTCAGGCCGAGCTGCGGGAAGCCCGCAGCCAGTCCAAACCTCAGGCCAGAGAGGCCAGAGACCAAGAGCTGAAGAGCTGAGGAGCTGAGAGGCTGAGAGAGTCTCTCTGCCACCTTGTAAGTGGGGGAGGGGTTCCAGGGAGGCTACAACAAGACAACAAATCAGGGGATTCAGGGGGTAACAAGGTGTGCCCACCCCCAAGCCTTGGACCACTAAAATCCAGAGCTAAAGGAATTCCCCCCAGGGGACCTATCACCTGAAGCCCTCTCCCTGAGATTTTGCAACCTGGGAGGGCTCCTCAAAGTGATAGACAGGCTGCCCCAGAGAGGGGGGTGGGGGCAGAGGGGATGTTACAAGTCAGGTGAGGAGTGGGAGGACTGACACAAAACACCTTATTATACAGACAACACAAAAGGGATACAGAATTGGGGATACAGTGAAATGAACCATAACATAAACCTCTTATAAAAACCTAATAAAACTAATACATTCTACCAAATTCCATCATTGTAAGATACAAAAACACATTTGCTAAATCAAAGTGTATCTATTTCAGAAATAGTTATATGGCATTAAGAATTATTCCTGTGTAGAGACAGGGTGAAATTGGAGTTCTGAGAACTGCAGTAATCAGTTATAAATTAGAAGGAAATTCCACAAATAAACACACCAAATCTGGACTAGGTAAATAAACTCTTTTCTAGTGGTGTGACTAAACCACCTGGGAACTGAATAGGATTGATTTGTTTCTTGGTCATGTAACTAAAATTAATTTTGTGTTCCCACTTTCCATTTGTCAAGCATTCTCTTAAAATTACCTGTTAATTATTAATATAAATTTATTTTCATTTTAATGCCAATTGGGGATTTTTGAAGTCTTTTATAAACTTATTTAAAATTACTCAGTTTCGGTCTGGACTCAAAACTACTTTAGTTTTAGCCTATCTGTAATACTCATTAAGGCAAACCAAATGAAATTAATTTACCAACAAAAAAAACCCACCAAATCATATTCCTAACAAATTCTTGTGGATTTTCTAAAAAGAGTATAATAGAAACATAAAATATTTTGGGTTGAAAGGGACCTTAAAGGTCATCTGGTTCCATCCCCTGCCATGGGATGCCATCCACTAGACCAAGCTGCGGATGCCTCCATCCCAGCTGGCCTTGAACATTTCCAGGGATGGGATAAATACAGTGTAAAACACACAGTGGGAAATGCAGGTAGCCCCAAAGGACAAGTCACAGCACAAATTGCAGCTGACACAGGTAGTCCAGACTCTCTATGCAGGTCAGAGCTGCTTGAGGGGATGCTGTTGCAGCCTGACCTCCATGGAAAATGGACAACAGGAGGAATCTTTCCCACATGCTATATTTCAAAATTCGGTCTGCACTCATCTAAGAACATACATTCAGGGAACTGTTTTTCAGGGTTTGAGTAACATCTCTCTGTACCCTGAGCAGCAGTGCTGCTGGATTGTTTCAGCCTCTGATACCCTTCACTGCCCTCCCAGCCTTGTGCAGCGCCAAAAGAGCAGCCATGCCTTTTGCACCACCCATAAAAACCATGATTCACTGAGGGTTTGCAGGTGAGGAATGGTCATCTGCAATCCTGTTCCCTGAGTGCAGGGAACTCTCCACAGCACTGGGCTCAAAGGGACCGAGAGGAGGGAAAGGCGACAGAGGGGGCAGGAAGGGGAGGGAGAACCCACTGGGAGTCACGAGAGAAGCACGCAGTGGGCTGTGTTCATCTTCCAAGGCTTCACTTCACTTGTTCTACTTCTACTTTATGCCATTCCCACACAGAAAAATGATATTCACTGTGAACATAATGAATGCATGTCAAGAGCTAAGTATAAATAAACATATAAGGGGTTTTGGGTTTTTTGTTTTGTTTTGTTTTGTTTTCCCTAAAGATACAGCAAAAATCACACAAACATTGCAATAAGTGGGGAAACAAGAGCTATAATGGGAAATTCTAAAATACAGTTAATCCAAATGTTGCTATTTTTTGCAAAAATATGGGGCATACAGCACATAAAGGGAGTTCCTCAAATAACTTCAATGCTTTTCTGCCAGAATATTCTAAAGGGGAGTGACAAATAAACCACCTTTAAAATAGTATTTATCTATGGCAACAGATAATAGGTAGCAGCAAATACAGTCTTCCTGTTACCAAATTATATTACTGTAGCCTAAATTCTTCCAGGTGATGCGACTGCTGAAGCTACAGTGGCTTGGTTTAAAATATCTAATCTGGGTGTGTAGTTATTAATTATTTTGTGGGAAATTACACATGTATGCTGAGCCTTTTGTTCAATATCCTGTGAGATATAATCCATCTACACATAGGTAAATCACAAAATTCCAACTTCCATGAAATTATATAGATATACATACACATATAAATATGCGTATAAAACATCTTGTGTAGATACTCAGAATACTTTTTTCTAAATGGAGGCTTAGTTCAGAGGCAGATTTGATATTTTAGTCTTATCCTCCTGCATAAGGCCTAGGAAGATAAATCTGATGCCATCTTCAGCTGGATTTAGAAAGACTCAAAGAATTGTTCTGGCATAACCCTTAAAGCTTAACTGCGTGTAACAACTTCATGTTCTTCACTTTGGAAAAAGTTACTTCTGCTCTCCTGGATTTAGTGACACAGCAAAATGTCACAGATTCTTCTGCTCCAACATTTCAGAGAAAAAATGTGGCTGTGCTGGAGTCAGAACGAATTTTGCAGTATTTAAGCTTTATTCCTTGCATTTGCAAGTTAGGGCTGAAGACAAATGACTGAAGTTTCTGACTAAGCCCTGGCTCATGGGAAAAAAGAAAGAAGCACTGATAAAATTTCCAAATACTTCAGAACATGATACCTTAGGCAGAGAAAGGAGTGAGTCCATCGGTAAAAAGATTCATCTTAGGATACAGGTTTAAGCTCACTGAAGCTCACTGAAACTTTTCTACTTATTTTAAATGATTCACCTTATATAAGTTTTAGGTTCAATGTTATGATCTTAAAAAATTCCTGACAATGTTCGACCCCAGAGGTGTGAAAGTATACATCACATTTCTCAAAAAATTTCAGTAAGAAAAAAAAAAAAACAAACAAGTGTGCACATCAGAAAGGCCAAAACATTTTTGCTGGATGTACTCAGAGCAAAATTCCTCAATTTTGCATAATGAAATGATGTCCCTTTCCACTACGCCCACAATCAGCATGAATTGGTTTAAAAGAGGCTACACACAACCAGATTTTTGAAGGGGGTCAACTGAAACCAAACTGAAACAGTTTGGGGTTTTTGCGCATCTCCACGTGTGAGCTGTATATTCAGCTGACACTGAGCAGCAGGTTCAGCAGGGGAAAGAAGTTAAAATGGAAAAAGAAAGAATGCTTTTCTCATCATGGCCCTTCCAGATCATTCCTGAAGTACACTGAAGCTTTCACTGCCGTTGTCTATACAGTACTTGCCTGCTTTGTCATTAAATGGGTGAATCAATCATCACAGAGCCTGAATTCACTGAAAAAAATATTGGGTAGTGGAGCTGTGCCAGCTCTGGGAAAAATGGACCATTGACTTCTCCCTCTCAGTGACAAAGGGAAAGGTTCTTTCAGTAAAAGGCAGAATTGATGGCCTTTTCTTGTTGATTATAAAAGTCAAAAGGCTGAAGGGAAAATACAGCAACTGGACAGTGAAAAACTATCTTTGCTGAAGAGCCCACGAACTGCCAGCGGCACCAAATGTTTTGCTTTAGTTTGCATCGACACCCTGAGTGAGGTTCACTGACCAACCCTCTGGCCTTATTCACCCCATAACCATGAAAGTATAATAATGCTGATGACTCACCTCCTGCTACAAACACAACTCTAAGTTTGAGAGCCTCATTCTGATCCTTTGGATCAATAAAACATCCACAGCTCATTTCTACACACCAGTGCAGAGGTGCAGAAGCAGGAAGCACTTTTCCCAGTCTGACAAGCTGAGATTTACTGCTGTGGTGGATGTAAAGAGTCACAGAATGGTTTGGGCTGGAAGGGACCCTAAAACTCATCTCATTCCACCCCCTGCTATGGGCAGGGACACCTTCCACTATCCCAGGGTGCTCCAAGCCCTGTCCAATCTGGCCTTGGCCACTTCCAGGGATCCAGGGGCAGCCACAGCTTCTCTGAGCACCCTGTGCCAGGGCCTGCCCACCCTCACAGGGAAAAATTTCTTCTTTACATCCTACAACCTAAATCTAACCTCCTTCAGCTTAAAGCCCTTACCCCTTGTCCTCCCACGCACCCATGAACTGTACACTGTCCTCCTCATACACTGAGATAAGTTAATTGGTGCTCCTTGCTCCATACTGAAGCAGGCAGTACATCCTCACAGAGCAGCAGTACACACATGCTGCTGGATCATCTAAGACTGTATATTTTTAAAATATGTTGTAGAGCTTTTATCAGTTGCTTCCTTTCACATCCAGCTGCTTGATCTCTCTCCCTTTGCAGAAAGCCCTGTTCCATCCCAGCCAGGCTTCCTGGGAGCACAGAAACCAATCTTCTTAGGCAAATCAGTTTATATGCAACTCTAATAATGTGCTAATTTGAGCTGATTTATTGATGTCAGCATCCCACCCAGTGTGTGACAGCAGCTGCCCTGCTTTAAAGGATTCATAATCTGCCAATGGGGATAAAAAACTCTGCATTCCGACATCCCTTCCCTTTTCCAGGCGTTTTCTTCTGTGCCAGTTCTTGTGCTCCCTCATCTCAAGGACCAAAACTGTGTCTAGTCTGGAGTAGGCTCTCTTGGGGAAGCCTGGAAAGCCTGTAGTAATAGTTTTAATTTTGAAACTGGGCAGAAATACCAATTAATGTAGTGGTTTTATGTTTACTAAATTCTGGTCTTAGTACTTACTCTTTCTGTGAGAGAGAGACTAGGAGAAAAACAAAGCAGGCTTAACCTTAAAAATGAACAAATAGTTTTATTAACACACACTAAAAGAATAGAAAAATAAAGTTGGGGAAAAAAAACCCCAAACAGAATGAAACTCTGAAAACACTCTTCCCTCCTCTTACAAACTGTTAACTTTCTTACAAAACAACATCAAGAGACAAAACTTGTAATTTTCAGTCAGTTTTAGTATTTGACAATAGTCTTTCCTCAATTCTTTAGGGGCAGAATCTCTCTTAGAGTTACGGATCCCACTGATTACTTAGAACAGTTCTCTTGTGGGCTTTTTAACTGTTACAAAAACAACCGCCCGGAGAAACCTGCCCTTGTGACCCTCCCAGGAGCAGTTTCCCAAGCTGCTTATGGGTCATGGGTCTTAGACTTTTGCATACTGGGGTGTCACCTTTTAAAGATGAATAACTCCAAAGCAAAGGATTCTTCACTCCAAGGTACAGAGATATCTTCTCACTTCTTCACTGGCGCAGGGGGCTTCTCATCTTTATCTCTGTTCAAGCATCTTATAGGATTAATATTACTTCACAAACACCTTTGCTTAAATCTACACACAAATTAAAACAATCATCTCCCCAAATGCATATCTTTCCCATGATTTAAAGGAATGACTTTATAAATATAGAGTCCATTTCCATGGCTCAAGTAAGAATGGAACAACTAACTCTTCAACTCTCTGTCCCAATAGTCTTTTCACTCTTGCTTTACTGACTTTGTCCTGTTGTTCTTTATGTTCACTCTGTCTTACCTTACTCTCTCAGAGAAGAGCTAAGCTCTGGAAGCTTCATGTTGCTGGGAAAAAGTTAAATCTGCTTGAAGTCTTTGTTTCTCCCTCTGTAGCTCCTGGTGTTAGATCTTCAAGGCTGCACTGGTGAGGGAGGAAGAACTCACAGAGAAACATCAGAGATCGGAGCACTCAGGCAGTCCGGAATCACAAAAAAACCAGACAGGATCATAAATGCCTTCTCAGCCTCGGTGTAAATCAGGGTGGCCTCGGCCCAAATGGTGCCCATAGCTCTTATCAAGGGCCCAGCAGAGATCTCTCCCTGCTCCAGGGAAGCCTAGAGAAAGCAGCTGTTGCAGAACAGCAACCTCTTCTTCCCTCCGCCTCCCCAGGAGCCGATGGAATCCGGCCAGGCCTCAGGCCAGCTCCCCCCCAAAGGGGAGGAGCAGCAGGCCCAACTCGATGTTACCTGTCTCTCTCTGGCCAAAGGAAAGAAGGAAAAGACCCACCTACAGAAAATCAAGGGGTTTTATATGGTACTTCCCAAAGTCTCAGCCAACGATTTTCACTGGTCAGAACAGATGCCAATATTCCAACTAACTCTCTGATATGTCCCTGTCCTTTCTAAAGCAATTCCCAGGTCCTGACCTGGAGAATTATTCTACATTCTTCTGTAACTAAAAAACCAAACTGTACTAACCCATAACACCTGTTTGCACTCATCTCCCACTCTCCCAGCACCCACACAGGGTCAGGCACAACTGCACCCCTTGTGTCTGAACAACTCTTCTAGTCATTTTTCCCCCCTTGGGAGTTCACAGCTTGAGTAAGAGCTTATCTTTCAGCTGGGTGAAAAGAATCCCGTCTGAATTTAGCAGCTTTTTTTACATCCAGCTTTTGTACTAGGGGGTTTGATCCAAAAACCTATGGCAGCTTCGCCAGTTGTTTCAAAGTGATTTGGAATGGGCTTTTAGCAACAGGATTCTCTTCTGATGAACATGATTGTCCCACAGAGGCTGATAAGGTGCACGCAGCCAAATGGTCCTGGGCTGTCCCTGCCACTCACCATTTAAGCTAGGGGGCCCTGTGAGTACATCTAAGAGAATGACAAGTGTAATGCATCATTTTTTCCAAGTGCTGTGATATTGTAACCTGCAGAAGAGTTCTTTGATTCACGCTGGGTTAAAAAACAGTCACTGATTCAGTGCATTCTCATTTGGTGTGTTCTGGCCCAGTAATTTTTTTAAGGCACCTCTTGATTCCACTAGACTGCAGGAACCCCTAAGGAGAAACCAAGGACTCATTCAGATCATGCCATTCAACCTTATTCTAAAATCCCTCAGAATTTATGAGTATTAACCCGGACATAAAGTGTCTCTGAAAGTTACTGCACATTGAGCAGGCAAGTCTTGATTCAGAGACAATTTCTAAAGAGAGACTTATGCATTCAAACACTTTTATTTACACCAAAATCCTTCAGGAAGATCAGTTGGCTGCTTGTTCTCTTGGCACATGCAGCCGAAGAGAGAAAAGCACATTAAACTTCTTATTCATGCACAGGATATCTTCCAGTCTTAACATTTGGATGCTTCAGCCCGCAGCTCTGCATCATGGAACGATCACAGAATCACAGAAAGGTTTAGGTTGGAAGGGACGTCAAAGCCCACCCAGTTCCAACCCTCTGCCATGGGCAGGGACACCTTCCACTATCCCAGAGTGCTCCAAGCTAGCCTTGGACACTTCCAGGGATCCAGGGGCAGCCATAGCTTCTCTGGGCACCCTGTACCAGGGCCTCACCACCCTCATAGGGAAGATTTCTTCCTATTCTACCCTCTTTCAGTTTAAGCTGAAACCGATCAATGACTTCTGTACAGAGTCAATTTATTAAAGATTATCATACCCATTAGAATAAAAGGAACCATATAAATATAATTTATTTTAAAGATTTTTTTTTTCTTTCAGACTAATTCTACTTGTTTCTTAAAAAAACATTGTCCTGGTTTGGGACAAATTTGGGAGAAAACCCCTGTAGAGGATCCCTCTAAGGAAGCAAACCCAAGTGGCCCCTCCCTCCAACCGATCTGGTAAAAAAAACCTCTTTGGAGAAAAGTGGAAAAAACTATTTTACTAAACAAATGAAGTGCATACAAGTATAAAGAATGAATAATATGAAAACAATAAAACCTCTCCTTCTGAAGTAAGATGGCAAACTGAGAAAGTCCTTGCTGTGGGTGTAGCTCGGCTCTCTCTCTGTCTCTCCTCAGTCCCAGTCCCTCCGGCGCTGCTGGAAAATGCCGAGGTCCAGGCCCCGGTGGGCCGCAGGTGCAGCCCCCAGTGCTCCCCTGGGTTTTCAGTCCAGAGCAGGTTTAAACAGTTCTAAGAAAAAGGGAAAAAAACAGTCCAGGGAACTTCTCTGCCGTAGCTAGCTGAAACTAACTAAAAGCAAAACAAGATCTCTGTCCTGCAGTCTCTCCAAGCCTCCGCCGAACACCCCATCTGCAGAAGAATGTGGAGGAGTCAGGCAGTTTTCTCAAAACAAACTCCGCGCTTCTCCTTGCTCTTAGAACCAGTCTTAAAGGCACAGGACTCAATATACAGCACAAACAGAACAGACGATTGGGGATAGAAGCATCATAAAGTTACCCTAGGACAAAAATAGATAAAACCATTGAGAACTATAATTAGATTATGCAGCCACAGGACAGAGTTGATCTATATTATAAATGTTCAGTCCGTTCAAGGGACACATATCTTCTTTGGTTTACACTCTACTGAATTTCCTCCATATCTGAAATCTACTTTGAAGAGAACCTGGCACTAGAGACCATTAGGCAATGTTCGTGGTGGGAAAGTATCATATCTGCCCCAGACAACACTGGGGGAAAGTATTAGCAGGTAATGACATGAATTCCTTCAACAAGTTGAAAAAGGGAGTACAAATCAAAGAGCAACCATGGCTTCTTCCGAGAGGAGGAAAGCTGAGTGTGCTGAGGACATCTGAAAATCAATCCTGTCATATCCTACTTCACAGATCTCTCTGTCAAACCGTCCCTCCCATTGCAGAGTACACTGAGACTCCTGTGATTCTTTATTGAATCAAAGGCATTCTGACCAGATTTCTGTGCGGGTCTGTCTCATGGGGCACAGCTGAAGAGGTTTCTCAGCAGTATCTGCATCTTGCTGTATGACAGAAGGAGCAATATCAAAGTACCTGACAAACATGGATATCTACCAGCTTTTTTTCATTTTTCTAGATCCCTGTTTCTATCTTCAGGAGCCCGAATCTTGAGGCTTGTTTCTATCTTCAGGAGCCTTGACAAATCAGGTCCTTTGCAAGTACAAATAGAAAAAAACATAATAGACAATATCTCTCTGTGCTGTAACTACAAAGATATAGGCACAGACCTCAATTCCATTCATCCTGAAGTTTAGGTCACCCAGACCAAGCAGAACATGGATTGCATGGTACAGACTCTGCTGTCCTGCTTATCTGGGAAGCAGAAATTACAATTTATGGCCCAGAGAAGAAGACAAAAAGAGATAAAAAATATTTAAAAGATAAAAAGCCCACAGCAAAACAAACAGATGAACAAAAAAAAATCCACCCAAACTGCCCCACCCCCCCCAAACAACCCAAAAAAACCCACAAAAACAAACACACCAAACTTCAAATAATCTTAAAAGTAGAAGAAAACGTTGTCATTTTTTAATTATATGTCATGCAAAATGCAAGCAATGCTGAAGACAAACTGCTTTGGCACAAGTCATTGAAGAGCCACAGCCTTACGAATCAGAACCAGGGCTCTTCTTGCAAGAAAGAACAATTTCAGATTTTCCTGGACACCCTTTCTCCAAAACAAATAGCTGTGAAATTCCTACTTCAGATACTACTGGATCTATGTCAGCAGTAGAAGGTTGTTTTTATATTTTCTTTTACAGAGGCTGGACCATATAAAAATCACTTAAAAAAAAAAAAGTGCATGAAGTGTGGTTCCATCTTGCCAGTTTATTGGCTGGTAGAACTCATCCAACCTGAGTGAGCATGTAAGAATTAAGCCATGCCAAGTAGTAGCTGGCACAGTTTTCTACCCTCCAGAGCAAGGATTAAGCAAAGACCAGGTTTTTAAACTCCTCAAGTTTCCAATTTGGCTGTAGCTCTGCTTGGTGGGCAGAAAAACTGTTCCTGGCCCCTCAGAAATGTTTAAAATTACATTCAACAACTGTCCCCATGGCTTGATTAGTGGTATTTAAATATTTTTTGTACTTTTACAAGCTTAAAAAATATGTATCTTATTGTCAAATTGAGATGAAAATCATATGAACCGACCAGTAGTATTGCGCATTCCCAATACCCTGTGACCTTACACTGTGAAGATTAGAGGCAGCTCTATGTGCTAGGCTGGTAAATAATAGCTCTAGAAACTTGAAAACTTCAGTCTTAGGAAAGCTCAAGTCTGATCTCAAAAAAGAAAACCCTCACATATACTTGAATCTTCATTCAGAGGGCAAAACATTTCCCACTACACCAAATACTCCAAGTTTTACACTAAAATGTTGAGAACACCAGTTAAAAGCCATGGCAGAGAAGGAAGAGTTAAGTACAGCTCAATAAATATTATTATCCCCATCAGGAGGAAAGTAAGACCAAACATCCCCTTGCCCAAAAGCAGCTTCTGATCCCAGAATGGCTCAATTTCAGTCAGAGCTGCTGGTGAGGCAAATTAATAAGGAGATGAATGGGTTGGCTGATGTCAATGGGTTGGCTTGTTTGTCAGCATGAATGCCTCGTAAGATTAAAAGATCTCATCCCCACTAAAGGCAGGAACTTTGTTATTATGAGTTACAGAAAGCACATGGGATCCCTTTCATTTTAATATAATACTCCGTTAATTCAAAAAGAGGGATTCAGTTGATACACACACAGTTCAGCTTTTGATGTGCTGTTGAACATTATCTTCTGCTGTTGTTCATCTTTTGTTGTGAAAAGAATAAATCCTGTATATCTGCCCGACCCTGCTCATCTCTCTAGTCTTGTCTTTTTCTGTTTTTATGTTTTGGGGTTTTTTTAGTTGTATCTTCACTTTATTCACTAATATTTATAGTGAATATTAAAAAAAAATCTTACTCCCTCCCCGCAAATCTTTCATTTGGTGTCATGACTCTGTTACCTTTCTTGCATTAACATCAAACAGTTTGTCTGTGAAGACAGTGGCTCATCAAAATCACTTGGAGTAATTTCAATTTCACACTGATCACGTAGACCTGAAACCTCTCCAAGCAGAGATTTTCATCATAGGAGAAAATTTGGTCTCCTGTTGGGGTGGTGGATATTTCAGCACTGTCTCTTGTTAGCTCTTGCAATAGATGTGTCATGGGAGCTTACCTACAAAATTGAATTGATTGCAACAATGATTCAGGATTAAACAAGATTATTGTATTTCCTTCCTTCCAAGTAGCATTTTTGCTGCTCTTTTTTTTTTTTTTTTTTTTTTTCTTTTTTTTTTTTCCCCCTCTCTTCACTTGTACTTTGAAAGATGGCCATTTTCCTGGTTTTGTTCCACCTTTTCATTGCCTCTTTTGCCCCTTTCCTGATGTTGTTTTTCTGTTAATTCTCTTGCAGTTGCACCTGGATTCTTCAATCAAGATCATGGGAGTGGTGATGACAGGCAGTGCACAGGTTGTGAACAGTGTCCCCACAGCTCTCCAGTACAAAAACAGGAGCACAGAAAATAGAGCATAAGGACAAAAATATTTCTGGAGATCTATGGATGTGTCTCAGCTCTTCTGAATTTTCTGGTCGCTTTCTGTTCCTGATTTTTGACTGTATTGTTGTCCATACACTGATTTGAAAATTTCTTCTGCAGACTCTGAGATCAGTGTCAGAGATGAAATCTGGGGTTTTTTTTGCCAGGAGCAAAAATTTGGAGCCATTATAGGAATAAAAATAATTAATCACACATAGAGCACAATAACTAAGGCAACTAAATTTTGTGACAAGAAAATATTTACTCCTTTCAACTAACTCTGTAAAACTGCCCTAAGCCAATTCAATATATTGATTGTGAAGCAATTCTTCCCAGATTTTCTTCATCATGGAAGAATATTAAATGTTTTAGGTGCTATGTACATAAATTCAATGTTCCTTCAGACTTTTCAGAAGGATTTTTGGTTAGCCTACAACACTGTACATGTGTTCAAAAAGGCACATGTTGCATACTATGGTAATGAATGATCTGAAAAAGACTAAAAGACTGTGATGTTTAGATCACCAGAAAGATGAAAAAAAATTTTGAGCAATCTTGATGGTATTTTTTTAAAAAGGAGAGGATCCTGGACACCATGCATGAGTATTAATTTCTCTTCGGAATAATGGGTCTAGCTCTTAAGTTAGGTGCAACTTCCATGGCCTGTCCTAAGCAGAAGGCAAATCTTGATGACCTCCAGTGGTCCCTCCCAGGCTGCGTGATTCAGAGTCTTGGGTGCTGAATTTATTCTTCATCTCCTGCTCTTATTCAGAAAAGATAATTCTCTCCATTTTTTCTAACTCAGAACTTACTGCACTTTGCCAGGGTGCAGAATATATGCCTGATTTTCCCCGAGAGGATTCAAAACCGTGTCTTTCTCCAGGAGAATGCACTGCACCAGATTATAAATATTCCAGGGTGAAAAGTGGAAAGGATATCCCTGACCTCGTCCCTTTAGGTTTGATTCATTCCATATAATGCAATTAAATGGAGGGGGAGAGAGAGAGAGAGAGAGTTTAAGTCTCTAGCTTAGTTGATTCATTTCTTAATCTGGGAAAATTCTGGTTTATGTTTTCTGTTCCAAGGAACATTAGTGTATTTATATAGTACAGAGGTAAGAATACAGAGAACAAGGAATAATGTATTCTAATTTAAATCTTCAGACTTTTTCTCACACTTCTATGGTTTTGGGTTTTTTTTGTGAAATATGGCTAAATTCAGCCCCAAACATACTATAAAGCAGAACCCTATTCTTCCTGATATCCCTAATTTAGAATATCTATCTACTAATATTATGTTGCAGCATATCTTTTAATATTTACTCTTCTTCTCCTTCATATTACCAAAATAATTTTCCAGCAACAATATCCTTAACCAACAACCAATTTTTTTCAAAAAGCATCTCAGCCTTATCTGATTTCCCGTTGAGAAACTGTTATGGTACTTAATAATGAGGTGAACAGGATTATATTTGTATATGCATCTGTTACGTGTAACATGAACTATTATAATTTCTATTTTTTAAAATTAAAGAAAAACAGATAAAATCAGGGAGAAGATATATCAATTTAGGCTGCAGACTGAGAGGTATTTGCCCTATGAAAAACACCAGAAAACACACAGAGAACCATACGTTGTTTCTGAGGGGTAAAGTAAGCAGCTCTTGAAATGCTGGCATAAACCTCTCTTATTTTTAATTTTCACACTCCTCTCATCTTTTAGAAAATATTGCACTAGGAACTGCTGGACTCACTTAAAAAAAACATTGCAGTAGTGCTAATCCTGGCCTCCTTAGCTGCGGAAAGGCTTGAAAAAGCAAAACTCTTCTCACAAGACGGAACATGCTTTACTCATCTATTTGCTCATCAAGCTTAATTTATCCTTCATTGGAAGAGTTGATACAAAGTTCATTTTCATCTCAAAACAACCTTGACAGGCAGGAAAAATCACAATAAGTGGGGTTTTTTTTAAAAAAAATAGTTCTCCTACTTCTTATTTAAGACAAAACATTTTGATGTTTTTGTCATCATATTTTAACTCCTTATTTTCATTGATTGTTAATTCCTCACCTGCTATTGCATTCCCTAATATTCTCTCTCCAAGTGCATGCAGATTAGGATTCAGATATCCTAATTTTACATACCTTCACACCTGAGCAAGACACCTCAGGGTCCTTTTTTTTTTTCTCTCTGCCAAAGGCAAAAATAACTATTTTAGATTGTGATCTCCTTGCCCAAAGGTAGTTGTCTGCTTCAGGATGCAACTAGCTGCACACCACAGTCACTCGTTTATTTTCTTTACTAAAAGAAGAGCTTCCAGTGACTCACTGCAATAATTTAAATATCTGCACTGTAGAGTCTGACTGTTTGGTCAGACAATCCTGATCCCTGACATCAGACTTGGAAAATACTCGGGTCATTCAGCAAAAGTTTGGGGAATATCTGAATCTATCAATAGCTTCCCTTTCCCAAAATACCGCAGGGTTTATTTTTGAGGAGGACAAAATCTCTGCAGAAACAATCCCAGGGGTGCCAGCAATTGTTCACCTCCCCCAGGAACATGAGACAACAGCAGCCGCCACCTTCCCACAGTGCACAGGAATAGCCAGAACTTTCCAGGAGAGGACAAATCAGCCCCCTTGTTTTTCCCAGTGTTATTTATTGCTCCTCATTTTCCATCAGCTAAGTTGGAGAATGTAGTTCCCTCAAATTACTTTACACAGACATATAATCTATTTCCACCTCTTTCCACTTCTTTCCACAAAAAACAAACCCTCAGGTGACACTTGGGGACATGGTTTTGTGGTGGACTTGGCAGTGCCAGGTTAATGGTTGGACCTAATTACTTTAGAGGGCTTTTCCAGCCTAAATGAGTCTATGATTTAATGTGATTCGTGTTTAAAAGCCTGGCTGTAATGATATAGGGGTTTATTTCAATTTTTTATTTCCTGCATACTCCTTTCAACCAACAAAAAGCTGAGCAGAACTGTCTGTTGTCCTCAAGGCTCAAATCCTGTTCCATTGTTACTGACAAGTGTAAGATTTTGATTATTATGCAGAACACAAACAAACCAGAAGAGTTCTTTCTGTGGTCAAAAGCAGGAGCTACAGATTGCAGGGGAATGCAAAGAGCAACTATTTAATGGAAACTTAAAGCTCTAATAATAGGTCACAAAACTTCTTCCAACATAATTAGAATTTTGTCGTCACACAAAATTGCCCAAACAATTATGACACCATCAAGACAAGTGGTGTTGTCAAGATCAGACTGAAAATTTAGTGGTTTTTACTTTTCCACTCATGTCCGTCATTGATTTTTTTCTCTCCTCTTACCAGCTTCTCTCTAGTGACCAATTTATTAGATGAACAAGATTCCTCTCCTTTAACTTTTTTTTTTTTCTATTTTAATTGCCTGTAATTATTAGAGAAGCACTTGTGTTCAGTCACTGAGCAGTCTCTCAGCTAAACACTGTGGTTAACCCTCTTTATATTACAGTAATTTTACACACGTCAGAAATGTCAATAAAACAAACAGGCAGCTAAAAACTTCGGTTTATTTTATCACATGCTGTATCTACACACTGTAAAAGGTGGTTTTCCCTGAAAGAGACTGGAAACTGGGAAGTTTCTGACATTTAAAGAGGACATCCCATGATCTATGAGGGATGTGCTTTCAAACTGGAAATGTTGGTAACTGAGACCTCTGAAGATATGTAAAGAGTTTATGTGCTCACAGATTTTCAGCTGTTATTAGAAAAAAAAATTATATCTAAAAGTGTCTAAATTCAGCAAATACTCCCTTCAGGATCTCATCTAAAAGACCTGAGCCAGCAAAGGTATTATTAGATTTTTCAACCCCAACTGAAGTCCTACCTTAGGTGTTTTAAACATCTCTATAGGCACAATTCCTGGGAATTAAATATCAATTATTTTGTATGGTCAAATGATTTGCAAAAGTCAGAGGCAAGAGTTGTGAGATGTAGAAGATCTTTTGGAAGAGTGTGAGAAGCTCAGGAGCATCAAGAGTGTTTGGGGCTGTTGGAGTGAAGGGAGACATGGCTGGGGGGGAGAGATTTGGCCACTGCATCCTGCTTTTCACATCAGCTGCCCACAAGTGTCACTGCAGCAGTGCTGGATCAGGGTGTTACACTATTCATCCTCAAAAAAACACCACCTGCATGAACTGCACCTCAGGGAGGTTCTTCAGGCCCTCTGCAGCCCCGGACACCAGAGGTGAGTTACGACTCAAATGCGGAAGACTTGTCCAAGTCTTCATAAATTCTCTTCAAGATCCTGGCTATAAACACCCCCAGTTTAAACTGTCACAGCCCAAGAAATACAAAAATAACAAAAAAAAAAAAAATAACAACAACAGCAAACCCAATAATAATATACAGGGGGTGTATTTCACCTGAGGACACCCTGATGTCTCTCAGTCATCCTCCCTCAGTGTCCCTGGACTGTGACATTTTACTCCCTCTATCACAAATAAATTAAGAATCAGCAGTGTGCACAGGATATTAAAAGCAGCTCTGCTGAGAAGGGGTTCCTCTGTGAAATTTCCCTGCCAACACACAATTGCAACCCGAACACTGATACCACTGGTAGACAGCAGCACCATGGCCTAGCTAGATAAAGTTAAGATTAAATGGAAACCAGTGACTTGGAGCTAATGGGACTTGGAATCACTGTTTAACTGGCAGAGGCAGTCTGCAGATTCAACTGGAGAACTGATATTGATTCCTTAAATGAATACCAGTAATAAAAAAATAAATTATATTTAAAAAAAAAAAAAAAAAGTATACAAGCAACAAGACAGACTAGGAAGCGGGGGTGGAGCAGATGGGGGATACGGTGGAGAGAGACCATCTTGAGTAAGAACAGGCAGTTCTGAGGAAGGGGAATGCTAAATTATACATCTTCAACTAGTCTGTGATGTCTGATGGATGTTTCCTGGGAGTTATGCAACTCAGTAATTGCTGCTATTTTTTTTTTTTCATACCACTCTGATTTGTATTAAACCATTCAGCAAATGCTAATTTCAGAGTCCCTTGCCCTATTACTCATGATGCTTCATGGGTATCTCTGCTAGTGAGCAGATCCTTCAGCCTTTGTTCATCCTGAGCAATGCTTTTACCCCCTAAAATAAGGATTTGTGCTTCCCAGGGCAAAGTTGCTATGAACTACCTTTGACATTTCACCATACACAAGCAATTTGCTTAGTTGTGTGGTCAATTTCAAAAAAGATGGCTCTTGTACATGATACTCTTCATAAAAAATAGGCAAATTATCTGCCAATCTAAATTTGGACAGATGAAACAAATATCTTTGTTTATAATACTTAGAAAAATAGTATGTTTTCAGGGAAAGGGAAATAAGAAATTAGAACTTTTCTACTTTAACTAATTTAGATGTGACTGTTACAATTTGCAATGTTCCTTCTGAAATCTGAAAAAACCCCCTTGCTAATTCTAACTGCCAAAACCCCAAACCCTCTTTTTGTCAGTTTCTTGAAAGCAAAGGGTTTTTTTTTTAAAAAGGAACTGTTCAATAGAACATTTTCAAACAGCACTATTAAGTCTGATAGCAGCATGCAATTCAATCTTTTTTTGCAGGTAGATATTACACACAAGAATGATGATTTAATTGGCACAAAGAGAATGTCTAATCTATTGTAAGTTTTAATAATTCTTAGTTTATTGAATTGAGCAGTGAACATTAATTTCTTTATTCTACTTTTACGATGCATTATACTGTAGAAATGGCATTTTATGATATTTCAATTTCTGCTGTCTGTACTGTTTGTAATGTATCTGTCATCAATTTATGTATCTGTAAAACAAAGGGAATGGTTCTGCTTATTTTCTCCTTTTTTTGAGAAGTAATATTCCACTGATGAGAAGTGTTATATAGGAATCACTCTTCTTACCCTTAGAGAATTTTCTGTACATTTGCATTTTAATTACAAAAATATCATCATGATTATTTGCAATTATTCAAGGACAGGATTATTTTCACAAGCACGTTGAATACACGAAATGTCAGGGATTTGAAGTACATTTTTCTTTCACAAAAATCCCTCAACATAAGTTCCAGTAGTTGATCATAGGATAGAGTTTATGCCTCCATTACTACCTGACTTGGCCTTGTCCCTTTTCACATCACAAGAGTGTGGAAGGTGTCTCTGCCCATGGCAGGGGGGAAACTGGATGATCTTTAGGGTCCCTTCCAACCCAAACCGTTCCATGATTCTGTGATGTTTCTGTGAAGAATAACCCGAGACAGAAATTTGCATTTCCTAGGGACACAAAGCCAGGTGCTCAGCTTTATGCAGAGATTGTTAATACATGAACTTTGTGTCTGCATTGATGTTTTGCTCTGGGATTCCATGGGAGCCTGCACACTAAAATAGACGACGACTTGGAGTTCAGTCTGTGTCTCCTTCCAGAGTTCAAAAAGTTGAAAATGTGTTTTCTTGAGTAAAAGCTTTGTTAATTTTTTTTTCCTCTTTCTTTCCAGTTGAAAGAATAAATTCAGAATAACGTTCAAATCATTTTAGTAAGAAAAATTAATTTATTTTACCAGGGTAACATAAGGTTCTAAAGCAAACCTACACCATAACATTCCATCAAAAACGTGGTCCAATTTTACAGTTATCTGATTTCAGATATCTGGAGTTCAGGACAGACAGAAAGCTAATTGCTTGTCTTTCACACCTCATCCACAGAGAAGAAAGGACAATGCTCACTTAATCAGCTGCCATTTGACACTCATCTTTCAGTTTACTGTCCTGTCCTGTATTTACTGTGCCCTAGTCAACTCCAGCTTCAAAAATATAATTATTAGTATCTCCCCAAAACTTCTAGTGTGCTCATCACTTCAGAAACCGACTACTTCTTAAATATTAATTAAATAACCTTCGCTGGGAGGTTACATGTGTCCATTCTACCAAGGGGCAGCTGAAACATAAAGAGATTAAAATCCACTAAATACAAATAATAAGGATTCTCCAGCCTGAAACGTATTTTTTCAGGGTATTATCCCTATATCCTGGGTTGTTTTTTATTCAAGCACAGAGTCACTGACTTTGGCTGCTGATGCAGGAGCTCAGGCTCCTGCCAGTCACCATCTGGGATGTGAAGGTGAGAGACCTGGAAACGAGGGATGTTCAATTAGTGACCATTTGTGCAAAGATTGGTTTAAGTGACTCTCTGGGCATCACGTAATTGAAGGCAGAGGTTGAAATCTCATTTACTCCTGGCCTCACCACAAAGGTGTGTTCCTGCTGTCCCTGGGCTTGCTCAGCCCAGCTGCTGACAGAAAGTTGTAGGAGCCTGAATTGAGAGAGTGGGACAACAGGAGGCTCTTCAGAACGCTGTTTATTGCATAGATGATGTTAGAGCAGTCCTGGGTCGTGGGTGACAGAGCCACGCCTAAAGTTGCTAGCCACAGTTATGGGCAAGCCTGAAGTCAAGTTAGTTCTGGTTACAATGCATTATATATTCTTCTTAATACATAATAACCAATCAGCCACATACACAGTACCTTTACCATTACCTAGAGCCTATCATAACTACTATGTTGAATTAGTATGTTATAGTTTAAGCTTAAAGTTGTTTTTCTGGGTTTTTTGCAGTGGAAAATTCTTAGACCTATTTTTTACTAGGTAAAACCCTGGTTTTTTGTTTGCCTGTGGTATCTTTTGCTTTTCCTAAGACCTATTTCTGTTTGCTAAAAACATCTTTGTTTGTGGTCAGCATATCCTTTGCTCCAGCCATAAAACGTCCTTCAAGCTCGACTTAACCTTTGTCTTCTTAGTTGTCCAGTAATGACTGGCTCAGAAATTCTTAATTTAGACAGTTTTTATTGTTCTATATCAAAACTTGCTTCTGTCCCTCTTCCACTCTCAGGTTCCACATTCAGAGAGATTTCTGCCAAGCACATGTATCTGTGAAACTTTCTTGTCAAATTTTCATCTTTCCCAACAAAGAGGGTATTAAGCCTGACAGACAGCCTCCTCTGAATTCAGCCATGGTATATTCCCAGAACTCCATCATACTTGTGGGTTAAGACAGAATATTGCTTGAAAAAAATGTCTAAGTAATTTAAAACTGTCCCATAGTTTAGACCAACCTGGGAACAAAAATTTGGCTGTGCAGGTAGCAGAGAGTCAGATAGCTTAACTATTAGTTTTGCCTAATTTTGCCATGTAAAGATGTGCTGTCCGTAATGTTATGTCTGTTTCCATCCCTGTGATTTCCTCCTTGGCAATCACTCATCATACTCCATTTCCCTCAGAAATATTGCTCAGCTGACAGGCTCTGGTATCCTTCCATTGTCCTATTTTCTTTCTTTGAACAACATTCAATTTGAGGAGTTGGCAGAGTGAGGACACCTATGAGCAAATCATCTTAAACTGTCTTCATCCCCAACGGTGAGAAAGAGGCATTTCCCAGGGCTTGGTTATTCTCACATATTTCATGATTATGTGTGAGGACGTAATGAACTGGAACTCAGCTGCACCCAGCAGTGTCATCTTTGACTGCAAGATTTACGTGTCCCCATTAGCCCAGATGAATGTGAGTGATTTCCAGTCCTGGAAAAAAAAAAATCTGAAAACACAGCAATCCCTTGTGCCCTGCATCCACATCCTTCAGATGGAGAGAATGTTGGTATTTAGATAAACCAGTATTTAGATAAACCAAGTAACTACAGGCACACCAGCCCGACGCTGGTTCTGAGGAAAATAATGGTTGACACAAGATATAGCAGATAAAGACATAAAACAAGATGCTATAAATCACATTTTCTTTTGAAAGTGATCCTATCAAGCTAATTTAATACCTTCTTTCACGAAATTGCACATTTTTAAAGAGTATGGTGTCAGTTTTGCCTACTGAGATTGCTGCAAGGCATTTTTTTATGCCATTGAACACTATTGGGGCTAAAAAAAAAAATCAGAATCACCTCTAACTCTTCGTAAGAATATATAACAAGCAATAGAGCAAGAGGAAACAGCATCAGGTTCTATCAGAGCAGGTTTAGGTTGGATACTTGGGAAAAAGTCTTTACAAAAAGGATTGGCATTGGAACAGCTGCCCAGGGCAGTGTTGGAGTGCCCATCCCTGGGGGCATTTAAAAACTCTGTGGATGTGGCACTTGGGGACATGGGTCAGCGGTGGCCTTGGCAGTGCTGGGGAATGGTTGGGACTGATGATCTCAGAGGGCTTTTCCCATCTCAATAATACTGTGATTAAAATGGGACAGAATTAGTCCAGACTGTTTTTTTCTCAGTCAGTTCATAAATAGACAGCATAGAAAATGCCTCTCTTAAAAGGAGATACTTTGGCAAAAAGGCCAGCATCCAAAAAAGAGGCTCTTTTTAACATGTGCATTGGGCAAGTGCTCCAGAATGCAGAGCCTGGTGAGTCCTGCCTAAAATACTGAAAGTGAAGAATGAAGAAACCATCCTGGTTTCAAAATCCTACCAGGTAATAACTTAGAAGACCCTAAAAAATTAACCTCTAATGACAGTGCAGCAATTCTGGCTTAAATCAGATGATGCTGTCCTTTGTGGAAAAGTCTCTGATTCTCCTCAACACATATCCAGCTGGAACAATATTTTATATTTTGATGATATTTTTCCTCACAGAAAAAGTGTTTGTTTGTTTGTTTTTTTGTGGGGGGTGGTGTTTTTTTGTTTTGTTTTGTGTTTTGTTGTTGTTGTTGTTGTTGTTTGGGGTTTGTTTGTTTGTTTGTTTAAGAAAGCTTTGTTTGATCTAAAGCTTGACTACAGGAATATCAGTTGCTCCCTGTAACCCTTTAAAGCCTCAGTATAGATTTTTTTACTGTGAGTGGAAATTAATTTGCATTTTGAGATTCTCTAGTTATTGGACTTCCCCCTCTAAATTATGTGCTAAGAAAATACTTATGAAATAATATAACAAATATTTTTCCTCTCAAAGTAAATGCTGACAATTTCCTAGCCAAATCTGCTTGAAAATATTGCAATTCAAAGCAGGTAACATTTTTAAAGCATTTGTCTTGTTTTTATTTAAGGGGGAAGTGACAGGAGAGAGGGAGGATTTTACTTAAAGACACAGCATCAAAATAAAGAGTTTTGCTCTCAGCTATAGAAGGATAGAGTAGGAAGATTTGGAGCACAGAAATCTTCCCAGCCTTGGATATAAACTGAACCCTTCACCTCCAGCTCTTAAAATATTATGGCAAATTTATTCTTCATATCTATGACAGAGGTGTTCATGTGGTGCATCATTTGAATAATATCTTGTCCTCCTTCAGAAAAATTATTATCCAGGCTCTGTCCAACAGGAGCCAGAGGCTGTCAGACAGAGACCAGAACAGCCAGTGGCTGTTTTGGGCACAGAGCATCACAAGTCATCTCTAACTGTGCTGGGAACACAGAGAATGGCAAGAACCTCCTCAATTTGCTCTGAAGTGTTTTAAAATACAGAAATCTGATCGTTGCCAGGCTTCATTTTTGCTACCTGTCTGCATTTCCCCCCTGTTTGACATTTGACAGTGCTGATGTCAAGGTGCTCTGTGTTTCAGGAGTTATTCTTAAATATTCCAACGTTAACACCACCAGGAGCTCATTGGTTACACAGATCTCTGATTTCCTTCTGATTTTTATGCTCAGAGCCATTAGCTCCATGCCTTGTACTTGTGGCATGTTTGTGAGAGCAAGTTTAAATGCCTGCAGCAAGGCCTCAGAGTAGAATCAGAAATCTTGGTGGAGTCACAGTGCAACAATAAAAAGATACACACAAGACCAGCTGTAGCCAATATTAAACACTCAGCCATCAATTATTGATGAAATATGTTCCTTGTGCTTGCATAAGAATGCTTTTTAGGATACGATTATATAGAATACTTAGTGAGGCTTTGTCAAGTAAATACAGCTTCCTGCAGTTTGAATACCTTAGAAGCTTTAGGTTGTTTAATGTTTGGGTATTTTTTAGCCTATCTGAACTCACTGACTCAAATAATATGCTGCTAAAACCAAAGCTGTGAACACAGGAACATATTCACAGAATCAACAAATCATAGAATGGTTTGGGTTGGAAGAGACCTTAAACACTTTGTTTCACCCCTGCCATGGGCAGGGACATCTTCCACTGTCCCAACTTGCTCCAAGTCCCATCCAACCTGGCCTTGGGCACTTCCAGGGATCCAGGAGCATCCACAGCTTCTCTGGGCAATCTCTGTCTCACCATTCTCACAGTCAAGTTTCCTCAAAATTTCCAATCTAACTATACCTTGCTTTAGCCTAAAGCCATTCCCTCTTGCCCTGTCACTCCAGACCCTTGCCCAAAGTGCCTCTCCAGCTCCCTCAGGGCCCCTTTAGGACCTGCAATCTGCTGGAAGCCCTTCCCAGAGCCTTCTCTTCCCCATACTTGCTTCAAAAGCTAGTCTCACAAACTGGTATGTACAAGCCTACAAGCAGTAGGGAAAAAAAAAACAAAAAAAAGTTCACAAAACTATGGATTAATCTGGGCTAGGTGCTGCATTACTCCAGTTAAATACCAGTGATTTCCCCTTTCCTCTGGAGAGGAGCACAACAACAGGCCTGAGTCACTTCTCAAGTTGTTTCACATTTGGAGAATCCAAAAGCCACAGGGCTCACAGGGCTGGTGATCCTTTAAAGACACTCAGTGAACACAGTGCCAGTGAAAAAGGCAGAGCAAGCACTTGAAGCATGTTCTGCGTGCCAGAGATCTCTGCCACGGTGCCAAAGAGTCCCTCAGCTACTCCCACCCTACAGCTTCCCACCGCCTTGTTCCAGAGTTTCCTTGGCATAATCTGTGTTAGTCACCACAGCCAGGCATTCCAGGGGCCAGGCATGCCCAGAGTTGCCTGTCAATGGTGCTAAAGGGAAATCTGGGATAGCACTTTAAATTTTACACCAGAGAAAAATAGAAATCTAATAAAATGACAATAGGTTTCCAACTGTTAATCCGCTGCCATTGACTGATTTTAGATTGATTGAAGTTGAAAGAAATAAATATTCCCTTCCCTTCTTTTAAATAAAGCAAAACAAAAAGACACTGTGGAAAACATGTCCTTACTAACGCAAATTTCAACTGGGGTCAAACCACTACCATTGGGGAAAATAGATGCATAAGAACAAAATCCTTATTCAATTTCAGTGCATAGTAAACTAAGCTAACTTATGACTGAAGGGTCATTTTGGCAAAATAATTATAATCAATTTATGATAAAGAGAGGGTGTTTTAAATTGTCTGCTGTTTTATTTGGGTACATAAAGGATATAAAGTCACATTTATGTTACTGCACAGGACAAGGATCCACAGTTATGAAACATTTGCATTACAAAATGATATACGGTTTCTTACCAGAACCTCAGACAAAGATAATTAGATTAAAATATGTTTGTGACAATTTAAAAAAAGATTAATATAAACTACTGATAAAATTCTTCACAAGGGGCATCACTATTGAGGATGTGACTCCTTGCTTCAGTATTATCCATACTTTACTGGTGTCTAATCCTCCAATATATGGATTGTAATATAGAATTAATTGCAGATAGAAGATTTTACATAGCATAGTTATAAAGTTCCTATTCATTGATACACATTTATGACTTCAGGAGTGAGGCTCCTGCAATTCCTCCACCATTTATTGTCAAGTTTAAAGTGGTTTCTGAACGTTCCACATGGAGAGAAAGCTTCTGTGCTCACACGGCCTCCTACAGATGCTGTGTCAGATCACACAGGTTAACGAGACAGGCAGGCGGAAGTGGGAATAAAGGCAGAGCAAACAGGTTAACAATCCCTCACCGAACTTTGTGCCATCCCACACAGGCTGCTCCCAACACCCCGGGCACTGCAGTCAGAGATTTCATCTCAACACACGCACCATGCAGCAGGAAAACTTCCACACCCGATCACAGAAATCAGCCCCAAAGCTCCCCCATTTGGTGCAGAAGCTCTGAGTGTGTTGTAGAGGTCAGATAAACTCAGCTGCCACACTTGATCCCAAAAATCAACCACAAAACACCTCCATTCAGTGCAGAAGTTCCAAGTGTTTTGAAGAGATCAGATGAACTCAACTCCCACACTCCTTTCCATCGATGGTCTGGTTTCCTTCGCCACCTCCACCACCAGTTCCCGCATCTGCCAGACTTCTGTTTATTTTTTAAGCAATCTGACATTTTGGATAAAGATTATTTGTACCTCCAACAGCAGCCTAACCCAAATAATCAAACTAAATGCCCAAATACTGCCTTTTATGCCCTAGCTGCAGTAAACAACCCAAGTTTAATGTTACCCAGCACACGCACTTCAGCACCATGGTCTGCGAGAAAGTTTTGTGAGTCTTACAAAGGCACAGATCTAAAGTGGAAAAATTAAGTGTCTGTAACAAACACATCAGCACTTCAGGGTCTCTCTATGAGAGATGGAAAGCTCAGGAATAAAAGGATTTCCAGGCAAAGGAAGCTCTTGCTAAGAGGGCCAATGCTGAGTGGTTCCCACAGTGACACTTGTGAGGCACAAGTTCAGTTCAGGCAATGCACAAGTCCCCATAACATAAAACATGGAAATTAATCTCTCTCATCAAAACCTGCTCTAAGAAAACACACTTTGACAGAAAGTAAATAAAAATCTAACCCTCCCCAAAAAACTCGACAGAGCCAAAGTGAGGGAGGGCAGCAGTCAATTTGAAATTTGAAGTAGCTGGGAAAAGTGTCCCCAAAATGTAAGGAATTGCTGCAGGGAAATCTTAGAATCCTCTCCCCCTATTCTACATTGCTGGTCCACAGTGTGGAGCCCCTGAGGTGTTTTCCTGGGGTATCCCAGCCAAGTTATTCCCTGTAGCCAGGCAGCAAACCGAGCTCAGTGGTTTAGCAAAGAGGGTCTCAGGTCACTGCTGAGTGCAGCCTGACAGGATAATGCAGAGCCAGCTATCAGGCCTTCTCTCAGGGTAAACACCACAGAGTGAGTAATCCAAAAGGATTTTGCTTCTGACAAATAATGCTTTGGAGACAGTCTGGGATGGCCCAGCTTTTGGACAATCCTAATTCACACACTTGAGACAGAGAGCTGCACATCCTCACCCTGCAACACCTGGGGCAGTGGCTCCCCAGCCAGCTTTGAATAGACAGAGATTGCCTGGGAAAAATGGTGGGGAGAAGGAGATGATCCCTGGAGAAAGGGAAATTGGGCTCCAGAACAAAGGGGAAAGACAAGGGAGGGAGCACTTCATGCAGAGAAGGGCATCTGAGAGGTGCAGGCATTGAAGCAAATGGGAAGGGAATTTCATTGAGGACAGTTTCCAGTCAAAAAGCCAGTGATTGATGGAAAACAAGCCTGAATTCAGGGAACCAGCTGCAATAATGCAGTGGACAAATGCAGTTGTTAATTTTGGGGGTTTTTGTGACTATCCTCTTTCCTCAAGACACTTTTGCATTTTAGTTCAGTAATATTATGGCATAATGAATCTTGACTTTTACAGTTATTTTAATCTCCTTATAAAAGATTACTGTAGAGAAAAGTAATGTCTTTTCTGTGTTCAAACCCTGGATAACTTTTTCAGCCAGTGTAAAATGCCGCTTATCAGGGATTTACTTGCTCAGAAAAAGGCTGTGGGGCTTTTTTGCAGGCTCTGGTTTCAGCTGCAGCTCAAGCACAGTCAGTTTGGTTATCTCCAAGTCATATTCTGTGGCACAAGATAGATTACATCTCAGAAAACAACACAGGCCATACAGAGACTTGGACCCATCTGAGTAGTCTGAAGTGAAGATCCATGAGAATTCTGAAACCATTAAACCTTTGTGAGATGGATGCACCTGGCCCACGTTTTCTCTTGCAGAAATTCATGATAAAGGACAAAGCTGTTTGACAACATTTCCTCTGTCCCAGGCCACTGAAAAAAAAACTTCCTGATGCCATCACAGTGGGGAATTATAAGATGCCCCACCCAATCAGGTTAATATAAATAATGATGCTTCCTCCTGAACACAAAATGTTGAGGAGGTAGGAGAAAAAAAAAAAAAATCATAACATAATCAGTAAAGTAATTTTATAGGCAAGAACAGAGCTTTCAACAGCTTGACTGCAAACCTAAAATCCAACGGCTTTGGAAGGAGTAAGAAGAAAGTGAAAGCAGAATATAAAAGAGCAAGGTGCTCTTTAGGATTGAATTAATAATGTAGAAAAACCTCCCAAGTAAGAAACGCCAATCCTGAAAGGAAAAATAAAATGTCACTGCAGTCTAAAATACTTCATCAATAATAAATACGGTTCACTCTGAATGAGGTCTGTTGGCTCATTTTTTCCTGTAGAAGTGCTGTAAATGCAAGTTACCGCCTACAAGCTGCCTTTGTTGCACGCACAAGAGACGTTCTGCTGCTCAGCTCCAGCAATTTGAGGAGGAGCCTCTGCAGCTCCTGCCAGCACCTCTGAGCCCTAACCAAACCAAACCAAACCAAACCAAACCAAACCAAACCAAACCAATGAATGTGAATCCCTCCCTTGGCAAGAGCCTTACCTTGCCCACATCCTCACAGCCAGGATGATGCCTTAAGTTTTAGCTTTCTCATTTTTCAGATTCTGTGCTGCCTAGAGGTGTAGCTCTGAGTTTCATTTTAAGTGTTAGAAAGTTCTCTTCACAGGGTAGTTAGACAAAACTATTCCTTTCTAGCTTGAGAACCAAGAACAATGGTTAAAAGTTTTCAGGCCCAAAAGCACAAACTACAGTGGGTTGAGGAGAGAAAACAAGAAGGATGAGATTTCATCATCTGAAGCTGTAATTGGACAATTAGCACCAATATGCAAATGGACCAAAATTAATAAAAGCGTGAGCCCTCATGACTGGTTGTCCATTTTATGTCCATTTTGTGCCCATTTTGGGTCCCCCTTAGGGGTAGCCCTGGCCAGGCTCTTGTATTGCCCAAGGTGTATTCTTAATGGCCTTTTAATAAATATCTACTTTATTCTTTAACTCTGTCTAGTCTTTGTTGTAGGTCAGCCTCTCAAGGCATCAGTTCTGGCACCCCAGATGAGACAGAATCCTCCATTCAGCAGGGGAAGCTCCAGGGGAGCAATTAAACAAAACAGGAGCTGTGGCTCCCACATAAATCTCTCTATTTATCTTCACCAAGGCCTGGGGAAGCAAAGGTCGGCATGCCCTCTGCAGCACCCAGGACATTCCAACATTCCCACACCACCTGCAGCCTTTCCATTTCTCTTTTGAAGCTTAATTGATGCCCTCTTTTCCTAATCAGCTGCAGCGAAGCAATAAACCCTGACGAGGCAGGCGTTATCAGGAGACAGCTTAGTATGCCCAACACAAGATGCTCTACAGGTCAATTAACAAACCATATTCTCAGCCAGACGTTTTTGGGAGTGAAACCAGTATAAATTAACAGGCTTCAGAGTTGCTTCAGTAATTTTCTCCCTCTGTCTCTCTTCCCACCCCCCTTACCCCCTAAGTTTGAAAGGCATTTGAGGAGGAGACTAAGGAAAAAAAAAAAGTAATTTAAGGAGTTTTTCTTCATATTTTTATTAAACAAAGGCAGTAGTTTCTGAAATGGAAACAGCAGCCTTTTGCAGTTATATTTAAGTCTGAAAGCAGATTTTTGCACTATCTTTCTGTAGTGAGGGAAGGAACTAAAAGATCCTTGTGCCTGGCTGTGCACAATTAAATGGTCTGGGGACATGAGTCAAGTTAAATTATAAATCCTCCCAGATTCATTTCATACAATCCCAGTGTGAAAGCCTTTATCCATGAAATCAGCTTACATGTACCATCTAATTTCAGATTGAGACTTGAAAGTTTCCCATAATCCACAAAATTTGAATCTGAAAGATGTAACAGTTTCACTGTGAAGGATGGTGACCACCGAGTCAGCCCTTCCAGGAGGGGAGTTGTAGGTGATGTGTGTTGGGTTTGTGGAATAATATGGGTAGATTTGATATCTGGAAAAATCAAGAGACAAATAAATATGTATCAGGGTGCTCTTTTTTGTTTTTCCTTTTTTAATCTTTCTGAGTGGTTTCTATTTGACTTGTGCTTTACTAAAAAACAAAACAAAACAAAACAAAAACCTTCTCCCCCCAAAAAAAAACCCCAAAAAACCAAAAACAAAACAAAAAAACCAAACAAAAAAGAAAAACAAACAAACAAACAAACAAAAAAAAAAAAAAAAAAAAAAACAAAACCAAACCAAAAACCCACGACAGATATTTTATTTTTTCATAAAATTCTTAGGAATCACACAATAGAAATTAGCTGAGGAAACT
Source organism: Hirundo rustica (assembly GCF_015227805.2). Classification (NCBI taxonomy): domain Eukaryota; kingdom Metazoa; phylum Chordata; class Aves; order Passeriformes; family Hirundinidae; genus Hirundo; species Hirundo rustica. Next base: position 3,349,351 of record NC_053454.1, on the reverse strand, counting down.
GATGGTGATAGAATAGGATGCAGTAACAATATATGTCTCAAAATGCAACCCACAACAGTACAAAAAATATTTTTACTGATGAAACATCTTTAGAAATTTAACAGAGATTACTGGTTTACATGTGACTATCTGTGTGGGTGTAGACTTAGACTAATCCAGTTTTATTTTTCTTATTATCAGCCTGGTTAGGGAGGTTCAGTGAGAGTCTCCAATATCTGTCTCTTATTCAGAGGATGCAGTGGCCAGTGGTTTAGGTCTCTTTTAGTCTGAAAATTTATATGAAACATTTACAGACTTTTAATTTTTTTCTTTAATATACAGCATATATTTACACAAAGTGGGATAGGAAAGCCTGCATCAGCCTGGATAAGCACAATATCACAATATGCTCAGCTGACTGCAATTTCACCATGAAAAATCCTTAGGATGATGAAAAGGGATGAAGAGAGACTTTGAAGATCCATCAAATCCCCATATTTCCTACATTCTTCCTCAAGATCTATTAAAATTTAAATGATAAAGGCTCCATACACCTTTGCATCTCTCTTAAATTTAACTTCAAATAAATACATATTTAAAGTTATTTTAACCTATTTCTTCACTTGTTTCCAAGGAATTAGTCCTAGAACTTCAAGATGACAATACCTGACCATGTCCTGTTTCATTTCAGGATTTGTTTTTTGAGGCTTCTTTCCAAAGTGTTTTCAGAGATGCCAGTACAAAATTCTTTTTATCCTCCTCACAAAGATCTTAATTTGAAAATTTTCAAGGTACAATCTGAAGTCACACAAGTGCTGTCACAGAGCTATAGACAGAGATAACCCCCTTTTCATGATTATTTTAAAAGCAAAGAAATTTTTAAAGGGACAGATTTGTGCAAAAAATCAAATCCCAGCCCTAAAATCTTAGTGGGTGAAACAGTGGTCTAGGTCCCCTTCAATCATGAGAGATGCTTCCAGCTTCTTCAGGCTGAAGTGATGGAAGTTTACTCATAAAAAAGAAAGAAAAGGTAGAAGTGGATAACTCAAAACAGGAAAAAAGATATTAAGAAATAAAGAAAGAGAAAAGGAAACCTTCAAGGTCTTATACAATACAGTTTTTTTGACTTCAGGAAATACCTATGATTTATGAACTTATATCACTCCTTCCCACAGATACTTCTTTCATGTGTCCATGCAAAATAGGAGCTCAGATGCAAACTTGTTTTGTTTTGTTTTGTTTCTTTTGTTTTGTTTTCCTACAATCACTTTACAAAGTCACTCTTGTAGGTAAAAGGGAAAAAAAGAAGATTATTTCTATGAGCGGTAGAAGTACTTGAAGATGGACACATTGAGAAAAGCTAAAATCTCCTCCTGTGGACCTGTGACTCATGTTCAGTGTACAATAAAGCTGATGTTTGAGATACCTGCAGCAGACCCTGTGCCCTCAGGCAGGGAATCTTTCCACTAATCCACACAAACACAAACCTGTGGTTTAAACTGCTCCCAGTGACAGGAATCTCCCACAGCGTGTGTGGGATTTTCGAGGCATCACTGCCAGTGAAGGGAGATCATAAAACTCTGCCCTTTGCTCCCCAAATATGGAAAATTGTGTGAGCACCCAAATCAGTTTAGATCAGGGCACTAGGGAAGATGCCTTAAGTTTTAGCTTTCATGTTTTTCAGATTCTGTTCTGCCCAGGGGTGCAGTTCTGAGCTCACATTCAGTGTCACTCAGCTCTCTGCACAGAGCAGGGAGACAAAACAAATCCTTCTCCCACTGGAGACCAAGGACAACTGTTACAAGTTTTCAGGCCCAAAAGCACAAACAACGGTGGACTGAAGGGGGGAAACAAGAAGGATGGGACTTCCCAACCCAAAGCTGTAACTGGACAATTAAACCCCAATATGCAAATGGACCAAAACTTATAAAAGTGTGAGCCCTCATGACCGTTTGTCCATTTTGTGACCATTTTGTGACCATTTTGGGTCCATCTTGGGTGTAGCCCTGGCTCATGTCCTGCCCAAGGTGTATCCTAGAGGCCCTTCATTAAATATCTACTTTATTCTCTAGCTCTGTTCAGTCTCTTTTTCAGATCAGCCTTCCCAAGGCATCAGGGAGAGGTGGAGAAGCTTTTCTTCCCAGCACAAATAACCAACTCCCTGAAAGACCCCGGACCTCTGAGCCCTCCGCTGTGCACTGCAGATTTACAGCTCTCTCTGAAGGAACAGGTGAACCTCAGACGCATGTGGGCTTCATGTACCACTACGACAAAGTACAGTGGTCTCAATTTATTCCACAATTATGGACCAAATGATGGAGCTTCCTTACGGCCTCAGGTGTAGACCATTAAGTAATAATGAAACTTGTGCGTGACAGGAGCTCCTGCAGGTTCCAGGCCTGGGGCTGTGTAATGCTCAGTGCTGCTGGCAAGCTGAGGAAACCCCGGGCCTGGGCTTAACAGAGCCAGACTGGGCTTCCACACAGCCAAAACACGACCAAAACCAAATATAACCCCAGTACAGACTGCTTCTGGGTTCATATATGTATGAATGATTCATTGGGGTTGGAAAAACTCTCTAAAACCATCCAGTCCAACCATTCACCCAGCACAGCCAAGGCCACCACTGACCCATGTCCCCAAGCGCCACATCTGCACATTTTTTGAACACTTCCAGACATGATGAGGCCACCATTTCCCTGGGCAGCCTGTTCCAATACCTGACAACCTTTTCTGTGAAGAAATTTTCCCAATATCCAATCTAAACCTCCCCTGGCCCAGCCTGAGGCCATTCCCTCTCCTCCTGTCCCTGTTCCCTGTGAGCAGAGCCCAAATCCCCCCGGCTGTCCCCTCCTGTCAGGGAGTTGTGCAGAACCACAAGGTCCCTCCTGAGCCTCCTTTTCTCCAGGCTGAGCCCCTTTCCGGCTCCCTCAGCCTCTCTGGGGGCTCCAGACCCTTCTCCAGCTCTGTTCCCTTCCCTGAACACTCTCCAGCCCCTCAATGTCTGTCTTGGAGTGAAGGCCCAAGATATATGTATATATATATAAAAATACACACACATACGATCTGCAGAGATCTTAAAAAACTCAGTACATCCCACCCTGATCTTGTGTGACATTCGTGCACTATTCCAGCTAAATAACAGCCACACCTTCATCCTGGGGAGTAGATTTCTGCTTGTCAGGTTTTTGGTCATTTCTCTGTATCCTGGAAATTTTTGCGCAGGCACACCCAGAGTACACATTATTAAAAATAGTTGCAGTTATAGAAAAATATTCAAAGAGATTATGAGATATTAAGATTTAAAAATGGATTTTTGTTTTCATTTATCCTCCTGCTAGCATCCAGATCTATGGTTTGGTGAGGAAACAGAGCCATAAAGATAATTTAATATGACCTCCTCAAAATGCCAGCCAAAGAACATTTCTTTTTAAAATAATTTCTACATGAAATATTTCAGGAAAAGAAAATAATAGATCAAACACATCCTTCTAGCAGAGCCATTACCTCTGAATATTCTAGGAGGCTTTGAAAACACATCTTCCTTATGTTTAATTTTTAGTGAGCTGGGATAAAGCAGGTAAGGATAAACATTTCACATTCCGCAGCAATTCCACTCTTTTCAAGCCCATTATTATGCAGGAGCTACCAAACACTGGAACTTTGAAATTTTGCCCAGAGGGAGAAGGTAAGATTGGGTAGCAGCTACTCACCTATGACACCTCACCTAACATTATCAAAAGAAGGAAACATTCTTCAAGTAATTAAATATTTATTCCTTTAAAGTTATAACTAGAGCACAAAAATACATATCTACCTCCCACAGCTTTTATCAAGCTGTCAAGTTCTCCATAACTTGGTGTTAACTGAGTCATAAAGGGAAAAATATCTAAAGCAGGAGAAATGTGTGAACCCTTGCTTGAGGATGCACTTGGTCATTCAGTGAGAAACAGGAAAAAAATCTTGGTTATTCCTGATCTCTGCAGGTGCAGCTCAGCAGCAAGATCAGGGTGTGCTCAACTTCCAAACAGGCGCCTGAATTCCCTGCTAGGATGGCGTGGGATAACGTGCCTGCCCTTGGACACAGCTCCAGACCTGACCTTTCACTTCTGGGTAAACTCCTGATGAAGTTTCAACCAAAAATCTTTATTCTTTTTGTCTCTTCAGATTCTTCCTTCTCCACACACATATTCATCATCTTACAAACTAACTGAACAGCCCAGCCTGGTCTGAGGGTTTGTTTATAAATTGTAAACAACTGAGTGTATTTATAGAAAGAGTAAAAAGAGATACATTGACTTATTTCCATTATAAGCCTTTAATTCAGATTCATACCAGGGGGATTTATTTAAAAAAACTCCAAACCTATTAATTTTTTTGCTTCAAAATCCAACTGAAATCTGCATTTTTATATGCAGAAATGTCATTTTAAGTCTACATATATCCATCCTCTGTATTAAAATTGAGTTTCAGAGAGACACGGTAACCTTGCTTTGTCCAGCTGTCTTTGAGATACAGAACAAAGCAGCAGATATAAAAATATCCACACAATATTTTTGTTTTCATAGGACTGTTTCTCTCTGCGTTTCCACACCTTGGTCCACCTCTTTCTAAGGTGTAAAAGATCTGAACTATTGACCAGCATTTCACACTCGGAGGGCAGTGTGGTAGGAAAATACTGGATCAAAGTGAATCTCTGCAGATGCTTTATCCCCTGCTCCCTTTTTGCCAAAGCATTTGTTCAGCTTTAAACCTAGGAAAACTATAATTCATAAGGAGCCAAGCACTTAAACTCATGTGTGAATTTAATAATGAGATTGAGATCAGTGGGCACTAGGGATTAAAAAGTGCTATGTCTCAGTAATGGACTAAGTTATTTTGCTACAATTCAAACTTCTATTCCTTCATAGTAATGACTGGCTCAGTAGCTCCTTGACCTAAAATACATATTTAGCTATGTTAATTCTTGACTTTCAGATTCCCAATTTAATAAATAAACAATGGAAAACAAAAACAAAACAAAAAACATGCAAACAAACAAAACAAAACCAAACAACTTAGGAAATTATTGTGAAAATTATCTACAGGCTTTCTGTGTTCTCTGATTTCTTAATCCAGGAACTGTCTCCTTGCTGAAGATGTGTATTATAAATTGAAATACCTTCATGGCCATTTTCCTGTGGTTTATTAAAATGGGAAAGCCAAAATGGGAAGTTTATCAAAATGGAAAGCCAAAAATTTTCTCTAGCCTTCTTCTTATAGCCACAGGTAAAAAGCTACAGACATTTCTGACTGATTTTGGTAGCTTGGGTGTCTAATTCTCACAGAGAAAATACAATGCCTGCCATATGAATACCAAGAAGGGTGACCACAGAATTTAAAACCACACTAGCAACTGTCCCCAGCTCAGAGAGGCCTCTCTGACCTTCATGATGACCTTCAAAACTGCCATTTGCTGTATATTTATCAGCTGGAAGCAAATTATATAAAAATAACTAAGTTTTGTCATTAAATATATATATACATATATTAACTTCTCCTGCATTTTAGGTACAACTTGAAAATTTTCCATGTTGTAGCTACACAGGAAGATGTGATACCTACACATATTTTGGCTGAGAATCAAGGTGATAGTCATGAAAAAGATGCAGATTTCTGAGCAAATGTGGAGTTCCCTTTTTTTAATGGAGGACTGTCTCTAGAGAATATTTCTGAAATCCACGTTATTTTTTTAATGCCTACCCTTTATACTACACTCAAAATTCTTCTAGATCTGTTAAGATTTGCAAGATTTCAAGATGGAAAGTCTGTGGGATGAATTCTCAATTGGTGCAGTTAATGGAATTATCATTGTGGCAATTGTGACATTGTGAAAATGAATGTCATTAATTTACTTATTTTAAGAAAGAAAAATAAATTGAACTTTCTGTTTGACAGTTCACTTTGTAACACTGGATTTTTGAGTTCTAAAGGCCAGTGGTTACTTTTTACTTATTTAGTAATTTCATAGAATCATAGAATGGTTTGGCTTGGAAACTAAAGACCATATAGTTCAAAACTGTCGGTGCCTTACCTGATTTAGTTTCTCCCTGCATGACAGAAGTTCCAGATTTTGTGATGCTTCTCATGTTTCCATGTACTTTTCCATCCCTTGTTTCAGAGGAGTGGACAAAAGCTGCATGAACAATTCAAACACAGGCACCTGCTATTTTCCTCTATCAAACCTGTCCTCATCCTGTTGGCTTTACTACATGAGCTGGGGACTGAACTGGCACATCCTGGTTGGTTCTTGGCTCATTTTTTTCATGTGAATTACTTTATCATTTATCAACGTTACATTTTATTGTGTGACCATGAAGATATTTAGAGCATAGATGGACAAAAGACAAATAATCCCTCCAAAAGTAGGATTCTACTGCCATGGACTAATTGTCCAGAATCACTCTGGATTCTTCCCTCACTGACTCTGATTTTCCTGGAGCATTTTACAGACACAGTCACTATTCTGAGTGGGTGACTGAACCCAGATTTCACTATGATCTTAACCCATGGAGACCCCAGCACTGGAGAGTCCACATGTCCACAGAGTCCATTAGACTAAACTTTTCCAAACTTGAGATGCCTTTTAAAGCAACAACATAATTTTAAAGCAACCACTGAGTTAATCCATCAGAATTTTAGAGGAAAACACTCCTGAAGAAGTTATTACTTTTATTCATGGCAAATTGCCTATTTTCCTTTTTCATGCAGCACACCAGGACATTTTTACTTGTCTGCTATTTGCTATTTTTGTCTTTAGTCTCTTTATCTGTCTTTTGTCTTTGTAATTTCATTTGTAAAGATCCCAATTACTTTTAGGGGGTAATTGTTACCACAAGCAATGTCAGACTCCAGGGCTTTACAAGAAAGCTCTGCAAGGACTTCCCCACCTCTCATATATTTTGGTCATGTCTGCACTCTCCAGCTCTGATTGGGGAACTGCTTTTATTACACAGTACAACCAAACAAAGCAAAAATAGTAATTTCCTAAAAGACCTCTGAGAGTACATTTCTTTACATAGACTGTGTAGGAGGGCAATAGAACAAAATTTGGTGCTTTGCTATTCTGAGGAATAATCAGCGTATCTGAGACAACATCCAAACATCATAAACTCTGCAAGGGCTACACTTGTCACTATTGGTGTCACTCAGTGTTTACCACAGTGTTCCAAATTCCCCGTGAGACCATCAACATTCCCTTAACTTGATAGTATCTAATTATATGGAAAATTAACAAATGCTCGTTTTCTTTTATATAGTCACCCAGACTTTTTGATAATGATAATACAAGCTCTGTAGTAAAGTAAGTGTTGGTGGTAAAAAGGAATTAAAGTAGATATTTGTGCAGTGAACTTTGCACAGGTCTGTGAAGTGTGGCACAACAGATGATTCCAAGGTTTTGAAGCGCCAACCTTACAAGTGAATAAATTGAATTATCTTTGTGATTGTTCTGCGGTGTTGCATATAAACAAATAATTTCATCCCGCATGATCTCGTATGTCTCATATGTACTGAGGGTTAAATCTGTCTCAGATTGAAACCCTGGTTTTGACCCACTGACCATGTTTGGCTTATTCTGGTTATTAAAAAATGAGAAAATTCACAAAAATTAAGAATAAAAAAGAAAGTATGAGGCAGAACTAGTAACTCTATATATCAACTATGATTCAGGAGATCACCTGTGCATTAAAGGAGATGAGCCAGATTGAGGATTCCCAGGTTAAATGAGTTTATTGAGTTAGTGGTTACAATGGTATGTCAGATACCTGTAATCCAAGCTACACCTACATAATTGCCTCTAAATTCTCACACTGTCAGTTTCCGTGTCTCTAAACATTCCACCACCAGGTCTTCTATTACTAATATAATAATAATAATAATCAGAATAATAATCATAATATAAAAGGCAATGTCAATCACCATATTGTGCTTCATACTCCACCATAAGGAATTCAATTGGCAAAAGTAAACCTCTGGTCATAGTAATGGGATTAATTGAAATGTGAGCAATCATAACATTACTAGAATATAAAGAACAAAATCTGGTTCAAAAGAAGCATTTTTAACATGAATTAGTTTGAATCTGTTTTAAAAATTCACATACTATAATGAAGATGACTTAAAAGTTATATCATTTAATTAGTGGGCCACACATTGAAGCATATTGGCTAGTACATTTTTGCACTGCAACAGAAGCAATACAAGCTTTATGGTCTACTATTACAATTCCTTTTTTTTTTTTTCCACTTAATATACCTGCCAACCTAATGTTTCTTGCATGCATAAAAATTTCGGGGTTTAGATTTGAATTTATCATTTATTCCACATGTATACCCCCACGATGCAAATTCTTTGGCCAATTTAATGCTATTGTTTAGTTTAAAAAGGAAGCCTGGAGTTAAGTCCACTTAGCATCAGAAGGTGATGCCCTGAATTTTGGGCACTGCAGAGAGTTATTTACTGGAACAGAGTCTGAGGTCACATGCAAATTGTCACTTTGTCCCCCCCAACCCCATGCCAGATGCACACAAGTCGGCAGGTATGCATACAAAAAAAGAATACAAAACCCTCCTGGTAAAGCTCAGTGGTTTAGAATGAATCCATAGCTTTAAATTCACTTAAGGCCTGTACAGGGGAAATATGTTTCTTCTGTGACCCTCTCCTCACTCTTGTCTGATATTCTTCTGGTTTTTCTCTCTTTACTAGAGGTTTCTTCTCAGGGGCCTTCATCTTCCAAGATACAACGGGAGAGTTCACTGCAGCAGTGCCATAGACCTTCTGATATTTAGTAGAAGCCACATATGATGCTTTCACTGTAAGGACCACAGCATTCATCAGGTTTTTAGCTGCCTGGATGAGAGAAGTGGCACTGTCCAGCTACAAACAGAAAACAAAATGAAATATAGCAAGGTTACTCCAAAATAAAATACAGCAAGGACATTGCACGGCTGGATCACTGGGCCATTTCCTGACTGGAGCCTGGATCCTTCTAGATCTCATTAAAGATGGAGTAAATCCACTTCCTCGGGGTTACCTTGGAGTATCCAGCACTGGCAACATCATGCACTGAACAGTAAAGGTGAGACTGTGGTACCTCACACTAAAGATTTTAATAAGTTAAAGGAAAAGCTTGTGTTGTCTGCAGGTTGTTTTTTTGTTTGTCTCTGAGTTTTTTTCTGGTTGTTGATAATTTTTCTACAGTTTAAGAAGTTTTCTGTTTTCTCACAAAAACCCCTTTACTTCTCACTTAAACCTTTAAAAATTTACTGTTACGTGTCAACTGCAAAACAGGTCAACAGGGACTTTCCCCAAGTGTTCCAGTTTGTTCTAATTATTCCTGTTAAGCCCAGGGTAACACCCCCAGTGATGTCTACAGGAACAGTGTGAGGCCAGCACTGAGCTTGTTAGAGAATCCCACCTGAAAAGATGAAAGGAGGTTCTGAAACCCCTGCAGAAATGAAAAGATGAGACCGTTAACTGCAGGTTTTGGCAGCTCCTGTAATGTGTGAGTTACTCATAGTCTCAAGGAATGTTACTTTGTGGTTACCAGGCTTTTTGTGTCTTTGCGCTTCTCCCATGCACCAACCTGCCTGAGGTTCCTGGGTGTGCTCGGGATGTAAGAGCCCTTAAGGACCTGCTGAGCTTCAAAACACCAGGACTTCCAGTCAGCAAACTTCCATCACACACTGAAGTGAAGTACACACCCCTGGCCAAAATTTTCAAAAGGATTTCGACATATAATGGGGACTTCCAAGGCAGTGTCTCAATGTTCCACAATGTGAATCAGGCACTCACCAGATCCAAGCAGATATTCTCAAAGTAACACGTCCTACAAATACGCTCCTAAGGACTGTAGCAAGCAAAGCTGCTACTTATGATGTTCAATTATCCCTTTCCTAAAACACTGAAGCGTGGGATTCACTTTAAATTTTTTTTTTTGTGGTAAAGCCTTTCAGATATACAATGGAAGCTGCTTCAATTATTTATGTCCTTCCCACACTGTAGGAATGATACGGGATGCAGTATTACTTTACCTCTTTGATTCCACCCCACATGTTCAGTAAGTTTTTTAGCTAATTTTAATTAGTACAAATGGCCTGTGCCACTCCAAACCTTTCTTGCTCCCTACTGTGGAAGCATATGGCTCTGTAATATAAATGCTAAGCAAGGTAAGCAGGACAAACAGTCACAAGGTAATAACAAAAGCCACACCATACTTCACCTCAAGCATTTTAAATCATTAAGAGAAGAGTTCAGGAGAAATCTTCGGAAGTGTCAGTGACTGATGTGAACAAAACCAGACATTATAGAAAGCTTGTATCTGAAACTACATTAATCTATACTTACCTGGGGTATTTTATTTCCTCTGCTTTGGCCTTAAACTCATTATGGTTCACCAAATACATAAACAGCCACACAGTGAGGTAAAAACCAAAAAAACAAAGCACTTTAATGATATTCATGTACATGGTGCCATTCCCTGAAATGCACAGTTAATTGCTTGCTCCTAGTAAATATTTTTCCTAGGGACTAATTTGTATTTCTGTTAGTAAAAGAAATGAAGTTAAAAGATGGAAAATTACATTACATGGCAGAAACATGACTGTTCAATAGGGAGTAATGAAATATAATCCAGTCTAGTGTTATTCTATAACCACACTGCTGCATGATTTATAAGGCAATCTGTATGTTTGTTGGCAAATAACAGATCACACTCTATTAAATTAGGATATTCTAATTTACTACAGAGATCTACAATCAAGCATTATTCATTGTTAAATGATTCTTTTTGAAACACTGGTGGATTGATATTGAATATAAAGTGATACCATCAAACAGTGTTTACTTCATAATCAGTGTGGATAAACTGACTGGATTGAGCCTCTCTTACACATTCCTGAATGAATTCTGGTTGCTGAAGTTTTCCAACAGCTTCACATTTTCCACCATGAAAAGCTGTTTTACATACATTAAGAAACAGAATAATTAAAGGAAGCATTTTAAAATGAGGGGGCACCAAAATACGAGGCTTAAACCCAAACACAGAGCTCAATCCACACCTCTGAACATAGTAATCAGTAATTTTATGGACATTAGTGATAAGGGCATGCAGACTCTTGCACTTCTTCATGACCAGATGCAGGCTACAATGACCCCTCTTAGGAAACCAAGTTTTGTATTTTGGTGACATTTTAACTCTCTTCAGTTTCAATATTCTGTTAGAGTAGATAAGAGCTACCTGTTTTCACCATTATTAATCACATTTTAAGATGCAGATACTCAGCCTTTCACCCCAGCATCCACTTCCGAGTCTTGGAACCAGAAAAGAGACATAAAACCTCATCACAGGCTATGAGTGTTCTCCAAAATCTGCTGATGGTCATTCCATGCATCCAAGTTGGCCACCTAAGCAACTTCCAATGATTTTCTTATGGCCTCCAGTTCCTTGCTTGTATTGTGGCTCAGTAAAGAAGAATTAAACTGAATGAACATCATTCCAATTAACATGTAGATCTTCCTACACCACCGTGTTGCTCCAGCTCTAAGCTGTGCTTTGCCACACTGGCACAAAGCTGGAATGAGGCAGCAGTGAATCAAGCCCTGAGTGAGTTAATTCCTTACAAAATCTGGGCACAGAAATACATGCACTTTTCCCAACATTATGTTAACAATAAAAAATCATTAGAATGAAAATTAACATTTTAAATAAAAGCACCACTAAGAAAACTACTTCACAGTACAGAAGGCAACCTTTACTCCCTGTAATACCCACAGAATTATAACAATGAATTTTGGTCCTAACAGCCAACAGAGCCTTTGACCTTCTGCAAAAAGTAATGGTGTTCTGCTGCTTAGACCTCTTTAAACATATGTTTGCATGCTTTTAGGGGGGAAAAAAATAATAATAAAAAAACCCAACGCTCTCTCAACCATAAAAGATAAACATAGGTTACTGTCCCACAGAACTCTAAGAACAGTGAATGCTGAGGAAAATTAAAAATTCATAAAGAACCCAAGAATAACTGCACTGGACCTGGCCACGTAGAATAATTAAGGTTGGAAAAGATCTACTAAGAATATAATTTCAGGTTTACTTCCGACTAGAGAAAATCCTTCAGGTTTTGAGGAGTTTTTTGAGCTGCTTATCAGCTGTTCTGCAATTTTCCTGCGCTATTTGCAGAATTTTCCAGAATCTTGAGATAATCAAGATTTCTTGCTTCCTTTACACATACGCATAACCTAAGTAAAATAACCAGCAATTGCAATGGCAAAATAGCTGAAGAAATGGGAGGGAATAAAGCTGGAAATTTTTGTCCTTAACAGTAAAGCAATGAAAAGAGATGTTCTCCCTGCATTGTCACACCGTTGTAATGGGGAAGAGAAAATCTAACTTCCAGAGATGTCTTCATATTTATTATAATAAATATCCATAAAAAGTAAGGGAAACTGAGGGAAAAAAAAAACCCCGTCTTTCCGGTGAGTAAGGACACAGAATGGGTAGTTTTAAAAGAGCTGGTTGATTTAGAATGTTCTGTATTGTTACTGCTATTTTTAATAAACCTTGAAAAGTGGGTGAAGACATCAAAAGAATGGTAGATAGTTTCTACTCTCAAAATATTTGAGCGATGAAAATAAAATGACCTGTGAAATTATAGGCCAGCTCAGCTGACAGCAGTCCCAAATTAAATGATGCAATGTCTGTGACAGACCCCATAAATAGAGGAAAGAAACACAGTTAATGGTAAGCGAAGGGCTGTGTGGGTTAAAATATTTTCAAAGTAACCTACATCATATTTTGGTATGATTAAACTTTGAATTGCTTAAAATAATGCTGTGTGTATAATTGGATCTTTGAAAGGTCTTTTGCTTAGTAATACATGACAGTTTGATTAAAAACTCAGTTGACACAAAACTAACAAGACACATACATAGAAGGATTCCAGATTCCCCAGCAGCTGCTTCCAGAAGTACACACACACACACACATACACACACACACACACACACAAAAATCAGTGCTCAACAGAGAATTTCGCAGTGGGGTCTTGGAGAAACCATTTGGAGGCTTCACAATATTAGTATTTCTGCTAAAAACTTGAAAAGGAAGCAATTAATTTGACAAAATTTGCAGATGATAATTGGGAAAGTGTCAAGTCGTGCAGAGGGCAAGTGATTGACATCTAATTAGCTGCTAAAAGTCACAAAAGTAGATTTAGTTTTGGCCAGATCTACAGCAGATGATCCCTAATCACAAAATGAGGCACTTTATTCTCTGCAGGATCCCAGCCAATCACTCCTTGAATACACAAAAAGGAGGAGACTGATGAAATAGGTTAAATTATCATATTCAATTTATCATCTGTCCACACTTAGGGATACTGAGTCCCCTTCTCAATTCAAGGACAATACTGAGGAACTGGGAAAGAGCTTAAAGAAACTCAGGAACAAAAAACATCATTTATGGGAATGACTCAGCCAGCTCTGTTTTTCCAACTTTCTAGTGAATGATTAAAAAATGAGTTGACTGAAATCAGCAAGTATGTGGTAACAAAGCCGATTACATTTCAAGTTCCACAGGTTAGACAAACATAAAACAAAACTTAAAGGCTGAGAGGTGAAGCAGGCCATTTTAGTTATTAATTACCTGAAATTATTTATTTAGCAGCTATATTAATTAGTCACAAGTACTCATGAAAGATTGATACTATTTCTTGAAATTGTGAAATCAATATTGGATGTTTTTGCTTAATATGTATTTACTATCGGACATTTTTAGGGAACATCAATTCAGGGAGCCTGTGCACCAGTTCTGCAGGAAGGCAGCTTAGATGATAACAACAGCCCCTACTGACCTTGAAAGGTATGAAAACAAAAAATTAGTATTAGGAGCTATTGATAAATAAGAGTTTGGTCTGGTTCACTTTGTAAAGATTGGAAGGAGCAAATATATTTTATTTTATGTTGAAACAGAACCTGTAGCTCCTCAACTACTCTTGGCTAAGATTTGATTTGTCCACCTTCAGCAGGTGACCTAGGCACTACCAAGCCCTTAAGGCTTACTGTGAATTCTGGGTAAATTCCTTGCTTCTCCTCCTTTCCAAAGGAAGTTCACACTTTCCTGGAAAAGGTGCAGTTGCTCTTATCACACCCCAAAAGTCAATCAAGATTCTCCAGAGAAAATAAGGTTACACTTAAGCAATTATGAACCTGGATGGTAAATCAGGAGTATAGATTTCTCAGATTGTATTCTAAAGCAACAAAACATTTTCCTCTCAGCTGCACTTAGCAGTAAATCCCTTCCTGTGTACACAAGAGGTATGCAAGACAAAGATCTTATTTATAAAATTACATCTTAGGTTTCTGTGGCACATTTCACACATAAAACACGACCCTGTTAGAGGGAGCCAATGTGAGAATGGCCTGTTTGCTATCCAGAGGCTCTCTTCCCTATGGAAGGAGACATCTGCTCTTTATCAGCACTACTATGCAATGGCTGAGGGTCTGCTTCAGTCAGTCACTTCAAAATGTTCACAGGGCTCTTGCTAGCTACAGTCCATTTTGAGAAAATTATCTCACATACTTGAAAATCTCTCTCAAAGAAGTCTTTATCTGGAATGCAATGTGCTCACAATACTGTTGAAAATGGATCTGTAGCTACACAGAGAAAGTTGAATTGTACTTCCTTTCCTAGCTATTTGTTTTCACATTTGACTGCAATTAACTTACTCCTTTATACATGATGAATATTTAATTCATTCTGGGGGTAGTTTTGTTTTATAGGTGCCCAATCCACTGAATAACCACCCTCATCTGCATTTTTTCAATTACAGGTAAGAAACCCATGGGATTCCCAAGCCCATTTGGTTGTATTAAACAAAAGCTGCCACGTCTAAGGACAGCAGAAAGCACAAAAATAGAGCAATAACTATGGGTATCTTCTGTCTTCTATGGACTACTGTCATTTTAAAACACATTACCAACTGCTGTATGCTAATTTGCAAAAGCAGAAGCAAATAAAAATACTCCCAGAACTGACATTCCCAGTAAAAGTTAAACGGGCATAATAGAAATGCATTTCTACATTTGCATTACTTATTCCAAGTAAATTTTTTAGTATTTTAGAATCAAAAGCATAAATGACAAAATGATATCCTAATTCATTTGCTTTGAGAACACTTAATGTGAAAGCTCATATTTTAACAACTGAAATGGTGAAATGACAAAAAGACAATTGGAAACACCTGTAAGTTAACTAATTACCTAATTACTTAATTAACTAATTACCTAATTACTTAATTTATTTTCTGGAAAATAATTATTACTGGTATCTTTCCAGCCTGCAGGTCCCAAAGGTGAAAATACATTTTTGAATTTTTGATAGATATTAGGTTTTTTTCTATTCAGGAAATGCATTTACAGTGAATAAATTATTTCTCCAATACTATTGCTATTAAAAAAAAAAAAAAATTACAATTTTTCCTGTAGTTACCAAATATAATGTAGGTTATTTCCTCAGTATTTAACATATAACATTAACATCTTGTTGCATTCCTTTCAGAATTTAATGGGGGAAATTATTTTGACCCATAACAAAAAATCTCTCAGAAATATTTTATTTTCTGTTTCTGCTCATTATCTGCCATTTCACAGGAGGAAAAAGATGCCGAATCAGTACAATCATTGCCACTCACCAGAAACTCTGTAAGGACAAGCAAGCCCATACAGCATTGAAATTTTAAAAATTCAATTCCTTTAGCACTCTTTTTCATCCTGCAGCCCTGTCTCAGAACTTTCAGAGTCTGTTGCTGAATTAAAGTATTTCACAACAATCTGAATGCCAAAACATCTGGAAAAAATCTACAGGACCAGGAAGAACTCTTCAGTGAATAAAGCTAAATGAGTTTTGTAGACGGGAACAGGATTTCACTCCACAAATTTGTTCGTTTATACCACAAGTTTTCTTTGCTAAGGTGGAATGTAGAGGAAGAAACACTTTCTGCAACAACTCACAACTGAGAAACATGGGAATGAGTCTTCTGCCATGATGACTTCAGGGGCTTTTTCTTCCAAATCTTTCTCATTCTGCACAGAATGAATGTCTGGAGGATGATGCCAAGGGTGGAATGTCCTGGACAAGAGCAGGATTGTCTAATGGCCATCAGAATTCCAACGCTACCTGAAGCAAACTTGGCACAACCACATTTACAACTTCAAAACCATTCTGCCCCATGGAGTTTGCTCTGAGTTCCTGGATGATTAACAGAAAATAGAATTTTCTGTGACTGATTTAAACCCAATATTCAAGAAGATAAAACGTCTACAGAAAGATGAAGTCCAAACTGTCATGGGAGAGGCAAACTTCAACTATAACTAAAACTTTTTTTATACTGCCAGGAGGATTCCTGAAGAAAATTGGAGTATGAAGTCTGTCAAAACTCAGTATGAAGCCCAATAAAAAAGCAATTTACACTAATTTACACAGGGATTCACATGTCTGAAGTCTACCCAAGACACAACATTGTCTGAACCATAGGTCACACAAAAGCACGGGCAGGTCTCCATCAAATACATCAGTACACATTTCCATTATCATATCCAATTGCAGCTAAATCTGAAAAAAAAGAGGAAACAGAGGATATCTAACTAATCTGTGCTATTGATCTCCCTGCTCTCAACTGGAGTTCTGACCTGTAATTTGACAACAGAAATACATTTTAAAAACCCAAAATAATCTAGTGCTGTTTCAAGCTGAGTTTTAGGAGTAAATTTTTGTTCTTTATCCAAAGAGCAGATACAATATAAAGGAAAAAATAACATGTCTTTCTAAGACTCTTACCTGAAAGAAGCCCAATCATGTCTGGTTGGCTGGAAATTGTACTCAGTGATAAAATGCAGGAGACTTCGGATAAGAAAAAAAATCAATAAAGCACAGAAACACTCTATGCTTTACACAAGTAAATGTGTTATCTCCTGCTATTCCTCCTGATTTTGTCTCACAGAAAACAAAATGAAGAGCGGCATAAAGTGGGATTTAAGACTGCAATGCTGAGAAATGTGCTATTTCCCCAAATTCTTTTTTAATTTGTACAAGTGTCAGAGTGGTATCTGTATGTGATTTATCTCCACGTCTTCAGCTGTGAGGATCTGCCAGTTTTTGAGGCAAATCTGCTCCTTCAGCTACTTTCTTGTCTCTAAAGTCATGCTTGCCAGGTCAGCACAGGGACACTTTTGAAGATAACTGCTCCATGGGCACAGCTGGCTTTTCTCAGGGAAGGGCTTGGAAAAAATACATCAAATGCATCAGAATAATAAAATAAATAAAATAGTAGAAAAAACTAATATTTATCAATAAAAAACCCTAATATCTATCAATAATAGAAAAAATAAAATTAAATAAAATCTTGTTGTAGAATGGAAGATGATACCAGGAAAAGTATTCCTGGCTTCCTAATATTTGCCTGCTGTTGTTCATGAGTATTTTATGTCTTGCAGAAGCAGATAAAGGCTTCGATCATTCAAGATATTGATCATTTTTGAGGCACTAAAAAGATTTTACTTCCTTGGAGCTGAGGGTCTTTTCAGTGTTGCTCAACTCAATCAGTGAAAACATTCCTTTCTCTGATTACCTGAACACTTTCCAGGACTTTACAGCAATGTGCAATGAAATTAAAAAAAAAAAAAAAAAAAAATCAGAACTCCACAATAGTCTTCAAGGGAAAGCTCTATTGCAGTCAAACAGAGCTGGCTTAATTGTATATAACAAATAATTCCTAATGGAAATTCTATCATTTTATACCAAATAAATTATTTATTATTGACTGTTTTATTTATTCGGCCAACTCAATCAATGGTTAGCAACATTCAGTAAGTAACAAGAGTTCCCTACTAGAAGGAATTTTTTCCCCTGGTCAATTAGTGAACAAACAATTTGTAAATGCATCTGTTCATTACGTTTTTAACTTTAGCTAACACTACATGTCATTAAAACCATTACAACAGGTAACAAGTACCTGTTCTTAATTACTGCAAGCAAATGAAACCAGAACAAAACAGAAACATTTGTAAAGGCTGTTGCAATTCACAGGGAAAGAACAAGTAAAGATGACAGCAAATTGAGCATAAATTGGAATGAATAAAATCTTGCTCTGAATTCTAAGGGCTCATTTTTATTACTCATGTTTTATTATGCAAATATTCTTTAAGGATGAAAAGAACCTTTTGAGGTCATCTAGTGCAATGCCCTGTTGAAAATTTGAATTACATGAGGTAGTTCTGGATTTTGCTGAAATTCGGGTATGTCCAAGGATGGATAATTTCACATCTCTGGGCTAGAGAACTCCACCCTGCACTTGAATTTCACTACTTTCCAGCTAAAAAATGTTTACCTTATATCTAATTGGTATTTCCCATGTGAAAACTTGTTTTTACTGCTTTTCCCATCCCTATGACCATGCAACTCTGACAGGTCTGGATCTGGTTCTTCTAATCCCTCCTCAGAGGAGCTGTAGACAACAGTATCTTCTCTGAGCCTTGTTTTTACACGTGCATATGTATCTATGACCTGCGTAGATGATGTTGGCAATCTCATTTTCACTGCTGCAAGAGCAAGTGTCCTACCCAAATGGGAAAAAAAAAAGAGTAATTGTAGAAAAGAAGGAAAAAAATACATTTTTAAAAAATTTTTAATAGCTCAGTGAAAATGTTTAAATCCAGTACTACTATCTTCAGAAAACACTTCCATTAGGGATTACAAATTTACCTGGAGTCTCCTTTCCTTTGCAGTTCAGTATTTTACGTAATATTTTCCCTGAGCAACAAATGCAGAAGTACTGGTATCCTCAATGATTCAAATAATCCAAATTATTCCTGTGCTCTTCACCTCAGGGCAACCATCCTTCCACAAAACAAATTATTTCAACCACATCTCCAAATCTTGCCACTAATCCAGAATTTACATAAAGGAGGGGAAGATACAGATTTCAGAAGAATGGTGAAATAAAAAAAAGCATTTGCAGAAGCTCTTTTCTTATAAAGTTCTTACATAGTGTACACCAGTCGTAATTATCTACAGACTTGACTGAACTTAGTTGGCATCAGAAAAATTCAGACTGAGTGTCTTTAAATATTAGTCATGATCCACCATGGCTGGTGTCACTTGAACCCCCAGAATTTTTTCAGAAGCCTCCTATTGAGCAATTTCTCTAGGAATGAAAGCAGGCAAAATGGGGCTGTTCCTAAAATCCATTGACTTGGTGTGTTTGGTGACTGAGTTAAAGTGTTCAGAGTTTTCATTTCTACAAATTAAGTCTTATCCTGCACTCAAACTCCCTGATTTCAGGTTCTGGACCAAAAGATTCCAGACTCCTCTTGTACTTGGTGAAGAAGACCAGGAACCACTGACCACTTGAAACCTTTCATGGTTTCTTTCTCTATGAAGATGGGCCAGAGCATTTTACCTTTTAAACTCAGTTTAGAGATCCTAAACTGCATTAGAATCCTAAAGATAGTATAGTGAATCTGGGCGGGTGCTCAACATCTGCAAAAAACCCTGTCCTTGGATTTGACCTAGTGGTCCAAGAATTCAAATACCTTAATGAATGTTTTTGAGACTGTTTTCCTTAATTCTCTTTTGGTCCCCAAAAGTGTCAAATGGGAGAAACCCACAAACTACAAGACATATAAATTTCTCCAATCTCCAGAAACTAAAGAGATCAGACCATCAACACAGAAAATTTACATAGATAAATGCTTCTTAATAAGCAATTTAAAAATTTCTGATCAGAAGAGAATTACGTGTCAGCTTAGTTCACAGAAAGTTGAATTTACTTACATATCAATATAAACCCTGAAAAGAAGCCCAAGGCTAAACTCTCTCACTCTGTACACACGGTATAATTCACCCACTCATGCCTCTGTATTTTTTAAGGTATTACCAATCTAAGCAGTTGTCAGTGTCTACCTGAAATAAGAATCTCTGCCCTCTGGAAATGCCTCTTGAGTTCCATGTAAAGGAAGGCTCCAGCGAACATCTCAGATGCAGATGTTTACACTTGGCTAGATGAGTCAGTATTCACACAGCAATAGAGATGAGAGCAAAAACCTCTTCATAATTCAATTAAAATCTTTCTGAATAATAAAACAATCAGTTTCCATTACACCAGAGACCTACTCTCATCTTTTTGCACAGCTGGAGTGCGGCAGCCTCCCACTGTTACTGCAGGATTTCTTTCTATCTTTTTCAAAACATACTTAACTTGGGTGAAGTCTTTCTCCTGTTTTTTGGGGGGGAGGGATGGCAGTATTTGTGGTTAATTTGTTTTTTGGGGGTTGTTTTGTTGGTTTTGGTTTTATTTTAATTTGGCCATCCAGGGCAGAAACTAGAATATCAAATGGAAGACAGAGAAATGCTGGTCTTGAATGTGAACTGAGTCATGAAGGAGTATGTAATGTTTGAAAACCATCATGATTCTATAGATGTTTTCTGCCTTGAGCATGGCTCAGCATTATTTGTAGAAAGGAAATAATGACAATATTTACTTCTGTTTTCAGTTATACCAGAGTACACCATGTGTTTGCTTTGAGACACTCAGATCGGACTGATAGAAATCCAAAGGATTGTGATTTAAGAGAATCATGTTTAATGTCTTTCAGTGCAACTGTCCCAGGATCAGAAAGTCCAGGGTGTTAAGGCAGTCCTGGTTTCCTCCTTCCCCTACACTCAGTTCAAGTGCCATGGAGCATTTGTGTTGCAAATTCAAACAAGCTGAGGCCGAGCTTTAAAAGGACTGCAATTAAAATCAACAGGATTTGTCTAGAGTCCTCTAGAATGCTATGCACTGTCATTGTGAATTCTCCTGCTTAAACAAGATTAAATCCACACAACTCGTGTTGAGGCAGTGGTGTTAAACCAGCCCAAAACTGCAGGGAGAAAGGGCAGGGGGAGAAGCATCTCCTTGCCAGCTGACATGGTTTGGGAACAGATGGTGCATTTCACAGCTCTCCCTCACTTCTCACAGAGAAAAAGAAGGTAAGAGCCAACCCACAAAATTTTAATTCAACTTCTAAGAGAAACCAGCCTGGCAAATAGAGAAAAATTGGGAATTTCACATAGCTGCTTTAATCATACTGAAAAAAAAATGCTTGATCCCTGTAGATGATCTTACATCATCAAACTACAGCTCACGCTTTGCCATTATGACTGAGGAATAAATCTTTCATTTAAATGTTGATCCCCTTAAATATATAGGTATAAATAGGCTAGTGAATATTTTGGGTTTGTTTTGAGATGATTATACACAACGTGCTTGCAAGTATAAATTTTTTAAGAATACTGCATCAAAAATTTCAGTTTCCTAATAATTTATGAAGATTTAACTTATTTGAATTAGCGTGTATTGGAAGAAGTTTCTCAGATATTTGCTTTAAAAGTTTTCACATTAAGCACTAAAATCAGCTGAAATCTAGGCCTTATAGTATTTTAATTTTATGTAATGCACATGAAAATAACATTAAACAAACTTTGTAATTGACTGAATACACATTTAAGCCTATGCTGTAAAATGTAGGAATCTGTGCACTTCAGACATCTAAACATTTTTTTTAAATCATAGCTGCCAGTAAAATAATTTAACAGGGGAATTATCTCAGTAAATGTAACATTAGTTTATTTGTTCTTCCAATGTTAAGGTACTCTGCCAAACTCACAGCCTGTGGTTACCTGGACAAAAAATTATTATTAGAATTGGCACAGACAGATTTCAGGTTAATTATTGCAACAGTTCATGTAATTTGGAATATCTTTCCCTCGACAAACTCCCCACTATACAGAAGTCAGCCAACTGCTAATTTGCTCATCTTACAAGACAAATTTAGAATGCAAACTTTTCTGGATTCACAGTAATCCGCTGATATCTCTGTTCCACGACATCCCCTCAGTGCTGATCACTGCCTCTGATTGACCATCATTATTGAATGACACCAATTCTGGTTCCCTTTTCCCGATACTTACACCAGTCTAAAAAGAGTTTATCTTTCTATTCCACCAAAATGCTTTTGTATCATTGAAGTGAGATTAGGGCACTTAACACTTGCTCTTTGTGTTCTATAAATTCTGTGCAAAAACTGAAGTCTCCTGCATTATGCAAGAATAATTATGTGCTAAGGCAATTTGATAAACTCATCAGCAAAGGATGTGCTTCGGATCTAAATTAAATTTTACCTCCAAGCATTTGCCTCTGAAAAGAACAAACTTCAAATCAGCTTTAAGAGCAGCAATTCCCATAAAGTTTTCCCAGTGAAACATTAGAGATTGACTAACCTGTTTTTTGTCTTTGTTTCCTGAACAGATTGAAGAGTGATGGGGAAGCTAAATTTCCTAGGCAAGTTTGGGGCTTTGCAAAGGAAGATTTGGAGATTTCAGTGTTTGGTTTACTAAGGGAATAAAGAGTAGTAATAAAACACCTTGTGCACATTATTCAAAGCTAGAAAAGCTGCCACCTGTCAGGGAGACATTTTTATATTCTTGGTCATTATTTTTCTCTTTGACAGGGAGGGAAACAACCACTTGTGAAAGTTTTGGTAGGTAGCTTTGTAAACAAGACTCTCACCCCTCCTGAGCTCCATTTACATGTCCTATGCATTGATACAAAAAGCATCCCTGAGCCATCAGGGAGGAATATCTATCCATCACTATGGACCAATTCCCAACAATGCCACTGACCACAAGATGGAATGGTCTGCACCCTTACCCAATTGCTCAAAGCCACCTAGTCACCTGAAAACAGAAGTACTTCATCAATCAGACCGTGAATCCCCACTGCTGAAAGGGCTGTGACTGCACTCTCCTTCTTTGATTTATTGAGGACAGGTTGCTGCCTCTTAGATCCTCCCACTGGGATATGAGCAGACCCCACATGAATCTGGTAAAGAGCTTTAAATGAACAAGATTTGCAGTATCCCTAGGGCCCAAAATCTTCATATGATCCTTCTTCTGCCCTTTAGTATGAGAGCTCTGACATCTTGACAGCTTTAATAGATACCCAGGAGGCAGAACAAGAAAGGAAGGTCTTCGTAGTCCATCTTGTCTTTTTTAATATGCTGAGGGATATTAAAACAGTGAAGCAGTAATACCTGGGGCTGAGGGAAATAGGTAACAAGACAATGCTTTAAAGTAAAATTGTAACATTTAGGTAGTGAGACAAAAAACACACCAAGAAAGTCAGTCAGCATCATCCCTGCTCATCTCAAGTTCTTATCAAAGAAAGAAGAAAAATCAAATGCTTTGATTTATAATTTCAAAGGTTAAGACTGAGTTACATCTCTTCTGGGTTTTCTGCTTAATTTTATGTCTTCCACAATCTACCTTTGAATTTTACTTCATCTACGAAAAAGGTCTATATAATTGGCTTGTTGTCAATACACAGCTTCATAAATATTCTGGATAAAGTGAATAAAAACAGTGATAGAGATTATATATAAAAAAAATCCTGTCCCATATAAACAGCCATTATCCACAGTTAATAATGATAAATATATAAATAACACCATCTTTAATTGTAAAGAACTTCAGGAAAATTATGGCCCAGCACTCTAATTAAATACTGTAATTAAATTAATGGAAGTTTAGCAACTGAGTTCAAGGGGACCAGAGCCTGCCTTTTCACAGGGCAAGATAAACACTGAAGGATCAGTTTAACCATCAGCCAATGGACCACCTGTGCAGAGAAACGTGGCCATTGCTTGGCAGGTGAAGTTAACTCTAGACAGGGAGGAAACGCTTCTCCACAGGTGACTGAGACAACACATGCAATTAACTCTGTGAGTCCTATGGTTAATTAAAAAAAAAAAAAAAAGAGAGAAACTATCAAAACCTCCCCCCATTCTCATGTGTCTTCCCTCCACCCCCAAAGCTATAAAGAAAGAGATGAGACAGGAGGTTACTCACCGTTGAGGAGTCACCGCTTCCAGTCTCAAGCGTAGCTCCCTCAGCACAGGTGGGTGGGTGGGTGGAAAGTTGACTAGCCCTGCCCCCATCTATGACATCACACTCTACCTCATAAAAGGTAGTGAAAGTGCTCTGAACTCCAGTCTGATTTCCGAGAGATACAGAAAAGAGATAGTGAGAGAGAGAGCAAGAGAAATACTGTGCCGTAGGGTAGAGGTGAGGAGAGAGGGGAACGTGTGCTGAAGGAGCTATGCTTGGCCAAGGACACAGGGCCTCCTCCACGATGAGTAACCCCACGAGCTGGGGGTTCCTCTCACTCCTTCCCACAGCACAGGGTCAGCCTGCTGGCCCCACGGGGCTTGCTGGTTCAAAAGGGGAACATTTTTGGCATGTTTTGATGACAACCAGAGAGGACAGAAAGCTCTATCCCAATTAAACGCTGACTGGCATCAGATCAGGCATGAATTTGGTCAATAGATTCCCAAGTGACTCTATTTTATTTGTGATTTTGTAGAGCCAAGCTGCACAAAAACACCCACACCACTGCAAGCAGCTAAAATTCCAGTGATTGCAACAGGAATTATGCTCATGTTCCCCCATGTGGGATAAACAGCCAATTCACACCTGTAGATTGACCCTTGAGTAGAGTAATCCAGAGGGTTGGGCCTCCTACACCACAGCAGGAGGGAGGTCGGTAAAAGAATTACAGTTTTCTTGCATTGAAAATGAGAACTGACAAACTGTGCTGAAAGAACAAGTGAGGGAAGTATAAAAAATTCTGGGCATACATTTATTTACAGAGCACACTTTCAAGTTCCAGAAAATATCAATAAAATTGCAAAGAGGCGATGTTTTTAAGGATGTACATTTTTAGACAATGACAGCCATACAGGCTGAGGCACACTTTTTTTTCAAACATCCCAAACTGGAGGACTTAAAATGGGATATTAAGTCTACTTTATTGTAAATGGTACTTTTATCATCCAAATTCTGGAAAAGCAGGTTTGGGAGTAAACATAATTGCTTATATTATCCACTGGGATTTTCTTAATAACCTAGCTGTAGACTAAAATTGAAAAAAAAGTAGTATATTTATTATTTTTTTTTTTCTGCTGCTTCACCTAACTCCATTAAATAAAACTGCTTAGAGAATGGGGGACTATTCAGTGCCAGTAAAGTCTGCTAGCCTAAGAGCCTGCCTTTTGGAAGAGGAAAAATAAATACTACTTAAATGTCTTTTCAGGGTATGTATTATAAGCACATGGAGTTAATATTGATGCTTTCCCCCGGGCTTTTTGGTGCTACAAGGTTCATGTAAATTGTAATCCAATCATGATTAGTTTTTCTGTCTTAATAATGATTAATGTGCATTCCCTGCTCTGTCAGTGTGTTCTTTGCTTTTCTCTCCTTTCCTTCTACTGAAAAAAGGAAAGTGTGTGACTCACATCTAGTACCAGTCACTCCACCTAATAACAGAGTCAAGCATTTTCCTTCCTAACCTTCAAAACTTTTATCATTGAGGTGATCCTGCAGTATTTGCAGATGTTGCTTTAAAGCAGTGCATTTGTGGAACTAAAAACTCAACAAGTGGATGCCCAGTGGGCGAAATGAAGAGTTATTGTGGCTGTTAGAGATGAGATGTAACTGCAGGAACACAGTGCAAAACTAGGCTGCAGCTGAGGAATGCTAAATGATGATAGTGCTGTTCATAATTTAACTGTTTTCTCTGTACATCATCGCTTGGTTACAAACTATTTGCACATTTGAAGACAGAGAGGAGGAAAGCCTCCTCTGTTCCCCTGTCTTGCATCCACTCCTTATTAATATTTATGTCTAATGGCCTGCTAAAGAGAAAAGAAAAATCCAATTTTTAAAGGCTTTTATGGTAAAAAGTACCAAGTAGTACTCAGTGAATTCATAACTTAGGTAACCTATGGCTTGACCACTGCACCACAGTTGTTTTTGCCAAATAAAGTAGGAACTTATTTCGAACTCCTGTGACCACCAGACCTGATGAAGCCTATGTGAGGTTGCTCCTTCTGAAGAAGAGAAGGATGTTCAGAGGCTAAAATCTTAAATATCAGAAAAAATACACATGTAACAGCAGTTCTAAGATCTTCTAAAGAGAGAGTTTAGAGGGATAAAGAGTTGTCTTTTATTAGGATGAAACATATGGAAGAAGCACAATTAAATCCTGGAAAGACTGACTATGGCCAAGGATATTCTCCAGAAAAAAGATAAGAAATATGGAAAATTCCACCATGATAATGTGATACAAACAGTTCAACAGATTGGGTGGCAGATTATACCCCAGATAGTATTTTGAGGGTAGTACTATGTAAATTTGAAATCTTGTTTTGACCTGCTTAGTATGATATCTGTAGCCGATAAAGAGAATATTAAGTGAAGGGCAAAGTTAAGACTGAGCTGTGCACATAGATTTAAACACATTACTGAATAAAAGCAGAGAAAGAATACACCTCATGAAAGCGTTTTTAAAATGTATATACGCAAGAAAGTAGAGAAATCTTCCAAATGCTCCAAGGAACACAATTAAGATTAATTAAATAAATGCATGGAAATGCAGAGAGACAGTAAATGAAGAGTTCAATATCAAATATTTTCTTGAGGGACGTAAGTTAAGCCTAACTGAATAAGAAAACTATGCAAATGCTGTTGAAGTAATTGATTTAACCACTTGCACCCAAGCATCAGAAATCAACTTAAAGTAGGGGTCCATGTTTAGTCTGACCTCAAAGATCTGATGGAAAAAAAAATCCAAATGTGCTTTCTTTCTTGCTTAAAAGGATGAACACGTGGTGGGAAAGGCAGGCACCATACAGGCACCTCTGGGTGGTGTCAGTGAAGTATGAGCAGGGAGAACCAACCCTGCAGAACCATGACCCAGACCGGTACAGACACAGAAGGGAAAAAGGGATGGATTGTAAGGAATTGAAACGAGAGCTGGAAAAGGCCATGTAAAAATGCCAAAGTGACACATATCATAAAAGTCTGAGAGCTTAACACAGACACACCTCTGACCCAAAGAGAGTCAGCTGCTGTATCCATCAGCATGATGCATAAGTGGGAAAATCCTTTTTGTACATTATCTGTCATCGTTAAGGAATGATGAAATATGGAGAATCATACCTGACACTGAGTAAAGCTGCATCTTCTCTAACTTCTTGACAATGGAAATGCTGAACCCAGCTGCAGGTATAAAAAGGGGATGAAAATGTTTCTGCAGTCTTTTGGCTCAGATATTGATGCTCTAATCCAGTTTTACAGAATTGTAATTTGGTTTTTGATGCGATTTGGGACACATTACGTGTATGCTTCATCTCAGTTTCTAGACATACTATTACCTACCTGGTAACCCAGTTCACAAGGTTTTGATGATGTATTAGTCAGAATCAGAAAGAACTGATGTTTAAAGAAAGCTTTTGAGAATACCTAACAGTAAGAGGTTAGGATTGGTTTTTCTGATACTGGGTAGCTTTTTACTTTGACTTCACATGAATGTCTTAATTACATTACACAAAACAAACCCTTTTTGTTGAAGCAGCTGCTTACCTGTCATGTAAGATTAGATGTGGTAACAGAATTATTCTTCCTTTGCTTCTATGAGGTACATTAGTAATAATTTTAGTCATAATATGTCCCAAGTGTGGAAGAAAATTTTTCAAAGGTTAAAGACAGAAAGCTAATTTTAACCTTCCTCACTCAGTTAGCTCTCTTCCTAAAGGCCATTATGACCTCCCTCATTTAATGGAAACACATCTCTTTTGTGGATTTTATTAAAAACTTCGTTGTAAGCTATTCTGTTCAGTATTTGCAGTTGGTTTTACTCAGGCTGGAAAAACCTGCTGTAGTTTTCCCTCGAGGGCACATCTTCTTGTCTGTGGATAGTTCTATGTGTGTGTTACTTGTCTGCAACTCTGGTTATCAAGAAATACAATTATAGTCAAAGCAACTGACGAGTCTGAACTTTAGTTGTTATTCTTTTAATATCCGCAAAAGCACCATCTGATAGTACTTTTAGAAGCAGGATTTAGTGTCACCACTTT
Organism: Hirundo rustica; assembly: GCF_015227805.2. Classification (NCBI taxonomy): domain Eukaryota; kingdom Metazoa; phylum Chordata; class Aves; order Passeriformes; family Hirundinidae; genus Hirundo; species Hirundo rustica. Next base: position 3,321,322 of record NC_053454.1, on the reverse strand, counting down.
CCAACTCAAGGAGTTAAACAATTTCAAGAGCTACAAGATGCACTTCTGTATAAGAAATGCAATCCAAAATCTCCTGTTATGGGTTAAACCTGTCATATGGAAATTCAGTCCCCCTAATTCCACGTGCAAGAAACAAACCTCATTTTCATTTATGGCTTTGGGATTAGCAAATCCATGCTGTGCATTAGGGAGGCCAACTGAGACTGCCCCAGGGAACAGGAATTCTTATTTAATACAAACTGGTGATTCTTGGTCCCAAACCGTCTCTTTTAAAGGCAGTAAGACAGGAAAACAAGTGAACATAGGATAGCACCAAAGTCCTCTCTTTCCTTACAGTAATTCTTAAAAGAAAAATCCTTTGGGACCATATCTTAGGGTGTGTTAGAATGGTCTTTGAGCCCTGCTAATTATTGCAGGGCTGGTGTAATTTGTTCATCACAAAGCCATTATATTCCCATTTTGTTCCCAGCTCCTTCAGCATGGCCTGGAATAGGAAAACAGGCTGAAGTGAAGCTGTAACTACTGTAGCAGGTGAGCTTTGAATTTTTGAGTGGCTACAATTTTTAAAGCAATTGCAGTATGTAATGAAGCACATACAATAGCATTTTCATCAATTCTCTAACCTTTTTCTATGGTCATATTTGTTTCAAGCCTCACTCTTGAATCTGTACCATTTTACACTGTTTTCAAGGAATTAAATGGCTTAATATTGTTTGGTATCAGAAATGCTTTTCTTGGCAGAAAATTGTTCTAATGAGAAATTTCAATAAATTTAATCTTCACAAATGCATGAATATTAGTCACTTGATAAAGCACAAGAGCATGTTCCTTGGAGCCAAAACGGTTCTTAATAAGGATAAAAGTCTGACATGTCTACATTTAAACCTACTGAATGCAGATATATAGATGGTGTGTGTACTGCTTGTCTCCATGAATATATTCTAATGAAGACAAGTGCAGTGTAATTTTGCTTTGCAAATTAAATTCCAGATAACACCTTTCCATTTATGCAGGATATATTGTTTCATATTTATGTGTGTTTATACATGCATTCATATAAAATGAGTTATTTTCTTTGCCCTAAAAATAGCTTTATATATAAAAAAATTGAAGCTTCAAAAGAACCAAGATTATTGCACAAAAAGTATTTTCTTGTTGGATTTTTCAGTTGTGTCTTGAGCTCTGTTCATCTGCCTTTCCTTACATAAACTCTGTCTACCACCATCCACATTCTCTGAAGGAACAGCCATACAATAATAAAAATAAATTAACCTTTCCAGAGGCTTCTGCACAGTTTTTTCTGTGGATCACAGTTATGATCTCCCTGATGCCCAAAGCTCAGGGTACACACTATCATCCAATCCAGCGTCTTTTATAAAGGCAAAACCCTGTGAACTCCCTGACACAGGAACAAGCTCCTGCAGGATCTTTCACATGGCTGAATCAAAATGCTGTACAATCATCACTTAAAAGAGACCTCTGGAGGACTCTTGCACAACTTTTAACTTGCAATGAGCTGACTATCAACATTAGATCTTCTCAGATGCTACACTGTCTACTCCAGGCTTGAATCCCTCCAAGGAAGCCAACTTCAAAAACTCTCTGAGCTCCTGGTCCATGTTCCCTTTACTGAGATGCAACAGGTAAGCTACATACAATGAACTCAATTCCTATTATTGTCAAATATTTGGGAGAGGTATTGCAAATGGCTTTAGAGCCACTACTAGTACATCTATTTATGCCTCTTTTTTTTTTTTTTTTCCTTTTTTTTTTTTTTTAACTTATCTTTAAGATGTTTCATAGGATAATTAGAAATTCCTCACTGTTTTAACTTAGAGAAAGCCCTAAACAGAGCTTCCATAAAACACATCATATATAATGAATATATGACCATGAGGGATTTTATCAGCACTCATTTTGATTAACCTGCATAACTCACTGGTGTCTTTGTCCTTTAGGAGTAGTAAATTGACTCAGTGTCAAGATGATAAATTTTTTATGTCACCACATCATCAGGTAGTCCCTTCATGGACAGTGTACCAAGGGACATTCTGTGCCTAAATTCTGAGACTCCTAAATTAGTCAGTTCAAACAAATTTTTTCCAGATGAAGGTTTATCCAAACCTGTATAAGTATATACAGTATAAAAGTATATATGCTTCACATAGCCGTATATTTTGGACCCAAGTACACTTACTATGGCTGTGTTTCACCCTTACACATATCAATATATCTGCATACATTCACACACTTATGTAGAAGTTACTTAAATATATCTCCAACCCAAACTGTCCAGCTAAAACATCTTTCTGTATTTTTCATGTCTTTAATGTCTCTCAAAGCAGATGACATGAGATACTTGAATACACAGTGTAGATCAAGGTCTCACTTTCACAACCCAGCCCCAGCCTTCCTGTCCTGGAAACTGTCTTATCACAATGTCAGAACAAAGACCCTGAGTTTTTTATTTTCTCTCCCTCCTTGTTATATTACGAGAGTAGAGATCATGGTGGAGTTCAACAAACTTTATGGTCCTGACCTCATCTCAGTCCTTTCCCAACACTGCAATTCTTTGATTTCATACTCCTATCTTGCTTTTTGTTTGGCTTTCTTCTGCTGAACATGTCATATCTCCTATTTCTTTGGCTTAATTCTTTATTATTTCCTAAGTGTTGTTCTCTACCCTCTGCTTCCACAGAATCACAGGATCAACTAGGTTAGAAAAGACCTCTGAGATCATTGAGCCCATCCTATGACTCAGCACCACCATGGCACTGAGTGCCTTGTTCAGTCTTTCCTAAACACCCCCAGGGATGGTGACTCCACCACCTCCCTGAGCAGCCCAATGTCTAATCACCTTTTCTATGAATATATCCCTCCTAACGTACAAGCTAAACCTCCTCTGGCACAGCTGAAGACTGTGTCCTAATACTGTGGCTGGTTGCCTGGGAGATGGGGAGCATCCCCTCCCTCCCCTTCTGCCCACGGTGCTTTGGATGCAGATGCAAAGTGTGGTGTGGTTTCTGGGCTGCACATTGCTGGGTCACGTGGAGCTTTTCATCAGCCATCACCCCCAAGCCCTTCTTGTCAGGTCTGCTGTCAGTCCATCCTCCTCCCAGCCTGTGATTGTGTCAAGGATTGCCCTGTCCCAGCTGTGTGACTCTGCACTTGGCCTTGCTGAACTTCACTAGGTCCTTCCAGACCCTCCTCCTCAGCAGGCCCCTCTGGATGACATCCCTCCCCTCCCAGTGGCACCACACAGCTCGGTGTTCTCACAAAACTGAGGGTGCCCTTGATCCCACAGTCCATGTCAGTGACAAAGATGTTAAACAGTGCCAGTTCCACCACCAGCCTATGAGGAACACATTCATCCCTGGTGTCCACTTGGACAGCGAGCCCTTCACTACAACTCTGAGTGTGACCATGCAGCCAACTCCTTATTATTGACTTCTCTACCGTTTAGAGACAAGGATATGTGAGCCAGATGCTAATTTCTATTATAAATTTATAGCAAAACTCATTGTGGTGCTAGCTGAGTCCTCCTTTGCACTCCTGAGAATCTTGACGAGAAGGAACCCAACAGTTTTGTAAATTAACCAGATCTCCCTTTCGTTCACATAATCCTCCATTCTTGCCTGGTTCAGGAGAATGAAATTTCTCTGTTTACCAAACTCCACATCAACACTTTTCCCATTCTCTTAAGCATTTTAAATGCAAAGGTTCTCTCTGACTGCCAACTTTAAAACAAAGGGTAATACCCTAGCAAGGCTTTCAGCTTCACGGAAATGAAACACCCCATCAGTGGCTCTTAAGTAACTGCTCTTAATCCAAATCCAATGAGAGACGGCCTTACTCACTTTTAGTAACAGGTGAACCCCAAACTACCTGATTTTTCTTTGAGTCTATAGAATTTATATGTAGTAACTTGATACTTTACTGCCCACATGGTACCAACTTGCTTGTACAGTATGAGGTAGTTTAGAGTGATTCAGCCTTAATTAAAAGAAAAGTAGGACATTTAAGCCATTTTTATTAGATGTAAGATCCATAGGCAGAATTGATAGGGAAACTGCTGGTGAGCTCATCTGAAATAAATGCTGGCTGCTCACTGTTATTCTCTGATAAATATTGAGGCTCAGCCATATTTGATGAGGCCTGGCTCTTTCTGGTTACTTTACTCTTATCACTGATCACAAATAAACATATAATTATTTTGCAGTACATCTGTATTTGTTCAAACTTTTATCTATCCACCCTCCCAGCCCAGGTGTTATGTCAATTTTCATGTCTTACCCAAAATTAATGGAGTGGCTCCAGCCCTTCACCTTCCTGTTCCTGTTAAACTCCTCACTTCAATTCACCGAGCAAGAATCCTTTAAAATAACTTCCAAACTTAACTACACTGTCTTGTATCTTCAACAGAATACAGGAATCCTTCTCAGGGTATCACAGTTGAGCCTGTTATGTTAAGATAAACAGGACTTGGAAAATAACTGGGAACTGGGTCCAGCTAAAGTGTATGTTTGGAGTGTGCTTTAGCTATTGATTCTGTACTTTTGGACAGTGTTCAAAGGCACGTGGCTGCTACTCTGTATGACACTGCATATCTGTCTGGTTCAGAAGTTTAGGACAGGCAAATTTTCTGATAATACAGCTGATTTTATCTGTAGGGCTCTAAATCAAATCAGAACATGATAACGAGCTGCCTTGGATAAGGGATTTTCTTAAATTCTGCTCAATCTAATCCCACAGGAAAAACTATGCCAAATCTACTAACATAAACAAAAGCTTTAAAAAAATGCAAGCTAAATGGATAGTAGGTAAATGAGCTGAGCACCTTCTGAGCTGCAGTAAATGGGACAAATGGATATTTATTCTAGAATAGGAAATGAATATATAGATTTGTTTTATTGCAATTCTCTTGCTAACAAGAGGCAGACAGGAATGCTAAGAAAAATAAAGCAGCCCTAGAGTTAGAAGTCTGTTGGTTTTTGGGTTGTTTTTTTGTTTTGTTTTGTTTTTTTTTTTTTTAAATCCAAATAAGAAACATCATTAAAAGCAACTCTATTGAACAAAAGTAGCTCTCACAAAAAAGCAAGGCCATCAGCAAGAGCTAAGTATATGTAAATGGGATTTACTTCACTGTGAGCAGTGTACTCTCAGCACCTCAGAGGATTCATTCCAATACAATACTGCAAGTGATTATGAAGCAAATATGCATTACCTTAAATAAACCAAAGCAAGAGACAAAGCAAATTATTTTGAAGTGCTTTTACTCTGTAATTTCATTAAAGGAGGTTGTTTATTCTCAGAAGGGAACTAGAAATTGAATATTGAAATCTAAAATTACAGAAACGTATATCTGTTTATGGACCAAGGTCAAAGAGAGTTTTATTAGGAACAAGGCTATCATCTACTCAGAAATATTTTTAAAATATTCTGAAAGTTTTGATATTAATTTCTTTTTGCTTTTATCTAACATCCTCCTCACCATTTTTGCTTATTTTCTTCCCTGCAATCTTTTTTGGGTTTCCAGAGCTCCTCACTGTAGAACTGATATTAGAGTTTTTTCCTTACTTTACTTTTCAAAACTCCTTTGGAATCAGGAATTAAGAATCTCACCTTGGAACATAAAGGGCCAAGCCACCAGACTGTCTAAATTGTCCTTGCCCTCTTAATATTAATGAGGAATTAGCTGATGTGTGCTAACACACAATTGATTGGTCTTACTCAACTGGTAAAAATAATTTTGCTGTCTGCATTGAGGGAGTCTGATGGGAAAGATCAAAGAAGAAAAAAGCGGAGAGGAAAAGGAATGATAGAAAGAAAAGGGAAAACAACTGTGGGTTCTTTACTGAAATAATTTACAATTCAGGACTGTGACATTTTCTAACTTTTTGATCTGTTTTCCTACTTGCAGCAAAGTCACTGATGCCAAAAAGGACTCTTCATATGCTATGCTAGAATCATATCAATCTATAGAGGAAAAAGCAAACAAGATCATCTTTATGCTTATTTTCAGAGGTGAACCATAGTGAACTACTGATTCTTGGGGGGAAAAAAAAGAAATAGAAGTATCATCAAAAGACATACGGCACATTAAATGTTATGTACACAGTATTTTTGAAGTTGTGGCAACATATTTTTCTCTAACAAAACTGTAAGAACTGTGGGGTGGCTTTCATCTGTCTTTTAGCTTTTAATTGGTTTTATGTCTCTTTCCTTTATATATAAATATTCATACACCCACACCAAGTTTCAAACATACATATGCATACATTCATTTAATTTCTAAATATTGATTAATATTCTTAATAATGAAAAAATTCAAGCAGAGATCCTACTCCCCATCACAGTTCTGAATCACAAGTCATCTTTTGGATCGATCTGAATTGTCTCATGGTTCTTTGTAAACACAGTAGTAAATTACAATATTATCATAATTGTCCTGGTGCTTGATATTTACATCAAAACACTTAAATATAGCACAATCACAGAAACTTACTTCTGTAGTCATAGGCTGGAAGGCTTGAGTTCTGGATTTCTCTCGTCTTTCTAACATTGTACTGTATGCAAGTTGCCAAATAATGGTATTTCATTTTAGTATAAATAAAATACTGTTTATTTGTAATTGGCTATCCAAGAGAGGATGAAGAAGAAGATGGAAGCAGAAGCAGCAAGTAGACAAGCGGATGGGGATGTGCACTTGGATACCAGACCTCTGGATAGCAAAGGAGCATACAGTACCCAGCACCCTGAAGACCAACAGCTCAGAAAACACTGTCAGGAAAGCTCTGCACTGACTGGGTCACATCAGATCACAAGATAATGCTCTCACAAAGGGATGCACAGGAGTTCAACTCACTATACCTCCTCCTGCTCAGAGCACCAGCAGAAGAAGCAAGCTGGACATTCTTCAAATTTTCTGTAGGTCTGTTTTACAGGGAGTTTGAAGCAGACCCAAATAATTTCCGTGGTTGGAGCTCATGTTGCCTTTGAGACTGACTGTGAAAACCCCACCAAACAGAAACACAATGGTGATGGAGCCTCGGAAGCAGCAGGTGCCAACAATGCCAGACTGGAATGATGAACCCAAGCAGTTTGGCCACTTATAATTCCACAACGGATGGGGATGTTCCAGGAACGAGGAGATGCGCAAGGTTCACAATGGCTTATTCAGCATCCACAAACACTGAATAAAGAGACTCGAAAAAAGAAACACACACAACCACAAAAGCCAAGCCAGGAGAAGCACTGATTTGGGGAATTGTTTGAGAGAGATGAACATGACAACTTGATGGGTATGAAAGGCTGGACCCAGATGGCAGGAGGTAAGAAAAGATCATAGCAATTACGATGCAGCATAGCTGTCAGTGATACAAGGACAGACCACGCCGTTGGTGTCAGGAAAATGGAAGAGGATCTTTTCATTGCTGTGGGAAGATCAAGGTATTAAAATTACATATGTACATACGTCAAGAAGTGAAGACCAATTGCAGGACAGATACAGGAACCTTTAAGCAGCTCCTTTTAGGACTGTGTGCATGGCTTCAGAATGCCTGATCCAAGAAAGCCTGGCAAATGTTTAAGACCTTCTACGGTGCTTTGCAAAAAAAAAATTAAAAATGCTATGTGACTGAGAACACTTTCTGTGACTTCTGATATGTTTGAGGAAGGCCAGTGATGCCACTGGGGAATCTCATGGATGGAATGAAGGGCTCAAGTCTGTTGTCCTAATAATCTTCGTACTTGATTGGGCTTAAACAATGAAAGGGTGCTGTTTCAAAACCACATTTGGAAACAATTTGTTTTGAGCGTTTTGGGTCTCACAAATCATTATCATTTTGAAAACACTCAGGAGAGAGGTATATGTTACAAATTTACACATGGTCTGTACTTGAGTTAAAGGATAACAAAGGCGTCATGGGGCTAAACTAGCGTGAAAGAAAAAAACAAAATCGTGAAGAGCAGTTATTGCTTCTTCTTGGTTCTAGCCCACCTCCAGAGGCTCAAAGGCCAACACAGGAGAAGGAAAAAAAAATTAAAAATGTAGGAAAAATCGTTGCTTATAATATTACTGCTGCCTGTCTTTATTTTTACAAATGGTTGTGTGTAAGAAGTTTGTAGTGTTCATTGAAAATAACTGAAATAGCTGGGTGGTATTAGAGTATATAATCACTGTGCTTGCAATAGGACTTGAAAACAGCATATGCATCAAAATTTAAAATATTTTGCTGGCCTTCAAGAGTCTTTTGCTAAACCTAGTGTGCATTGGAACCTGAGTGAATGAATCCCATTAGTCATCACCATCTTAACAATATGCACTTCATATAGAGTTGGCTTCTGTACAGAGGAAGGAAATTACCAGTACTAACAGAGGAATGACAATTTATAATGAGCAAATATACAAAAGCTCCAAATAATTATAATATTCACAGCTTGACAATGACTTTCTATGCTATGAAATTACTTTTCTTTTGGAAGAATGAAGATTCTACAAGGTTAGTATAAACAAAGGGTAATTGGAAAATCAAATTGCTCTACACACGTTATTGTAAGGCCTGGAATAATGGTGATAGAATTTAAAAAAAAACCAACTTGCTTATGAATCAGTGGATTTTTGTTTTGTACATTATTGCAACCAAAAATACTCCCTTTCAAGTGCTACATGGGAAACAAATGGCTAAACTCAAATCCCAGCTTACCCCTGATACAATGAGTTCTCCTCCCAGGTTCTGAACTTCTGCCTTCACTTTGCTGCAGATATTGAGCTGGTGGCAGTACAGGGCAATGCGCTGCAGGTAGGCCAGCAGATCCTGCTTGCAGGCTGAGTCTGGGCACTGCAGACAACACAAACACTCATTAGATGGAGCTGAGTTCATGGGATTAAAGACAGGTAATCAGATAGTGGCAGTGTGTGTGCATTAGGTGGATCTATTCCACTTTGTCTTTACATGAAGTACTAGATAAAATGAGAAAACTCAAATTCTACCTTTCATTTAACTCAAGATCTATGAGTTGCAACCTAAAGATGCACTCTGCCTTTCTGAAAAATGAGAAACCTCTTTATCAGTATTATCAAAATAATAATTTTAAATTATGCTCTGCATTAATTAATGGAATTGTACGGAGCAGCCAAAAGACTGGGTTTAACTTGAAAATCCGGGTTGCCTGCTGGATGTCCAAGTTAACATCCAATACATACCAGTTAATGTCCAGATAAACCCAGTTCTGAGTGGTTACCCCCACTCTAATGCCAACTCTTGTCTGCCTGGCAGCTCCCCTGGCATTTGTGCAGGCGTTCGGAGGATTAGGTCGGGTCGAATGTGACGGATGCTGTGAGGGTTTCATAATCAATAGAACTAGAAAGGGCCCCAGTACAATTTATTCATAGTCTCTGGGACTCTTAATAGAAACTGCATCATCCCTCACAATATCAACAGCATAACAAACAACAGCCCCTTAGTTAATATTCAAAGTCTTGCCTCAGGAGAACAGACCTCAGTAATTCACTCTGATGAAACAGAGCTGAAAGGATCCACTGCTAACAGCATGTCTCCAATAAATGCTCTTTGGGGCTACCCAGCAAAGTCTGACTGACAATGTTCCTGTATAGCTTGGGGAACAAAGATTCCAAAGCCTTTTTATCGCCTCACAGAGTTTATGGTCAACTAAAAAAAAAAAAAAAATATTACCAGAGCACTTCAAGAAAAACTGATAGAACTAAATGTACATGAGTCAACAACATCACAGCTCCTACTTTGAGATCACTGCTCTGGCCCCAGCACCTAATGCTGGCAAGGAATGTGCTCATGGTGAAGTAGTTGGATATATTCTTGTTCATAACCCCAAAAGGAGTCACTTGGCTTTTCTTTCAGGCATTAACCCCTAAAAGACCTCTTATCCCTACCAGTGCCAATTTAATATAAAAAATATTTACTCAGTTCTTGAAGCCTATGAATTGAAAGGATGAATTTAAAGCAATACTTCTGCAGAGTTGTCAAGGCTTTAAATATAAATACCTTGGAGCAAAAAAAATGCAAGGGCTCTCTCATTGGAACAATAATTAAAAATGCAATTGTCCACAAAAAGTTTATATTACATGAAGGTCTCCAGAGTTCTGAGAAACATCTTTAAAGTGCAAGCATTAAAACAAATACTTCATTCTCACAATAATTTCACCGTTTATTATTAGGGTTAAAGTCCTCTGAAAGTTAAAATGTGACTCAAGTCAAGGCACTCTAAGCATAACAAGTCTCCTTCTGTTTCTTTCTTTAAAATATTCCACCTCTGCAAATACTGCAGACTAGGAATTTCATCAGCTGACAGATGGATTTCTTCTTTCTTGTGTTAAAATGAACAGATGCTACAATTGAAAGACTGGAATGGGTTAACTACAGGAAAAAATGCTTGCTGCTGCTGAAGACCTAAACCTAACATTTCTGAGGTTACAGGAAAATTGTCAGCTTTAGGGTTTTTGCCACTCTGGCCCATATTCCATGGCAGGGTGTGTTAAACACTACCACACCCTTAACTTGAAGAAGAAAATGACATTCTTATTTTGAAGAAAAGAATAGAGGCAAGTCAGTTACCCGATTCCAGCAAATCTTCTCTTGATGAAAATGAAATGAAAAAAACTACTGGAAATTTACAAATATGATGTTTAATTTGCCTGAATCTAAAATTAGCTATACAGGACCTGGATTTGAAATTTGGCTCCTGACTTTTAATACGATGCTTCCTCTTGTTCTCAAGATGAATAGATAATCCAGTCTGAAAATATATATACAGCAAAGTCATCTGCCCAGCTGTGACATGAATTTGGTAAAAGTAAGTGAGGAGACGAATCCCACAACATGCACAGTACACCAAGGTAAACCAGAAAACAGGGAGTCAGAGAACCTTGAAGGAGAGAAGTGCCAAATCAAGGGGAAATTGCTGGAACAAAGAGCTGAAAAGAATCTAAGGATTCCAGGGCACTTGGCAAGGGGAAAGGAGCATCCAAATCCCTACTGCTTTTTTAACAGCAAATACATTTTGGCTGTGATGATCTCACAGGTCTTTTCCAATCTGAAAGAGTCTCTGTCTAATTCTAACAGGCCCAGAAGTGAGGCTGAGGAACAAGTCAGGCATTTCTGAGCTTTGGAGACACTAATTTATGACTTTCCTGCTCTGCAAAATGCTGATGGGTCTAGAAGAACCACCTTCTATTCAATGGGAAGATCAGGATCCAGACCCTCAACAGGCAATTTTCTGATAAGACAGACTTTTCCTGCAAAAGGCAACTCATCCATAGAGGTTACAGTGCATTTCAGCTCATTTTGGGGCTACCTGATCAGCTACTGCCCGTGCCAATTTGTCCATCCTGGATCCTGCCTCTGCAATCTTCTTGGCTGCATTAATGACATCGGATGTATTCTTCAGGGGGCCTTTCCCTCTGTGAAACACAAAACAATTACCCACAATCTCAATAAATCACGAAATGGAATCAGTTTTAGTGACCCTGTTTAGTGCTCGATTTTAAAATAGTAACACAAATGTCTTCTTAATTTATTACAATTTTGCCTTTTAAGTACTTTATAGTACAGCTTGATTAAGAAATCTGTCTGCTGTATTTCCTTTCCCTTACAAAATGCCTCACTGGCAATTTAGTCCGATGGTGCCTTCAAGCACATGAGCTGTACTTAATAGTATATGCATTTTTAAGTGCTCATTAAGCCAGTGTTGTTCCTGGAATACACAACTATTTCAAAATTATGTGATTCCCAAGCCAGCGCTAAATGTTCAGCCCATCATGTCAAGGGCAAGAATGTCACATTTTAGAAAAGCTATTTTTAGTAGATCTTTTTGTTGGAAAATAAAGAGAGGTGAAGCATAATCATTATGTTACACACTTGAATGTCACGCTTAAAATGTGTATAACTAGCTTTAAGCCTGATCTTTCACTATATTTTTAAGATGATACACAAAATTCCGATTTTAGTCATTAAAGCTACTAAAATGTATTAAGATAAAAGGTGTCCGCAGACTCTCCTGAGTTTGCTTCAGACTCAAAACTTTAATCTGTTTAATCTGCTCGTACCAATAAAATTGCTGCTGCTCCTGAGAAAGTCTCAGCTGTGAATTAATTTTCCATTTTTTTTTAATGTGGAAAATCACAATATGATCTAGCATTTTTTAAATGAAACAGAAGGCATTTTTTTTCTAAGCACAACATTGCATTATTTTTGGAATGTTTTAAATCTATAATGGCAAGAATAACATGCTGAAACATATTTCCCTTTTAATCTTCTTTCTGGAGTTTCATTACCACCTTAAACAGATGAAATACAAGTATATTTAAGTTCACTTTTGGTGAACTTAAAACTGCAGCAAAAATACTTCTTGGTGACCTCATGTGCTTCAAAATTAACTACATGAGCAGCTCTGTCACAAACTCCATGCATTTGAAAAATTATTCTATTCTAACACTGCTGAGGTTACAGCCAACCAAAAAGGTGTGAAAGGCTTGTTTCTGTTTTAATGGAATATATTAAACAACTTATTATTGAATCTGATTCAGACAGAGGTGCACTTTGATACTTTGATGTTTTTATTTACTTCAAATGTGTCAGTAGTTTTTATATCATTCTCAAATTAGTTTTCTTCTTTTGATGCTAGAAAACATAATTATAAAACTTTCAATTTCATGTTCAATGTATCAAAGGCTGTCCAGGAGGTTGCAGAAACTGTGCATATTCTGGGCTGCTGCTTTAGGGCATCATTTTGTCCTTCCATGATACAATGGCACTGTTTGGGCAGATCTCACTCTATTTTTTGCTGGCAGAAGGATCAGAGACACCAATACAAGAAAAGTAACACAGTATTCTGTAAAATATCATCTCCATCCAGTCCACCCCCTGCCACTCTCCCAGGCTGCTGCAAGGCCCAACCAACTGGCCTTGAACACTGCCAGGGATGGGGCAACACAAAGAGATGAAAAAATGGATGCCTGTTTTTAAACCTGAAGAAAACCAGGAAGATTTTCATCCTGTTTTGTGTAATCACATTTTGATAAATACCATTTAAACTTTTGAACCCGCTTTAAAAATAAACACTGAACAAAATTTAATTTACTACAGTGATCTGGAATTCAAAGAATCTTGTAAACCATTCTCCCTGGTGTGATTAACAATATGACCATAGTTAAAGACAATAATTCTGTTTACATTGTATCATTAATGAATGGCCTTTGGACACTCTGCGATCAGAGAAGAACAAGACATCAACAGAGAAAAGAAATGAAAGCAAAAAAAAAATCATTACTGACAGACTCCCACGAAGCAATAGATCAAATCAGATTCATTTCATTGGAGGTTTTTTTTTTGGAAGGAAGTTCAGTGTTCAAGTGATATAAATAGTTTTGCCATTACTTTTGATTGACACAAATTGTGCTGAAATGTTGAAGGTTCAGAGAGGCACATGCATTTAGATGGGTACTAAACGAAATGTCACTGGAGTGTCTGTAAGGTCACAGACTAACTTTGCTGCTGAAATACAAAATGATCTGCAAATAAAAGAGACCTGCAAATAGCACAAAAACTTCATGTGATTAATCCCATTTGGACAAATACCCAGGGCAGGGTATACGATGAGCGATCCTTGGCTTTGCATCCCCAAAAACCATAGCAAATCACCTCAAAAGGGTACAAAGCAAGGAGAAAAGGGAAGATGTGGCACACCTGAGCTCCTCAGCTGGGGTTGTTTTGTCCTTACCTGGTGAAATCTGTCATCTCCATCATAATCATGCACATCTGCTTGGCCAGCACAATGATGTCATTGCCACTGTCATCCCACTTGGCCACCTCCGCATCCAGCTTGCTCTTTTCTTGGTGGAATATCTCCACCTGCTCCGCAATCTTTGCCTTCTCCTCCTGGGGCAGCTGAGCCATGATAGCCTGGAAAAAGAACAGGAGTTGGGCATGAAAAAAGGAAGATAAAGACTAGATCTTTCCAGTGGTCCCAACAGCTTGTGTTTCTTTTTATGGGAGTTGAAGATGCCAAGCAAAATCCTGTAGGCATTTGATTTCTGTCAGGACAGGCAAAAGCACATTCACAGCATGTTTATGCCTCTTCTTGCACTTTCAAGATGATAAAATTTATATTCATGATGTCGTTATTATTCACCAGTTGACAAAGGAGGATTAAATCTCGCTTATGGGGAAGAATAAAACGAGTGACATTTATGGGAGAAGGCAGACCGAATTGCCATGTCTCCCCTAGTCTCATCCTCTGTCAGAGACAGAGGATTTCAGGTTAACACAACAGTAAAATAAGCTATGACACACAAGACAATACACTTGAAGTGAATTGTAACAAACATATCTTTAAACATATTTAGTGTTCTAATTTTCTCTTGGAAGAGATGCAAAAAGGCACTGAACAGGTTGGTACTGATCTGCCTCAGCATGAAAAAAGCACAAAGTTCCTGCCCCCCATCAAAAAAAAATCCCTAAAATATTATAATAATTACTCTTGAAGATCAAATGGACACTTTGAATAATGATTTCCAAGTTAAGCTACTATTTGGCTCTAGGGGTTCTGAAGACCACATTATGCATTTAATGGGGTGTGACACATATTTAAGTGTCATTACATTTTTTTCTTGTTTATGTCACTTTCAATCAACTGAAGTCTTTTTCTACATATTCTTAAAATGCTCGTGGCTTTTAAAAATTCGTAATTGACCTTTTCCAAAACTTAAATTAAAAAGGGTTATAAACAGTAGATCAGAAAATGCAAGTTAATCAAATTAAAATTCAAGACAAGTTTTAATTAGGCCTTATCAATGTAACTCAGCAGTTTCAAATGTCAGCATAGTAGACTTTGCACAGAAAAATGCAGTGTAAGTCAAGCTAATAAATAAATATATAAAATGAGAACAGAACTCATGAAATAGAGCTGAGGAATTAACTGAAGTTGAGAGAATGTGATAGGAGTAGTGAAATCTGGGAAGTTTATCTGTGTGACTTGCCTGTGGTTTCTTCAAGTGGCAGCTTCACCTGAACACTCTTTAAACTGGTGAACAGTGGTTTAATATTTCTGTTCCAGCTGCTGATGTGCTTTCAAAGCAGCCATATCCTACAGCAAATGCAGCCCGTAAATTCCAGTTTTATTTCTCCTGAAGACCAACACAAGTCTTTCTACTGAAACACTAACAGCCTTACTGAGTAAGCATATTAAACAAATCCATTACATTGCACAAATAAAAGTGTTTTGCATCTTTTCCACAGAAAAGGTTCAGATAAGATTCTGTTCTGCTCAGCACTCCAGACTGGGGACTGGGCAGCTTCTGCTTAGCATGTTTCCCTTTTAGGTTTTTATGATTTGTTGCTTCATGTGCCACACTGCACGTTACTCAGAACTGTCTTCATGATGTTTATACAGCGTGAAGCTGATCAAAGCAGAAGGTTTTAAGTGCAGCAGTAATAATTACCACAATAAATGCAATAGAATTTAAGACTCCTAAATCCCCAGGTGAACTCGATTCTTAGCAAGAAAAATTACTGCAGTCTTTACTTGGGTTTCAGATCAAGAAAGGATGACATGCTACCCAGTACTAAATGTAACCAAAAAGATGAGAAAGGCTGTGAAATTTGACAAAATAATCTGTACTGCATCTAATTTTTGTTATACCTGAGTTTTGTTTTAGTAGTCAATACTTCGAATATCTCAAACAGGGCTTTATGCCGTTTAGAATGTGAAAATCACGAAAGATGGTCATTTACATCCAGAACAGTTCTGTCACCAGTCTCACAGTAAGGAATGCAGGTAGTTTTTGCCTTAGGGATGTCATGATAAAACTCCAGTTTTTCTGATACATGCTATGGTTTACTTACCATCTATATTCAATTTTCAGGAAAATAATTTTAAGACAAAAAGAAATCTCTGCCCATTCCACCGGATCCATGCCTTGCATTTCTCCCACACCGCTGAGTAAGCTTGTTTCAGATTTTGGTCACTCTACTGTTTTTTTTCAGGGTGTAAAACCTTTGTGTCGAGCCCCAGCCTACAGCAGCTGAAAACTCCTCTGTCCTGGTCCTCTGAGCTTTCTCAGCATCTTTGCCTCTTGGTCTTTAGGTCCTCAGCCCTACAAATCTTCTTCCAGACTCCAAGGTAAGAAATCCCCATTCCAGTTACCAACTTTTGCTGGTGTTTGAGTGTGTGGGGAGGACGCTTCTTATTTAGTCCATAGCTTCACTTCTAGCACATCAGAACAAACCAGACTTGTGTTAAAAAGACATGAAAATCATTCAGATAATTCCCATTTTCTCACTGGTTCTCTCCTGGAAAATGTTAAAAGGCTTTTCTTTAAAAAAAAAACCTTTATTTCTAGGCAAATATATTTTCATGATGCATAAAATTATATTCTGATTTTTTCTTTTTTAATAATCTGAGCTGAGAAGCTTATGCAGTAAAAGGTAAACATTCATCAGAGGGTGGCACAATCCTGAGTGTTAACAGGAATATTCCTGAGTGTTAACAGACTTCACTTCCCCAGCCCCTGTGACCCCGAAGCACTCATCAGCTTAATTTGCAATCCCCATGCACAAGCTGAGGTCGCAAATCACAGTGACTGGAGTTTATCATGATGTAATTACCCTGGTAAAATTACATTGACTCAGTAGCAAATGTCTTCAATTACAATTAAATTACAGGGACTACTCAGTAGCTTAAACAGATCTTCTTGACAGGTTTGCACACTGGGAAACATGACTAATGTAAGATTTCTCTGGATACAGCACATGCTGCCCTGATGGGATTTTTTTTTTTTTTTTTTTTTTTTTTTTTTTAAATTTGCTGTCTACTCCCACAGTTTCAGCACATTCCAAACCTGCAAAGCCTTCTCTTACAGCACTAGCTGGATCAAGTAGCTGATACTAGGCACCACAAAAGCCTCAAGATCATTCAATAAATGCTACTTAGAGAGGTTTGACATGAAAAAAAACCTTCAACAGCTCCGTTAGCCTGGTCCCATCCTTTCTTAAATGACCCTGAGGACTGGAAATAACTCTCTTTGCTTTCTGAAGCAGAGATTTTATTGGTCACTACCAGACACTCACTGGAGGCACGTGGGGTTTGGACTCACCCTTGCACTCTGGCCAGCAATGAGCTGATCATCCTCAGTCTGGACACTCGTTCGGCTGCGCACATCATAATCCTCCTGCTCGAAGTCTGAGTCGTCCTCCAGCTCCTCGGGCGTCTGGAGAGAGGGAGACACGGGAGAGAAAGCCACAGAGAGGGGATGACAAGCTTAAAAAGGACATAGAGTCCTAGGCACAGTGAGCTCTTATTTCATTGACTACCTGCCCAGGAAATACTGCTCCATTCTCTGAAATGAACTTGCCTGCCCCAGCAGTCAGGAACTGAAATTGAATTGTCTTAAAAATTAAATTGTTTCAACCCTAGTTTTCTTTACAAATGGCATTTGTCATTACCTTGCCACAACTTTTCTTGCTGTGATTTCTCTTGTCTGTTAACATGATGAATGCAGTTCCAGGAACAAATATCCTTTGGAAACATTAACAACTGGAATGCAGTATTTCAAAATAATGTTATTTCGTATATAAATGGACACTAACACTATTATGTTACTGGAAGCTACACGTAATCTTCGAAAGAGAAAGTAAATACCTGGGAAAAAGTAGCTAACATCCTGGAAGAAAAATTCATCAAAGCAAGTAAGAGATTTCCCATTGAAAGAAATTGTAAATGATGCCAACTGGTTTTGAAACATGAAATTTATAATCTGTGTAATCTGGTTTGTTCACGTGGTCCTTTTCATATACAGAGCTTTGGAATTTGACTCATCCCCCAGATGAGACCATGATGTCTCCACTGCTGGTGCTAAGAATGATGGGAGGGTTTCTTGGAAGATTGATAAAATCAAGTTATGCATTTTCAGGCTTCAGATTGCTTACTGTTGAAAGGAAGGAGAAAAAAAAAATAATTGATGGATTTGTTCATTTGGGTTTTTTCATCTTCTAGCAAAAATTTCAGAGAAAAAAAAGTTCTTATTTATACACAGAAAGACAGTCATATTAAAATCACTATTTAGTACCATATTTAGTAAAGATGATGCAAAAAATCAAATCTTTAGAAGGAAGATTATATTCCATTTTATGGTTGAATAGCATCTGGTACAACAGCCCGGCCATGAGTGAGTTCTGAGAGTCCCACACATGACAAAGGTAATAGGAGAAGAAAACCACAGGAATTGCAGAGAAATCCTCACCTCCCTGGACACCCATCAGCCCCAGGGACAGCCTAGAAGGCAAAAGCACTACAGAAGAAATCATCCAGGCTGGCATTTGGAGCTTGGAGGCCACATCAAGTTTTCTAGCAGAGGTGCTAATCACTGCCAGTTGTCATTACAGCTTTGTCTGGAGGATGCTCAGTCACTAGGAACGGCTCCAAGCCCTCTAACGTAACGCAGAGGAGGCTTCTGGAGATATTTCTGTTCCAGCTTGGCTTCCAACACCAAGTGCACATCACTGTTTGTAGCTGCACCGTGAAGTGCACAGGATGGGGAGAGTAAAACACAGCCATCTTCATCTGATTTGAAGAGTATGAATTAAATACGTGTTTTTGTGCTGAGCGCTGGAGGAAGAAATAATCAAGCGTGACAGTGTGGTAATTAATGAACCTCGGTCTGCACCTCTGAGGAGAGCGTGCACAAAAAGTGTGTAACAGCACAGGCAGGAGAAGAAGTTTAGATGAAAAATGAATTTACCTTCTCTCTACTGTCACAGGTGAAATAGAAGGGTTGGTACCCATCATTACAATGACCAATGGTTCTTGTTTTCCAATCACCTTTAATCTCTTTGTTCCCTCTGCTCAGCTGCCCAAGGGCAGGATGAGACCTTCCTATCTGTCATAAACAAGCGAGCTACAAAGAGAATCCTACAACTCCCGGAGCAAAGAGTATTTTCTATCACAAGGCCCAGCTTTTCATCTGCCTAGGCTTTGCTGTTTAGAGCAAGAACAGCGCGAGAGCTTCAACAAACCAGCTGGCTCTTCCCCATCCTCCAAGCCCCCCCAACGAGCCAGTTTCACTGGTCATTGCAAAGCCAGTACCCTTTCACACCCCAAATACACTCCTCTAGTGTCTCCTGTCTCCACTTTTAAAAATAAGATAATAAAACATAATGTGCACTCCTTTCCAAGGCTTTCATAGCAGTCATGTAATATTCAAAATAGTAAAGTAAAGATGTAATATTCAAAATATTGCATCTCAACATGGTAACCAGTAAGGACATGAGGTTGCCTTATAAAAAGAAAAAAAATATTCTGAAAATTCCATGCAAGGACTTATTCTCGAAGAAATATCCAGAAAAAATTGTATTGCTGTTACTATCTGACATTCATAATCTTAAAATCTGTGGTCTTTAAAAGACTGAAATTTAATCGGTATAAATGTTGAACTTGGAGAAAATGTAGTGCAAACCAAAAGGGCAAGTAATGCAACTGTTAGCAATATACTACAAGCACAAGACATCTTCCTGTTTCCCCTCTGTACAAGTGAGATCTAATTCAAAGTGATCTTTTGGATTCACTCTTTTCATGTTTTCAAGTGTGGTGAATTTTATACTCTCATTTTCTTCCCCAAACAGCTGCATTTTGCATTAGGGTGAAGAAGTAGGGTTAAGTTTTATCTGTATGCTGCCATTTCAAACATTTTCATGCTTTTCACCGTTGCACCATGCTTTGTCTTAGCTCATCCCCTGGAGATGCAGCACACATAAAATATAAAGTAGGGTCTCCCTTTTGTTTAGACACAAAGGTACCCAAACCCCCTATATATATATTGAATTTGACTCAAAAGACTACTCTTAACAAGGCCTTCTAAACATATCAGAACAACTCTAATTTTTGTGCACAACTAACAGGACCTTGATATTTAAAACCTTGTTTCCAAGACAACAGAGTCTGAGACTTCATTTCTCTGAGCTGGGAGACAGAAAGACTGATTCTGTCTTGCAAACACCTGGATTGATGGTTACACAAATGCAAGAATCACATATCTGAGGTTGGAGACAGCTTCCAAACAGAGCTGACAGCCACCAGTGGCAGAAGAAACTAGAGTAATATTCAAAACTAATGGATTTTATGCACTGATTGATTCCAGCAGAAATGGATCAACTTCTTTGTAGCACAAGCCATAAGACTTCCCAAGACTACATTTTTTTTCAACTACAGTATCTCTACTACACACAACATTCATCTAACTCAGAGGAAGTCTTCCAGTGAAGAAGAATCTTTCACAATCCCAGATAAATCACACAATAAATATATGCTTTCCCTTTTAAGATGCATGTTTTATTTCTAATATGAATGTGGTGACTTTCAGCTTCCAGGCATTGGAATATATATATTTTTAATATCTCTCTGGCTATTTGACTGAAGAGCTTGCTGAGAACAAAATATCTTCCATATCTGTCATTTTTTTAATCATTTGTGACTGCGGTATGAAAATGTGAATTATACAAGTGTAAGACATAAAATGGCATATATATGCAGATTTATAAATTTCACCAACTCAAATGTGTTTGATGAAGACAGAAACCCCACTTTGCTATGCACTTAAAAATTGTAAGATGCAATTACAAGAATTTCAGCACTGTGAACACCAAGTCAAGCCAAGCTTGTAATGAGAGCAAAGACTGAAGAGATGAAAAGATACTCCCCTATTTTTTATAATGAAAATTCCCACTAATTCTAAAAGACAAATAGGAAAACCCCCAGACTTTACAAAATTCTTTTAAATCCAACTCCATGCAATTCTGTACGTTTGTTTTTGGTAGCACTGCAGCCTGAGTGACTCAGCTGCAAGCAGCACCTGAGTGCCTCAATCAGAGAACCTCTCTCACTGCAGATCTTCAGTTCTTTGGTGATTTACAGTAAAATCCAACACTTCAAATCCAATCTGAGGAGCAGCAGGCACTCAGGGGAAACACTGGATCCCACAACACCCTTTATAGACAGGATGCTTCCAAAGATGATGGGATTCTGCACCAGATCTGGTTTTAGAGGACCTGAAATGTTGCAGCACTTTGGATTTCACCACAGTGGCTGCCACAGAGGTGGTGGTGGCTAAACCTGACAAGTCTGGAAGAGGAGAAGAGCATTAACACACCCAAACAGTTGGGGCTGAGGTCTTCTCCCAAGGACTGTAAATCCCTTAATGACAGAACAGAATAGAAATGGAGTTAATAATAGAATAAAATATCCCAAATTGGAAGGAGCTCATGAGGACCATCAAAGTCCAGCTCCTGATCCTGGTCCTGCACAGGACATCCCAATGAGACACAACTTGTTCCTGAGAGCATTATCCAAATGCTTCCTGAACTCTGTCAGGCTTGGTGTGAGAGACTGGAACTGTGGAATGGCTTAAACACTGTTAAAAAAGGACTTTGCCATAGTGACAAAATTGTGTAAAAAGCTGTGACCACCGAAGCCCCGTTCAAATGTGCCTCCTGAGGGGAACTGGCCTGTGAGTTAAACCACTTGATGGGAACTTGAGCAAAGGTAAAGGTGGCACTACTGTCCAGGTCTAAAGAGAGGTGTGAAGAGAGCTAAACAAGGCTGGGGGAGAAGAATCAGCTCTGGCTTGGTTTGATGGAGGGGAGGAGAGATTTTGGGTGTGTGACAGGGAGGGAACACCCACCCTGCCTGAGCCACAAACTGGCTCAGCTATAAAACCCACCCACCCTGGGCCAGCCACATCCATGGGACATTCACAAGAGGGGCAGCAGAGGAGAGGTCATAAACCAGCATAGAACCATCAAAGACCCCCAAAACACCCCCAGACTCATTGCTGAGGCCTTGCAGCAGAGACCTGCACGTGATGCCAAGAGATGCCACAGTTCTAGAGTCTGTTGAAGCAGGCAGTTTCAAACTTGTCCCCCCCAGGGGAGGAACCAGGCGTTCCCAGCTGGTCCAAACCATTAATCCATTGACTCTGTGTTTTGTGCGACCCTCACCACTGAGAAGACCAGAAGAAGAGGATCAATGAGATGCTGCCAGGAACCACAGAGTGGTGATAATTTCTGCTTGATCTGTCACTCTTTCTCTCCCAGCCTGCCCCTCTTTTTCTTTCTCTCTGTCTCACACTACTGTTAAACAAAATCCATACTATCAGCAGCTTCAGCATATGGTCTCATTTGCCCCTTAATTCAGGCAGAGGCAGCTCTCTAACAATTTTAATAACCAGATCTTAACATCAGGTGCTGTGACCACTGCCCTGGGGACCCTGTTCCAATGCCCAACAACCCTCTGGGTGAAGAACCTTTTCCTGATATGCAACCTAAACCTCCCCTGACACGGTTCCAGCCATTCCCTCACCTGCTAAGACACTCCCAGAGGGCATCTCCAGGCAGCACCCCAAAGAATCAAGTTTACAGATGTTTAAAGTCTACTCTGTAACATGAACTGAAACAGGGGAAGAGGGAACACCTGGATGTTGGCTCCAACAGTGCACTCCTGATCCAAACAAATGCAACACTCAGGTCGATGTAGATGCCTCCAAAAACAAGGCTGCTAATGGCAAAGGCCATGTTTAAAACCAGTAACAGCAAATTGGCCTTGGAGATGCATAAGAATGAGAATAGGTGCCATTGTGAGTCCTCCTGACTATAGAGAAGGTTTCTGGCCAATAACTGAGGGAATTTCATAAGCAGCTGTGAAAACACAATGTGCAATTTCATCTCTATGCAGTAATAGGAAAGGCGTTGGAATGAAGTTACTTTCTATTTAATTTTAGGTTCTATAATTATACTCTTAAATTCATCTATACTACTTCTTAACTTGTGTAAGAGATCTTTTTCTTCTGTATAGAAAATAATAATAGTCCTCAATGAAAAAAATGAGTCTCCCTTCTCCTCCTGAGGGACAATAAATTCTCCTCTTTTGAAGGAAAAAGAGAAGAACAGAGACTATCCACCCTTTCCTTCAGCTTACTAAAAGTAAAAATACCAACCAAAATTAATTTTTAAAGCGGCTTTATTTACTCTCTGGAATGAGGAGACTCATCTCAGATAAATTCAATCATTCACGGCTTGCACACCAACAGTCACTGCCTGAAAATAATTGTGTCAGATGCTCTAAAAAGTTTGCAAGATTGGATTTTTTTTTTTCCTTTTTTTGTCATTCTGAAAAAGTTTTACTACCTGAATTAAAGGGTGCAGAATATTTGACAGATTATTAGATGAAAATATTCTAAAGGCTTTTATAGCCTCACCCTTAATTATACATCCCATTTTAGTGTGAGATGTTCAGATGGAAATGTTAAAGACTATCTCAAAGTGAAACTAATTTTGTTTTCTACAACAAATAAGGTTCTGATTCAGCAAACTCTGGTCTGTGTAAGCTTATATATGTGGATTTTTCCAGTTAACTTACGTGGATAATGAGTCCATTTATGTGCTTTAGTTCTCTGTCTGGGTAAGGAGTATTACATCGAGCTCCCTAAATAAGTTAATTGTCTGAAGGCAAAAATAAATCTTCCTAATCTGGGCAAACAGAATTCGTTAACTCATATCATACAAGGGGTGAAAAGTAGCAGTGATATAATGGCAAAAGTAACTCGGGATTTTCCTAAGGGGACTGAGAACCTGAATGCTGATCAGCTCTCCAGGTACACAGAACAGTCAGGCAGCAACAGTGATCAGGTCTTCAAAATTCAAAATTTAAAATTAAAAACATCTCACCAGGATGGACATTTCATTACAAATACTTGGGGGTAACTCTGATGTACAGGGAGGTGCTGGAAGCTGGAACTCTGTGTAGGGGATGGGAAAACCTGGGTTTGTAGGAGATCCCACCTGATGATTGACTCTATGCTACAATCACAATTTGAAGGGACTAGAAAAGATTGAAGTGTGCTAAGAAGTTGTTCCTGTCCTAAGAAAAGTTTGGAAACTGTTGTTACAGATGAAGGAACTAGGAAATCAAAGGGAAAACAGATCCCTTACCATGAAGATATTTCATTTCCCAGAATCATAGAATGCTGGAATGGTTTGGGTTGGAAGGGACTTCAAAGCCCATCCAGTCCCACACCTGTCATGGCAGGGACACCTTAAACTGTCCCAGGTTGCTCCAAGCCCCATCCAGCCTGGCCTTGGACGCTTCCAGGGATCCAGGGGCAGCCACAGCTTCTCTGGGCACCCTGTGCCAGGGCCTCACCAGCCTCACAGGGAAGTAATTCAAGAAAAGATTCCCTCCCCTTCCAGAAGAGCTGCCAATCCTGCACACCCAGAGAACAGGATGGGTTTGTCCCTCTCACAAGCCATGACTGTAATTCAGGCCACCTGGGATGAGCACTGGGTATGAGAATGGAATTTATGTTTGGCAGTTACAAAATTAAGCCTGTCAGAAGCTTTTTCTGGAAATGTTAATACATAGTGACAGATGACTAAAATGGAGCTATTTTGGAGTGTTCCAACTGCCTGAACTCTTACTGCAGTGCCATTATACACTCATGACCACAAGTGCATGTTACCTGTTTGCTCAAAAGGATCAGTTGATGTTTCAGCCCACAAAAATTTCCTCTATGATGTTCTCCATAGCTTTACTTGTACTTGGCTTTCATTAGGGCAGATTCAAGGCAATTTGGGTTTCAAATAAGTTTCAGTTGCTGAAAAGATGTCCAAACCAGGTTTGGTTTGCTACTTTTCTTTTTTAAATCTTTGTCTGCTGACTAAAGTGAAAAGCAACACACACCTACTATCATAAAAATGACGTTCTATGGTGTCATTTATTTGTTTATTTATTTTATTAAAAGATGTCTAAGCAAATTGAATCAACTCGTTAGTCAACACTGAAATAACATGTTTTGTACCTTGGTAAACATTCAAAACCATCCCTGCAGTGGCTCACTGGAGCAGCAAGATAATTTATTCATTTAGATTAATTTAGATTTTAACCAGACCTACCTCAAATCCCAGGCAGCACACATATATTAGGGAAAAAAACCCCAAATAAACAAAACAACAAAAATCTACGCAAACTCTGAAGACCTTGGCGAATTAATGCTATTACTATGGAAACAGTAATGAAGTTTGCATCTATTGGCAGTTGCGATCAAACCTTCTCCTAGCTGATCAACACACTAATTGTGATTCAGCTACTAAATAACCTCATCTCTTTATTTACTAACTCTTCCGTTGTTGCACATAGTTCTGTTTTGTGCCCGTTTCAACATCAAGCTTTGCTGGCTTATTACAACACATAGCTGATTTCAAGCAGCTTTTGTGTTCCTCTTAGCCATGATACCTTGCTGTAAATCCCAACTTTCACTGCCCAGGTGCTTTACATACCCTGATCATCAGGACAGCTTTCCTGATGTCCCGAACTCCATCGTAGACCAGGCGCGAGGCGTCGATGAACTCATTCTCCTCGAAGGGCTGGGGCACGTTGGCACTCAGGGCTTCGATGGCCACCTCCACTTGCTCAGCAAAACGTGGCATCACTGGGTTAAACACAAGGAGAGGCAGCAGGATTAGGCACCTTCTCTCCTGAGCACTTTCCTGCTGCTCTAGGGCATGGATAATTTCCAGGAGACACGGCACACGCTCTCCTTGTGGATGGGTTTGTACCCACCCTGCACATGGACAGCTCTGGCACTTTATCTGACAGCTTGGAAATAACCATCTCTATTCTCTCCTCCAACTGTGCAACAAAGAATAGAAAACTTCCTGCAAAACCTGTGATTTACTGACTTTTGAAAGGCTGGGAGACACCTGAGCAGTCAGAAAAGTTCATGTAAGAGCTTTACAACCTGTAATGAGCACAGCAAATACTTGTATCGAGTGATCAAAGCAATCTGCAGCCATTATGCCTGCTAATTTACATAATTTACACTCTAGCTCATAATAAATAATAATAATTTTAAGGGACAAAATGTAAAATCAAGGATATACTTTTGTGAAGACACCTAAATGGATCTCCTCTTTCTTCACTATCACCATGTATATAGCACAAAACATAGCCACAGATATTGGCTAAAAATATTATAATGTGGTATGAACTTATTTAATATACAACTTAAAGCGATTATTTACTTTTGTAAATGGTCTCAGGGCATTGCTTGAAGCAGCAAGAGACTTTTCTTCAAACTTCGTGGAGGATTCCTTTGAAGGTATAATTGCTTTCTGCAAATCGTGTTTGCAGAAAAATAACTCTTCCCCAGATCAGTCCTCTAAATATTCAAACCCAAATCCTACAAACATGAACATCAGGTCTCACTGATTATAATGCACATACATTCCTGTACCTGTTTACTCCTCTTCATAATTTTAACATTAATTTTGGAGGGCCGTGCTCATAGAGGACATAATGTTTCACTAGAAAGCTGGATTAAAAAAAATGCAGTTGGATTAATTCTTAAAAATTTAAGGAACTTGGATCAAGTTTAGGATTAATAGATAGCCATCTTTTCATCATATTCACATCACTTTTATTCTAGCATTTAGGTATCCAGATCATGTATCACTGACTTTATATTCTGGCAATATAACTAGAAGAACAGGAAATGATGATTCCCACAACAGTTATTGCTTTTTTTGTTTGTTGTTAAAATATTACCTTTTCTGCCCATCTCTTCCCTAAACCCTATTTTTAATACACTTATTGGTAACCTGAACCCTGCTGATGAATACAAAGGGAAATTTCCGGTGTTATTTTCATCAAGAGCAGTGACATTCTTTCCCAGGAATTTCTACTGTGGTAGGAAATCACATTTTCTTCTTAACTGAATGTTCTTAAATTTATTTTATAGTATCTGACTTAAAACCACAAAAAACCCCATGATATAAGAATAGTTAACATTTTGAAGAAGTGGCAGCAACCATGAGCTCAAACTTTCTGCTTCTGGCATTTAAATATTACGCATTGGATGCAAATGAGGAAATCTTCAAAGGGATATAGTGATTCAAATCTTGTTTATACATACATACATATATATATAGATAGATAGATATATACATATACATATACACACACACACACACACACACACACACACACACATATATATATATATATATTAGACAGATGAAAGAACAGATTTGTATTTTCCACGCAGATAATGTTCAGTAAGTTCCTGGGATACCCTGGAGAAACAGGAAAAGGAGACAGAAACAATAGACTTTAAAAAAGTAAACATTACAAAACATTGCTAGGCAGAGGGGAAACATTTTAATTAGAAAAAGAGTTTGAGAGAGATGGAAGGTTTGGATAGAGTATTTAATAAATGCATATATCAAATTACCTTAATTAATAGAACACTTGAAAGTGTAGCAGGAGACTAATACGTTTGCATAAGGAAGTCTCTAGCCTGAACATCAAAAAGCAATCATTAAAAATACAACGTAAACAAGTAAACCTAAAGAATAAACCAGCAATTATTTTGGGTTGTTGGGATAAAATAAGTAAAACTAGAGATGCAATAATGACAAAAATAATAAAAAAGGAGGAAAAGAACCCTAATACTTAGGGTTAAATTAAATTTAACCTTAAATTTCTGTCTACAATTTCCTAACTAGCAGAGATGGTCAGGTATTGGATATAATTAATAGTAGGTGCAACAGGCCTGGATTAGGAATGGGCAGTTTGAAGAACATCTACATAAGCATAAGGAAATTTATCTTTTACATATGTGTTCAAATTAACAGAGTATAGTAAAATTTACCCTGTAGTTCTTAAGAAAAAAGTCAAAGAAATTTCTGAACCATCTTTGAGAACTCAAGAAAAACAGTAATGGTGAAAATTCCAGGGATTAGGGAAAAAACAACAAAAAAAGCAAAACTAGTCTGTTTTAGATAAAGCTATATAACCCTTATATAAAGCCTCATGTAAAGGTAGAGAAGAAAGGAAGGAAGATTTATACTGTGTTCAACATAATTTCAGTACCCAGAAATAAAATGAAACATGATGTGGAGCAATTAATGTTTAATTATCTGCAAATAATCAGCAGATGCTGGACAGGGAATAGATTTGTGGAAAAAAGTTGCACCAAGATTTTACAATAGCTTGACAGGGCAGTGACAGTGGGGGAAGCAGATATGACACAGCCAGACTTTGTCATGGCCATGCATGACATTCTTAGAACAAAACCAGGGAAATTTAAATTAAATGATTATAAGGTGGAAAGTTATACTTTGTTCATATTCCTGAACATGAGGTGCTCATTCCTGACCACATTTATTACCTCCACTGGGTGTGGAAGTTTCTCCCATCAGTTTTGATTTTGCAGACCTGGCTATAGTTTAGTCCCTAATTAACATTACTACATGTGAACATTATCTGCCGTTTCAAAACGGGAATAGATATTAAACTGATTTATGAATTTCTTGCTTGCCAATCATATTTTTACATCAGTGCTCACTTTTGATTGGACAAGCAATAAAAAAATCACCTAAAATGGGGGGCTATTACTTATTGCTTCTGTAAGCGTATGTTGTCATTTAGTGCAGTGAAGTTTTTGAAAATTGAAAACTGAGTTGAGAAATGTGTTATTCTCCAGTTAAGGTTATTGAGCTCCAAGAAAAAAAAAAAAACCTCCAGTCTTTCTTCTCTATTATTTACCACACAAAGAAAGATATTCCTGCGCCAAAGGTGAAAGAACCACAAGTAAAATCCAGGCAAAGGCATGAATTTGAATCTGGAGCTAAAACTTGTAAATGCATCAGACAGAGAATGACTCATTTATTATGCACAGAGAAATTGGCTATAAATTTTAGATTTAGAAGCAAATCAATACTTCTGGGGAAAAATTAAACACTGGTTTCTTAGTCTGAGCTGTGGCCTTGAAAACAGTCACACATGTGCTTAGACTGAAAAATGTGGTCCATTAACATCTCTCAGCCTAACTACATTAATTAATTAGGCACCTGCATAAATGTTGACAGAATCAGGTCCCAAGTTAATAGCAACACTTCACTGACTTTGTCATTCCAACAAAATAAAGATTTTAAAGCCTTTCTGTGGATGAGTTTTCAATGGCACTGAAAGCAAGACCAATGCCAGCAAAATCTAGGCAGCTGGAGAAAAACCGGGAATCAGCAAAGTTGAAATTACTTCCATTTTATCAATTGATGAATATTGTTACATTACACTTTTTTTTTTCTGATGCAAAATAGAAATCCAGCATATCACCATATGTGAATTCATGCCTTGATCAAACTTGTATTTTTTTGTGAACCACTCTGTTCCACAAAGAAAATATTTTCTCTAAAGATCTTGTTTTTCTCCCACCCACCAATATCTCCTACATATTAAAACTATCAAGTAATTATCTGTTTCCTAAAATATATATTCCGTGTTGACTTTTTCTCCTATGGCAATCAGTTTGTACTGCAATTTTTGTAGTTAGAAACATCACTGCAAATTTTGTTTAGTGATATGGGAACAATAAGATCCCTGACAGACAGAGAAATGTTAGGTTACGTAATAAAATTATTGAGATAAAAATTAAAAAATGTTTGGGCGTTCTCGTTCATAGCATTAGAACAAAAAGTTTCATTAATATGCAAGATTAAATGAATGCCTTGCTGATTTATTGCACTTTTATGGCCTTACTATTTAGGAACTTGAATTCCTCAGAATCTTAAGTAGATAGGAATGTTCAGAAATGTGGAAAGGGATAATTAAGACACAAAAAAAGTAATAAAGGTCAAGGACCCTCCAGGTGCATGGGTTTCTAATTCTTAGTAGCATCAATGGGAGTCAGGAAATTTGGTTTGGTTTTGTCCCACTTCATACAACTGAAAGTTTGAAATCTCTTTCCTTACACCAGGCAGAGAACAGTAGATGCTTCCATTAGACAATTAACCACACCTACCCTAATTTAAGGACTCAGGTTTGGCTGGACAAAATCCTGATTTTCCTGTGCTCACTAAACAGAGAGGGAGGTGCTTGGCTTAGACCAGATGTCTGCTTTAGACAGCCCAGTTCTGGCATAAATCAACCCCATTTGTGCACCAATTCCTGGCACATTTTTGGCTCTGAATCAGGATGAGCACAACGTGGCTCCTTTGCATCCCAACCCCCCTGGAACTGAAGGGTTCCCAGGGGTCTCATCTTTGGGGCCATTTTGCTGGCGAGAAGACAATTTCTGAAACATATCAGCAGAGATATTTCTAAGAGCTTCATTTTGAAAAGACAAGCACCTACTTGACTCCTTTCAGAATCCAGGGATTGGATCCAAGGGAAGCACCCTTCTCAAAGACCAGGGGTTGTTCCCTGGAGCCAGACTGTCCTCAGAAAAATCAGATATTTGAGCTGCAGAGAAGTGACTGCTCTCTGTACCCACTGCACCCAGCTGTGCCCTCTGGCTGGCCCTCATAGCTCTGTATTTGTTCAAGAATTCATACCTGTCCTCATGAAAACTGATTTTCCTTACGCCACGTTGATAGAGACACATCATTGAAGGTGCCAATCACCTTAACTAAGTAGCCCTTAAATGGCTATAAAAATCTGGTCAGTAGTGGGTAAGATTATTCAAGAAAGACTTGGCAGTCTAAAGGTTTGGACAACTACCCTGTTAAAAGTTTCAGGATCCCTGAAAATGTCTGAGCTTCTCCTAAACATCATAGTTGTTTGTGTCACATAAATCAAGAAAATTATCTGGAATGATGGGCAGGATTGTAAACTTAAGGTTATCAGGGGAGACTGAAAAGGAAAAGAACCATGAATGATTAATTACAGAAAAGAAAAGAAAAGAAAAGAAAAGAAAAGAAAAGAAAAGAAAAGAAAAGAAAAGAAAAGAAAAGAAAAGAAAAGAAAAGAAAAGAAAAGAAAAGAAAAGAAAAGAAAAGAAAAGAAAAGAAAAGAAAAGAAAAAGCTTTCTTAGGAAAAAAGCCCAGCCATCAGCCATCATTCAGATTTAAGAGGTTTTAGTATTAAACAATTATAAAGTTACAGCTTAAAAATTTCAGGGCTCAGGATGAAATTTCTTCTGTTGGTTTTTGTGTGGGTTTTTTTGTTAGTTTGTTTGGTTTGGTTTTTAAATTTGTTAATTTACTTAACTGAAGAAAGAATGCAGTCTACTGGGAAATTCAAGTATTTAAAACAGGTATTTAAAAGATCATTCCTAAGGGATATCTGACATCCTCTGTCAAAGACAGCCCAGTTTCTCGGTTTTGTTTGAAGGATGAATAAGGAATAAAATATGATACCTTATTTAGCTCAAAGTGTTTGTCAAAGCCTGTTTCTAGAAGAACTGTACATTCCTTAGCAGAAAATACTAAATACTTCACAGAATGTTTTTAAGTCCTGGTCTCATATTATATAATTTACATTTCAGTCATGACTATTATATTGCTAATTGAAAAGGAACAGCTTTATAGAGGTCTACTGAAATATTACATAACATATCATAGAATCACAGAATTATTTGGGTTGGAAAAGATCACTCAGATCATGGAGGGTCCAACCATTCCCCCAGCACTGCCAAGGCCAGCACTGACCATGTCCCCAAGTGCCACATCCACATGGCCTTTAAATCCCTCCTGGGATGGGAAATCCATCACTGCCCTGGGCAGCTGTGCCAGGGCTGGACAATCCTTTCCATGAAGAAATTTTCCCAAATATCCAATCTAAACCTCCCCTGGCCCAGCCTGAGGCCGTTCCCTCTCCTCCTGTCCCTGTTCCCTGGGAGCAGAGCCCAAATCCCCCCCGGCTGTCCCCTCCTGTCAGGGAGTTGTGCAGAGCCACAAGGTCCCTCCTGAGTCTCCTTTTCTCCAGGCTGAGCCCCTTTCCAGCGCCCTCTGGTGCTCCAAACCCTTCCCCAGCTCTGTTTTGTCCAATGCACAAGACCATCTTTTCCCTTCCTGCTGTTTATTGATTCACTTTTCCCGTGATGAAATGGTTAAAAGTCAGGTGTAAAATAATGAATATCCACACCCTACAACCGTTTGCAGTGAACATAAGACTTTCAGGAAGAATCAGCCTTCACTGCCAAACACTGATTTAGCCACAGCCCATAAAAACAAAGTTCTCAGGCTTCCTGGAATTTATGGCCATGTCCTGACCCTCTGGCCCCCTTGTGTGAAGTCTTGTGGCACTTCCCAGAAGGCTCCAACTTTACCTGTGGGTTTATGCAGCCAAGCAGACTCACATGGGAACGGAAGAAATGGATTTGCTCACGTGCAGCCCAGGTGAGATGGACATTACAGAAATCACTGCCACATCTGGAGCTACGTTACCAAGTGTTGGGAGACAGGGATGCACACACTAGAGGGAAAAACACACCTTCAACCTTTGTCCTGACTGAACTGCCATTCACAGAAAGATAAATGTCAGGGCAGAAGCCAGGTACATCCCAGAGTGGACAGAGGAGGATAACAAATGTCAGCTGCAGGGACATTTGTGCCTCACCAGTTTCAGCTGTCTCACTTTCCTGTCCACCTGTGAAAAACTACTCACAGTGAGCATCCCCAAAATATTATTCCTGCCAAACAAAACTCCCTTCAGGTTAATATTTAAAATGAAAGCAAACTCTTCAGAAAATTCCCTCAAGAAAGCAGGCTCATGCTCTTGGACACTAAGTAGGTCATGTAAAAAGCAAACAACCCTTCCTGGCTTAGCTATAAGTTTGTGTATATCAATATGTAGGTGTGTGTAGGCAATGGGATGCAAGGAATACCAGTGCTTTTATTTTAAAACATTATTGTACAGTTCACACTTGTATTCACAAAACATTCTGTTGGAGTTGTTGGATGGATATTCACTCCATTTCTCTGCTTATATTTTCTAGGCCTTGTAAATTTCTTTCTACTTCCACCACTACCCCCCTTATCTCAAAAAAAAGGGCTTTTAAGAGCATAAAATATTTTCAAGAACAGAGACTAAATAATAATAAAATAACTGGTTTATGAAAATCGGCATTTCTCTTATATTAACTCACTGTTTATTACACAAGGTTACTCGCACATCCAAAATAGATAGCCCTTTTATTTTTTAAACTCTCAATGAGTTAATTCATGTCTAAATCTTGAATTTTCTTTGATTATGTAATCCTTGTCTTGACCGTCTTGCATTTCTGGAAGATCTTTAGGTTGTGGAGAACAAAGTGGAACTATGCACTTGGGGTATTCAGCGAATATTGTCCTATAAGCACAACCTAACAACTTCAGCATTGATGCTGAGGCTTTTCAGCAGGAAAAAGTATCATTTCTCAGCTGCCCATCACAATGCCACAGTTTTCTGAGATGATGAACTAGCTCAGAACCTTTCTACCAACGCAGAGAGCACAGATTTAATTGTTCCATTTACCTAGAGAAATTAAATCAAAATATCTTTTAGTCTTTTCTTTTCCTCCCAATCAGCCCAAACAGCATTTTCCTTTTGGCAAATTTTGCTGCTGCCTATGCACCTGTTAACGAATGCATCATCTCCAACCACAGCTCTGACCCTGAAGTGTCACAAGATTTCCCTTTCTGCCTGTTGAGAACTGATCACTTGTGCTTTGCTCGTGCCTTGTCACCAGCTCTTAATCCATCAAAGGCCTTAACACTCACCCCATGGTTACCCATTTGCCAAAGAGCTGTGCGTGCAGGACATCAGGAAAAGCCTTTGAAAATCTGGATCAACCACATTATATTCTTCTTTAGCGTTGTATTTAATTTTTAAACTCTAAAAGTGGAGAGAAAAAGAGCTAGCACTTCAGCTTTGAGCTACTGTGGTGATTTATTCATCTCTTATCTCCAATTTAATTGCTCTATAATGCATTTTATATGATTTCTTAGTGTATTCCTCTGTATATTGATCAGAGTTTCTCTGGTTAAAAATTCTTTGGGTCAAACCAAGCAGTAGGGGAACACAATCTTGGGTGTTCTCTGGTCCTTATGTAAAATACCTTTTCTTTAATAATGCATTGATTTTTTTTTTTTTTTTTCATTTTTTGTTGGTGACACCTCGACCTTTAGATTTCAGTTAGCAAAACTTTAAAGAAAATGCTACAGTACTTTGCAGAATAAAAGTCATAATTTGATCAAAACTCCTGGATAAATGATCTCATGTTCTCAGGATGATGGTACCCATAAGTTTTACTGTAACTACCTGAACTCCCATAAAACATGAATTTAAAATCATTTATTTTTTAAATAGGCTCCATTTCACATCTTTTAGCTCTCCCTTAGATCCAATATGTGGTGGTGTGGGTTTTTTTTTTTTTGGTTTTTTTTTTTTGGTTTTTTTTTTTTTTTTTTTTTTGGTTGTGGTTGTTGTTGTTGTTTTAATTACAGCTATGCTTAAATTCATCTTCTTGCTTCTACATTTTGTTTCCTTCATATCACTGCTGAAAAATCCATCTTTCCCAGATTTTAGTATTAGCTTTGGTAACATCATTGAGCTGCCTTTAAAGTTTGCCCTACTCACACTGATAAAACTCACAGGCTTATTGCTGAATTGACAGTAGTGCTGATTTTCAACATTAGTCCATTCTGATAAAGACAAAATGAAAAAAAAAAAAGTGTCAAAGCAGAAGTCAGAGTGACCTACTTAAAACCAGGGAGTTACAAAGTTACTGGGATATTTTTAAAAACATGCTAAAAGCTGAAACTCCAATTTCTGGTGTGAATCAGACGATTTCAAATTTCCAACGTCCTTCTCGGAGTAACCCAAGTAGTATGGTACTTGCTGTTCCAGGATGGTTTCCAGACAGCCCAGTGCAAACTGGAGCAAAAAAAAGAAAAAAATCCTGGGAAGTTTTCACAGCCTTTCCCAGGCAGTTCCAGTCCTACTTGTCCTGCTCTTATCCCTATCACTTTCCATTCACCTCCTTTCATCACAACCTTGCAAATTCTGCTCCAGTTCTCCCGCCTTATATCCAACCCTCTTGACCTTTAAAGAATGCTATGGCTTCTTCTCCTTCCTGAACCTCAAAAATCTTGGAAAATAGGATGTGGCCTCATTGCCTGTTCCTTGACTTCTTTCTAGGGACAATTCTTTTTATTTGTTTAGGAGCATGGGCTTCTTGCCTTTGGTTTTTACAGCTTTTGCAGTAATTGCTGAGTACATTTCAGTCTCCTTCTTGGTGAAGGCAATGGGAAAGTCTCAGCTGGCCTTGGTCACTCTGGGTGCTGAGCAGGACAAGAGTTCAATATTCAACCAGCAATTCTGCTCTGTTTCCTCGTACTTCCCTCCCTTTCCTTTTGCCTTCATTTTGCCTTTGCTTTTAATTTTCTTTCTCCTCTTTTTCCTTTCCACTCTTCTCTCCTTTTCCTCCCCGCCCCTGCCATGGACAATTCGTAACAGGATGATTTCACAGCTTTCTACTAATCTGAATAACAATATAACATTATAAACAACAAACAAACAAACACATCAAAACCAAAACAAAAAAAATCAACCTCCAAAAAACAAACGCAAAACCAAATAAAACAAAAACCAACCAACCAACCAAAAACCCAAAGAAAAAAACACAAAGAAAACCAAAAAGTACCTTTAAACCTACCAAACCACAAAAAAAAATGAATTCTGAGGCTCTGGTTTACTCCTGCACAGGTAACATCCACTAAAATTTATGAGTTTGGTGTTTGCTCCCAGTGAGCCCCATCGACTCTCTGGCTTTATAGGTTTCCTCCTGGATTTATAAGAAAATCAGCAAGGGAGAACTAAGTTTTTGTTATGGTTTTTAAAGGAAAATGAAAGTACTCTATTTTGAAAGGACATTAACAAGTCTGTCACACCCCAAAACTGCTGCCAGAGATAAGAACCCAGCTTCTACCCAGTACTTGGCTTTAAATGCAGTTTGTGAGGCAAGCATAGGCAAATGAAACACTAAAAACCCCACCCCATACATTCCAATGGCTGTAAATTAAAACAAAGAACAAATAAAATTTGGAGGTGAGACTGGTTATTGAAGCATTGCTTGCAGTTTCCACTTCTCGGAAACTGTCAACATCATTTTCATGAGGGATTAATTTTCTCCCCCTTAAAAATTAAAAAACATTAGCAAGGTGCCTATCTTTCCAAAACACTGTATCCATATTTCTCCACTGTGGATCCCACCCAATACTCACAAGAACACAGTGAAATCTCTGGAACAAGAGGCTTGACTGAGGCTTTCCTTTTCTGAGCTGACAGTTAAAAGTAAATAATAATTATAAGAGAAAGGTAATGTGCTTATTTTCTTTCCATTATAATTTAACTATTTTTTCCAGCTTTCAAAAGCACTTCATTTAAAACTAAATTAAGGTCAATTAAAAAAAAAAAAAAAAAAAAAAAAAAAAAAAAAAAAAAAAAAAAAAAACCAAACCAAAACAAAAAAAAAACATAAAAACACACACACACAAAAAGGAAGGAATAAAGATGAAAACAGTGAGATGTTCATGACTGTGCTTCCTTTGAGATTTTGATGTGCACAGCTGTGGATAGAAGCTGGATCCAAATCAATCACTGCCACCATTCTTGAGTGTTCAATAAAATCTGGGCAGGAACTTGAGGTGAGGAACTGAAAGAATATTGAAATAAATGTATGGATTCATAGGTACCCAGATCATGGAATCACAGAGGTTGGAAAATACCTCCCAGACCATCAAGTCCAACCATTCCTCCAGCACTGCTGTGTTCACCACTATGCCCTCTCCCCAAGGGCCACATCCACAGCCTCTTTGAACACTTCCAAGGATGGTGATTCCAGAACGGCGTGGGGGGATCTAAATTCCATTTTAGCCACTTTATTCTAAGGCGATGAAATGAGTCAGTTAATTCTGCTTTTTTTAATCACACAGAAATTATAATCAATGCCTTTGTAAATGGCCTGAAAAGCTGTAGATAGAAATTGTGCTCTAATATTAATGATCCACATTCACAACTGGCAGAAATTGTTTCAGCTTCATCAGCTTCATTGAATTTGGGCCCATTCTGTCCCCTCAACTAGTGCTACACAATTTGTGCATGATATAAAGTTCTTAATATTTTAAACATAATATTTTATTTTTTTAATATTCACAAATTTGTTTACACTTTATAAAATAAAAACGTAAGTAAAAACTTGGAGTTGGAGGAACAGGGACTTGTTCTTAACTATTGGATCCCAACATTAACACATTGATGTTTTCAAGATGCACTCAGTCAAGAGTTTATAGCACTAAGTTATAATTCAAATTATTTCAGAAAATGGATTAAATATGGAATATAAATATTTTCTGTGCATATTATTGATCTATATAATGGCACTTTATACCTGCCCGTTGAAAAAAATGTTAATAAAAAAAATTATAGAATGTTGGGTCACAAATTTTAGCTCAATAAAAACCTCGAACCTACATTTTGTTTTGAATAATAAAGAAATTTTAATGGTAGGAAGATTTCTTCATAGCCCCTCCTTGACCAAAACGTGATTTTAACAGAAGAGTGCAACAAAATATTTTACCATGTCAAACTGAACAGATGATCTTCTTTCTGTGAATTCATAAAACCAGCTCATAAACTTTTAAAAATAAGGTAAATTTACAGTACTTATTCCACTGATCTCTTTTTGGGTAGTAAAAGTAGGCTGACATTAACCTAGGGGCTAGAATACCACGAGTAATATTAAATCGTCCCAAAATCAGGGTTTTTTTTAGCTTATTTTGTTGATTCCTGTTCTTAAAGCAAACACAGAGACTGCAGAGCTAGAACAGTTTTGCTTTTCCATCCCACAGGGCAATTCCTGGGCTTCAGTCCGAGAGTCACATCTGATGTGTCCTGAACTGGTGCAATTTTCATTCGTTCCTTCTAAAATAATCTTGATGGGTTTAAACCTCAGATGAACAAGTGCAATCAGGGAGGGGAGGATCAGCTCAGACACTTCCAGACAACCACAATTCGTGCACCTCTATCCTACCAGGGCATCCGATCAGTGCGTGGAAACCCAGACTGTGAAGTCAATGAAATTTGGAGTGTGATTCACACAAAACCACCCAAACCCACTGCTTTCAGATGAGAGCACTTGCTAGCACTGCCTGCACTGAGTCATTGAGAGCACTGATACAAAGGGCTTTAAAATGACCAGCACAGACCTAATCACCCACACTGAGATGAATCCAATCCCTGCTCTGGAAAGGCAAAACCAGACTGAAAAAATAAAAGAAAATTTTCCCAGTCTATCACTCTAGCAGACTTTTCTACTTTTATATAATCTACATGTTTCATACAATTTATCAGACTTCTATATTTTTTCAATCAAGTGGTGCATTTTCAGCTGCTGATATGTATCTTTCAATGAAAAGTTGTTTTGTTTAGCAACACTTCAGTCGTCCACAAGTACATCCACCTGCAGAGACTAAAGAGTAATGTGTGCAGTGATTTTCTGGAGGTGCATAATCCAAAATCAATCAACTCAGAAGAAAAGGCTGTGTATTATTTATTCAAATCATAGAAACTTTGATGTAGCGGCCTAGTCTTGATGTGTTACTGAATCTCCTCTCTTATATGGCTCCTGTCAGTATGACTTCTGCAACAGCACTGAGCAGAGAATAAAAAACACACTCACGGCCATGAATTTGTTTGTATCTTGTTTTCAAGAACAGATTTCCCTCTGATTTACAGACCTCAGGGAATCAACTGAGAGTTTTAAACGACCAAATAAGAGCATTTCAATAATTCCTTCAGCATTACAGCAAACTCACCAGTTTCAGAGAGCAGCTTGGTAGCTTCCAGCACCTTCTCCGTGTAAACCCCGGTCTCGTAGTTTTCCATCTCTGCGTTGATGATGTGGATGACTCTGGCCGCACGGCCCCGGATGGCACCCGCGGTTCTGTCCAGTGTGTCCACGTCCCCCTCTTGCAGAGCAATCACACACTTGTTCACATCTTCCAGGATGTGGTTTTCTGGAATTCAGGTAACAAATAAAGCTCGTTCAATTTCACTCTTCCTCACAGCAAAGCTTACTGATTTGGGCAAATGTCAGTATGTTAAAAAAATTGGTACCTACCTTTATCCAGGCTGCAAAACAGAAGCCCTTCTGTGATATTGTCACATAATATAGAAATCTGTGTGATATTTATCTTTAGTAGGGACTGGGATACATTATCTTACCTCTACTCTGCTCCCAACCTGTAATTCCTTGAAAACCAGTCACCTTAATTTAAAACATCACACTGAATTTTATCATAATGAAATTGTAATTAAAATGAATGTAAAAGGGAAAGCAGTCAAATATTTTGTAGATTCTCTAATAAACAGTTGGGCAATTTTCTGAAGGTGAATTTACGCTCTCCCATAAATGTTTATTACATTTGGCTCATTTTTGCCTAAGTAAGTCAGAAAAGAAAATAAATCACATTGAAAACACAACAGTAAATGGCCTTTGTAGATAGCACAAAACCTGGGCATGAGCAGTTCATCTCCCTCACTCCATCTATGCCAGAGAATAAGCTGCGAATTTCTAATAACACACACTTATAATTATTTGTGACTTGGCATGATCTGAAGCAAGAGATGACAACAGTGACTCTGCTCAGAGGAGCTGGTATCAAGCACCTTTATTGTATTCTTGGGAGAAGCATTCTTATTTTTCTGGCTCTGAATTAGGCCCTCTGCTCTCACGTGCTGCAGTATCAGAATTTATGTAGCATTCTTACACACAAATTATGTGGGAATTATGACCATTCTCACATACAGATTATGTGAAAGCATGCAGAAGACTTTGACTTTATTTCTCTGCAGTCAGTAGAGTCAAAAATAATTTTAGCAAGATCGCGACTGAATTTCATATTTGACCAAACTCAGTCTGAGAAACTCAGTGACTCCAAACAGCAACTTGATTTTCTGCTAGGGACACCTCTAAATCAAAAATGAAAGGCTGTTCTTTGTAGTAGTAGTAAAACAGAATTAATTAGTCCACCGACTGTTTTTTGTTAATTATCTTTTGCCACTAAAATGAATGACTCACTAATCTTCACAGTTAAAAATTCTAAGGTTGGATCATTTGATGGTTTCAGAAATGTTTTACATGATGTCAAATTTTACAGTACAACTTTGGATGAAAACTGAAAGTCCCCTGAGCTGTGAATCTGAGTAACTTGCAAGGCAAAATTCTTTGTTTAAAACACTCCTTACTCAGAATGAAAAGCAGTGCTTAATTAAATTTTTTCCTCACTGTTTCCCTTTCACCATCACCAAACTGCTTTTACAATGGTACAGACAAATCTTGCCCAACAAGAAGCAATATATGAATTTGGACAGTGCATTTGGAATATGAAATAACTTCTTAAAATTATGGCCAGCTTTCTTCTGGTAGCCACCATATTATTAAAACATACCATCAAATGTGACAGCCAATATGAAGAGGAGGAGGTGTCATTTCAGGAGGTACATTTAACCAGATAGTGGCATATTGAATGCTTCACTGGTTTAACATCCAAAAATAAAAGTATTTTGTGTAAGCTGAGGCTTCCAAGCTTTACAGCAAGAGCTACAGGCTTTCTTTTTCCTCATGTTTAACAGAGATGTCTGTGCAAAGAATTAGGAAAAAAGAATCTAAACTTTACAGAAATAATACTTCTCAGCTGCCTTGGAAAGTTCGGATCTAAGTCAAAACTCTGTTTGAAGGAATTTGAGAAAAGGAAATGAAAAAATGAAAAACCCCATCATCCATTCAAATTACTGCTGGTTTATGTGTGCAAGCACTTGGAGTAAGCAAAATCCTCAAACAGATTTCCAGCTCTGGCACATCGACTGGTTCTGCAGTTTACAGCCTGGTCATCCCTTTCTCTTAGAAGCAGTTCTGCCAGAAAGTGTTTGTCAGCTTCAAATCTCAAATAAAAATCAATGTGCTCACAAATTCTGAAGTACCCTTCTATTCAGAGAGATCATTTTCATTTTCTTGCCATGGCTTGCAGGAAACACTTGCAGAGGAGTGTAATTAACTAAACTAAACCATTTCCCTGTTAATAAGAGTAGCAGGATAAAACCAAACAAGATAAAGAGGGCAAAAAAGAAGAAAATTACGGATTTTTTTTTTAAAGGATAAATATTTCTTCTTTCAATATTTTTTTTTCTCATTCACTTCTTTGGGAAAATTTAGGAAATATCAAGGAAAATAATGTAGAACAAAACATAACATTTTGGCCAGACGGTCTCATGAAATTTGGCTCTTCCAAGACATTTGAGTAAGCAAAGGCCTCTTGGCACACTCTGTGTCCTTACTCACAGCAATGAAATTCACCCTTCTAAGTGAAATAGGAAAATGAGTTTTCTGCAGCAGAAATTAACCCAAGACACCACTT
The DNA here is from genome assembly GCF_015227805.2 of Hirundo rustica. Lineage (NCBI taxonomy): Eukaryota > Metazoa > Chordata > Aves > Passeriformes > Hirundinidae > Hirundo > Hirundo rustica. Next base: position 3,280,067 of record NC_053454.1, on the reverse strand, counting down.
TACAACTACAGCATTCACTGGGTATGATCAAATTGTAACAACACACTCTGCCACAAGCTGTAGCACTTTACCAGGAGGATGGAGAAAAGACTGAGACCCAGGGTCAGTGTTTTTCTGTTCTCCATCCCTTCTTTACCCTCCCAACCCAAACCATCCTGTGACTCTGTAAAGTTCACCTGTCCTCCTCTTGCCCCCAACTGCACGAGGATTCCAACAATTTCTACAAATACTCTCAGCCTGTAACAGGTCTGGAACACATTTTTTAGAAGGTGGACAAAATCCTGCTTTGTGCCTGAGTTAAGACAAAGCTTCCCTAGGAATAGAAGCACAAATAGGTGCTATTTTCTGGGAGGTGAAGAGCCAGCCATTGCTACCAGGGATTAATTAACAAATTAATTGGCCCTACTGAGTGCAGAAGATCAGCATTCCAATACAGACAGACTAATGGATTAATGATGTTTTAGTAATTATAGCTTTTATCCCCTCTGACCCAATACTTTAATTTTGGAGTATATTTTTAGAAAAGTCTCTTGACCCCAGTACCTGAAACAGAGAGGAAATCATCCACTGAAGTGATGTCATCAACAGCCTCGGTGAGAACTCGCACCTGTTTCTCCCACTGGTCCTTAAACACGTCCATGTTGTCCTGGGCTACTTTGCTCTGGGGTCTGGCAGCCAGCGTGAGTGCAGCATTAATTACCTGTTAGTCAAACCCACTTGTTAGAGCATGAGTGGATTTTTTTTTTTTTTTCTATAATTTTTTTTTTTTTTTTTTAAGGGAAAGAGCAAATAGATTGTGGACTGTGTCAAAAATACACTACTACAACCCATTTGATATAAAGGGTCTCAAGATGCATTTTTCACAGTTCATGGAAACTGGGCAACAATCTCATGACAAAGACAAGGCTATGCTCTTCTTCTAATGCTTTTAAGAGCTAAAAGACTTCTCAAGTACTTTTTAGCATGACTCTTCACTCACCTGTGGACACAGACTATCAATCTGTGTGGCTGCCATACGGACTAACTTCACACCTTCTTCATTATTGGAGATTGAACAGGCCAGATTTGCAACCTGCAATGAAGGCATGAAATCATCAGGATGAGAATCAAGTTCTAGGCAGGTGAGCCATTTTATTCCTTTCTCTGTTCTTATCAAGCTTTGCCTGAAATGAATTTTTTTACAAGAGAAATAATACATCTTCTGTGCTGGTGAACAGAAACCCATGTAGATTATTTCCTTACCAGCAAACTGAACTACCCATCATCTTTGGATTTTTCTCAAGAGTCCTCCTTCACTGTCAAGTGATTCACATCCTCCTCTATATCTTGAAAATTATCTACTGATAAGTCATTCAGGGAATGCAGAACATCCAGACATTTATCTGTACATTTCCTTTTCTCAGTTTCTTTTTCCTCTTATGAACTATATTCATTATTATTGTAGGTAATCAGGCTCATCCATACACTCTGAGCTTGGCAAAAGGAAGGATTTTTTATGTCCTAACACATAGAATCATACTTTTGAACCCATAATCAAAACTGATACATTCACTGATACTGGACAGTTACATATCTCTCAAATATCTTCATTGTTTCTGATGGTTTTGTGCATGTTAAAATAATCTTATTTTCAGGTGGATAATAATAATAATTTCAGGGGAAAAATAATTTTAATTTTAATTTATTAAAAATAATTTTCATTTTCAGGTATGTGTTTATCTGCCCTGCAGTAAAATATCCATTAGTAGCAGTAAAGTAACTTAGAGATGTGAAATAACTCTGTTGAAACCTTGTTCTGTAATATAGGTCTGAAGATCTCATTCAAAGATCTTTAAAACCACATTTACTTGCCCTGGCACAGCTTTGGGAAGTCTGAACCTCTAAGACTGAAGGCTATTTGGATAAGATAAAGACTTGGAGAGACATCCGAATGAGATCTAGAAATCAAACCACATCTCCAGACACAGCAGAGCTGTAGCCCTGTGGCTTGGATTCCAGTGAAGGAGCATGTTCTCCCCACTCAGACAGCTCTTCCAATAACCCATTCCCAAAAGCTTTGCGCCAACTCCATGAATTTGTCCTGGGTTTTCCAAACAGCAATTCATGTCCAAGTGCACACTGTGATATTTAAATCATTAAGGAACATTTTAGGATATTTTTTAATCATCCAAGATTACGGCTCTTTATTCTAATCCTCATTAAAACAAACTTATAAAATTTTAAATATGCTTCCTTGATATTATTCACTGTGCCTGAAGGCACAGCTATCAGTTGGAAATGATTCATGAATTAGTTCAAATGCCCCCATCTTTCCAATTTTCCTCCAGTCTCCCCTTGTGGTATTAATCTGTTCTCCTCTGCAGTGCACATCCCTGCCTTAGCCCTGATCCATCTGTTCTGCATAGAACCTATTTCACTTCCAGTTCTGTGCAGCGTGGTTTGCATAAATCAGAGTGCCAAAGCCCAGGCAAGAAAAGAACCCAAGGCTTCAAAGAGTCTTGCAGGCATTTTCTAGTCAAGATTTTATCATAATGTTGTGATTTTCATTTTCATTTCATGATGAGACAAATAAGTTGGTCTGTTTGTTAACAGCCTTACAGCCCTCATGTCAAAAACATTCTCCTGTGCTGACGTCTTCCAATTAATTTACCGTTTTCTGTAGTCACTTCTTTGCACAGATCAAACAAAACACTTTCATCTTCACCAGAAGCAACAGCTAAGCAGGATAATATTTGGAATTCATTAACATGAGTGGAAATTACTGACTTTAAAAACTAGTAAATGACATTAAGTTTAGCAAGAGTCACCTTCCTGTATTGGAACTAAGTGGCTTTTCAGACTGCCCTTACAATTTGTGATTAAAAGGATGAGAATTTGTCCCAAGGCTTCAGATGTAGCGTTTACTTTTTTATCAGACAAAAATACATGACTGAAGGGGGCTGGATGTTGTGAAATGGCCATCAAACTATAAAGCAGGTCTTTGAGTTCCTCTGGAAGGGAGCAATGCAGATATAATCAGCAAAAATAAAGCTTATTTCTTCTCAGTGTCTGTTAATTACTCTTTAAATAGAATCTGATGAGATAATATTTGGATGTTGTAAAGTGCCCTGTTTTTTTGAGAAGGAGGCAGACACAACCTGATAAATCTCTTTTCCCCCTTTTTTTTTGTAATATTGAGTTCAGCACATTGTTTTGGGTGTTACTATCAACACAAGAGTACAAATGTAACTATTGCTGCATTAAATATATATCAAAGAGCATTACAGTTATCTGTTTAAAAGGCATGATGATACACATCATGTATAATCCTAAGTTTAATAGTTAGTGGTATATTTCAAGCCTTGCATAAATCTATCCCTGTATCATCAGTAGTCAGGTAGCAAAACTATTCCACAATCCAGCAGGGAGTGTGCCAGCCTGCACCACGGCAAGATCTGATTATGTCAAATAAACACAGAGATAAGCAAATTCCACAATGGCAGATGCAATCTGGATAAAATTGAATCCAGCACTACAAACCTATGACTATACCCAAAACTTAATTTTTAAAAAATGGCAAGAAATAGCCTTTACTTTCTCAAGCCTGTGTTTCAGTGCACAAGCATGGATTTGTGAAACAACACAAGCTTTAGGTGCACTCCATCACCAGATACCTCACTTTTTAATTACTTTGATTGACTGTGTTATCAAATACACAGTCAAGTCACCATCAGTTAATATTCTTGGCACAGCAAGGTCCACGCGCATTCTCTTACTTGATAGAAACCACAAAGTAATTCCCCCTCCTTAGTTTATTATAAATTCAGCAACTTCAGATATTTTTCCTACCTAGAACTATGAATAAAAAAAATTAAGACACAATTGCAGCCCACTTAGCTGAGATACTGGGATTCAGTGCCAAACTGATCTTCTTGGACAATGGATAAAAAAAGGGAGGGGGTTGTTCCAGGTGCCTGGTTGGCTCATCCTCTAGATTTCAACAATCAGCATTGTGCTTGTTGGAAAAGGTATTAGTGAAATAAAAGATGGTTCATTATAAGTTCTTTTGCACGAGTATGTTTAACAGAACATGCTTTGTGAAGAACACAGACACTTTTGAGGGTGAGAATCTCCTTGATGTGCCACTCCTGTGCTGGATGGAGCAGAGAGCTTGGAAAGGAAAATAAAAAGGCTGCGTATTAGTGCAGCTGCCAATTTACCAAAACTTTGATTTGAAGCCTTTACCTTTGCACTTCAAATGCTCTGTCTCCATCAAAGCATTGAAGGGGAAGTTTCCTGAAAGGCTATGGAAGCAACCAGGTAGTTAATTTCTTTTTCTTTTTTTTTCTTTTTTTTGCTGTTTACTAAGTTCCTTGAGCACACTGAACTCACTGAGTGCCTAAAGAGAATTTAAGATTGTACTGAGATCAATGTGAACTGTCTGAAGAGTATTTATATCAAAGAACACATTTTAAATACAAAAATCAATGAACAGTGAATCATTCTCAAATATACGTGGAGAACTTAACAACAGTGAAACTGCTGTGTAGATGAGCATTATTGTTCAGAATTTCAGGTCTGCTAAGCTGCTCTTGGGCCATCAAAACAACTGCTGAACACATTAAACCTGTCCTTGTGGAGCATGGAGAGGTAATGAGCAAGAAGATAAACATCCACCTCCAGTGATGCTGTATTTTTTCAGTAATCACCAAATTCACTGAACCAATCCTAGCACTGGGGATGTGAAAAAGCAGGAACCAGCTCCTCCATATTAATTTCAATCCGTGGCACTGAAAGCCCAAGATGTATTTCTGCATCTTGCAGTATCTGTCTTTAATCATGCAAGGAGTTCCATTAGTTTCAATTTTTAAAAATACATACAGGATCAGTTCCTACAAATTTTTTTTTGTTTGGTTGGGGTTTTTTTGGTGTGTTTTTTTTTGTTTGTTTGTTTGTTTGTTTGGGTTTTTTTGTTTGTTTTTTTTTTTTGGTTTTTTTTGGTTTGGTTTGGTTTGGTTTGGTTTGGTTTTGTATTTCAGCCGCAGTTTCCTGCTGGATAACAGATTGGCGTGGGGAATGACTTTGTTTCTAATGCAAATTTTTATTACTCTTTGTAATGACCTTAGGACAGGAAAACTTTATTTCTGCCACTAAATTGCACTCCAAACTATAAAAGTAATCAAGGATCTTTCATATCAATTTACATTATTTTTATACTGATTAAAATCTGGTGTAGTTACCTTTCATTGTGGTTTTAAATGAGACTATTTCCATTTTTGACTTGAGCCCTTTGTCTTATTAAAGGTAACTATGACTATCAAGATGTATTGCGCTCTTCTGACTACCAAAATCCATTGACTTCTGGTTCAAAATTAAATTCAAAGATTTAACATGGCCATTTGGAATTAAACCTAAGTGAAAAGGTCCAAAAGAAAAAAAATCTATTGCTTTGAGGAAAAATGTTAAAAAAAAGGAGCAGTATGAGCTACCACAAAAGAGCACTAGCAATGAAAAAGCTGCAGAATATTCTAATTTTTAACATTCTCCTTTTATTCTTTCTTTTCTCACCATAAATTGCTTAGAAGAAATGATACTGAAAAGGCTTTGTTCAGCTTCCCCAACCATTTAACCTTTCAAAGCTAGAGAATGAAATCTATTTCTTAGTTTCTTAGTTTTCCATATTTTTTGTAAATATGTGATTTCTTCTCAAATAGTTTTATTCACATCTTTCTATTTATGTAATTTATGCTTTCACTGCAATTAACTGGTGGAAGTAATAGGAAGAAAAAAAAATTGCAAGAAATTATTTTTTATTTTGGAAAATGCAGAGTAATTTACACAAACCCAAGACGCTGGGTAAACTTATATGTCTACACCACACATCTGAGAAGCTGAAACTTTTTGAGTGATTCAGCTTGAGTTGAAGTTGGTTTAAGTCAGAGACTTCTGCAGCACTCACAGGGGACTAAAGCCAAGCAAATAATCAATTATCATGTTCAGCTGATGAGACGTAACTTGCTGAGCTGTGGCGTCTCAACTATTTATAATTATTTATCCACTCACTTAGTAATTTATCCAGATATTGTTTCAATCTCGGAATCTTTCAAAATTCTGACATATATTAATGTTGGTACCGCTGTAGGCAGCCCAGTGATATTCATGGAGCCACAAATAAGAGATTTTTTTTCTAGAGGAGACCAGAGTTTAAGCCAAGTTACCCAAGATCTTCAACTTATTTATCCTCGCTGTACTCACTCAAGCATTCTATTATGAGCAAAACTCTATTTATCACCAGACAGGATGTTTTTGCACATACACAAACAAGTGCCAAAAAAATCAAAATGTCACTGAGAGTACACATTGCAGCAGATTCCTGCTCCTCATCATGCACTGCAGTGCCAGCTTGTACTGCCATGGAAATATTAGACTGTGGCCTCTCCCTCACAGCCTATTCCATATGGCAGGGAGGGAACCTCATACTGCATAATACGGCAAATTTTCCCCCATTTATATTAACCAGTCACTTCTCTACATAAGAGATGGATTTTTAAGTTCACCTGTACATATGTTTCACATCTGTTAAATTATCTAACTGCATGCAAAGCCATAAAAAAAGGCATTTCTTTTATAAATTAACAATGCACTGATTTGCCGAGTTTGGCGTTTGCTTTGAAAATTTCTAACACCAGACCCTGAACATATTTAACATGAACTGCTCAGACATTTACCATATGTATCTAAGGAGACCGGGACCAGCAGGATGTTAGAAAGCTACAGAGCACTTCAAGCACAACAGCTGAATGTTTTATTTCATGTCTTATATGCTGCCCACTGAACCTATGAAAACCTCTTTTCACTCTCAAAAGGTCAACAGCATTTTCTCTCATACTTACTACAGGGAATGAGGCTTTTTCACTCCAACTCCCTCGAGACTTCCTCTGTATCAGATTTAGTTGAAAGAGCTTTAAAGATTCCTGCTTTTGGTAATGCTCCAAGTACCTCAGCCTTCAATGAATTCAGAGGGTCTTTGTCTGAGATTTCTGAAGGAAACGTAAGAGTGTTGGGAGCCTCACGTGTACAGAAAGCTCAACTCTAAATGAAAATATCCTAATTTTAGACTATTTCAATGAAGTGTTGTTAAATCATTCTGAATCTCCTTCATTTTCCAGGACCATTATGGTGCATGCCACAATTATGGCCCACAGGATGGAATAAAAGGGAGATCAAAAATGAAGTACCTTGAAAAGTCCTTCTACTTCACTATTTTCATAACTGAAAAGAAGCCAACATTGGCTCATGTTCAATTATAGAGCTGCCAGTGAAGAATAGAAGAAAAAGGTATCATATTATTTTTGATCCTTTTAATATCAGACAATAATGATTTCAGATATAAATAAAACTATTTAGTAGAAGTAAATACTGTCTCTTCTTTGCTTTCTCTTTATACATGGAATTTGATCACAAAACTCTTGTCTTCCTGACACAGCTCAAGTTTTTACTCCACACTGATAGGCCTCAACTGTGATAAATATGCCTGATTGCAAACTCCCTACTGTGTCTAAAGACTTTCTGGAAGAGTGGGACAATCCCTGATTTTAGAGCACCTTTCCAGGTCATTGTGATTTCTCAGCAAGATCATCCACAGAATTCTCTATGAAAAACAGGAGAAAGCAAACTGATTAAAGAAAAAAGCAGATGATTTCTCAGATCATTTTTCCAATTTAAACCTGAGAAAAATAAATTATAAATTACTTCAGTTTCATTTTTTTTCTTTTTCATTTTCATTTTTTTTCAGGGTTTCAGTTTTACTTTACTTTCATTTGTAAAATTATTCAAGCAATGCTGTTGGACACTTGCAGTGGAGCACTGCCTAGAACTATCAACTGCTGGAACTATTCTCAGCTGGAATCAAAGGGCCTGACAGCAACTGCCCGAGTTCCTACCTGAAGATCCAATCTCACAATTAAAAATCCACATCTGTCAGGAGTACTCTGTTCCACTGGATCTCTAAATAGCTTGAAATTCAAGCACTTTTAAAAAGTGGGTGTGGATGTTAATCCCCAGAGCCGAAACCAGGGGAAATGCTTTGTGCTGTGACTGGAAACTCCCTTAGGAATTATGGAGGATCCTGCCTTGTTTTCTTAGGGGTGTGTTTGTGAGCCATTCAGGTGGAAGGGATCTAAATGACAGAAGCAGTGGGGAGCCCAGAGGTGAGGGCAGCAGGAAAGGATTTCCCTCCTGAGGTTCACTCTTCCAGAGTTGGGAAGAGGAATGAACACTCAGCGTCCTCCCTTCAATGATTTGCTCACTCCCTTGATGTAATTTCTGAGTTTTCTCTCCATACATGTGCACCCACTGCTAAAAAAATAAACAGCAAACAGCTGGAGTAAGCCAAGAAGAAGAGCAGGACTTAGTTAAGACCAGATTTGTACTTTAATTTTAACTGGCCTTGAACAATATCTGCACAGATAGAATGCAGTGACTCTTTCTCCTACAAGAAAGCACCTTGTAAAGATGCAAGGGATCTGTTCCCTGTTGTTCATCTATTCAGGTGGATCATGGAGTAGATATCCTGTTCTAAACCATGTCACTCACATGATTGCTGCAAGTCTAGCTGGAAGTGATTGATTTCATTTACTGACTTTACTGGTAAAACTGCATTTTACAGCACATTGGTACACACTTTTTCTTCCTTTCACAGAGAGCAATGGTAACATGCTCAACTACAAGAATCCCTTCTGTAGAGGTCAGAGATCCTTCTCAGTGCTTTTCCACCTCTGTTAGCTGGATTGGGTTACTTTTCTGTTTAAATTGATGATAGGTAATGGGTTTCAGACACTATTCCTCCATTACTGGTCTATTCACAGTGAAACACCAGTGAACAAAGGATGCAGAGGAACACAACAAAAACTACAGCACCGCCTCTGAAATGTCAGACACATTGTCACAGACAACTGAACCTTTACCCAACAGTAACTGTTACGTTCCAAAATGTGCAAAATGGCCAAAAGAATTTCTTACTTTGGTACATCAACAAAACTCAGGAAGTTTTGTGTATTAATGCTTTCTGGTCAATTTGCAACCAAAGCTACTGCTACTAAAACTCATCATGAATTATGAGCAGTGTATCCTGAAATATCCAAGGAGCAAGAGGGCACTTGGTGTCCTATGGAAACAAGATTTACAACACTGCAATGTGTGTGAGTCGATCCCATAAAGCAATTTTGACAACAAACCCCTGGCAGTGCTGTAATTAATAGATATTAATAGCAAGTAGTTACCAAAGCGATCCATCTATCTAATAACAGTCCACAATTTTGGCAAACTGCTCAGTGACCCTGGGACACGGATGCGCGCCTGGCTAGGCTGTGAGAATTAAACGTTGGTTATATTATCTGCAAGCTGTATTTTGACAGCTGTTGAAGAAAAAAGAGGGGACTCTGTTGGAACTCAGAAAAGTTCAAGACATTAACAGAAGCTCTGAAGGCATTAACAGTGTGATATCAGACACCCCAGGGTATAAACAAAGCACAAATTATAATCACTGATCCCTAAAGAAACATAACTTGCAAGTTGGATAGAACCAGCTTTATTTAGCTGCCCAAAGTGGATGGAGCTGAACTTGGCAGGGGATGCAAATAATAAGAAGGGCTTGTAGAGGTACATCAGCCAGAAAAGGGAGGTCACAGAAAAGTGCATCCCCCCTGACAAGCAAGACTGGCAAACTGGTAACAGCACATGAGAAGAAACTGAGTTACCCAACAATTTTTTTTTTTTTTTTTTTTTTTGCCTCAGTGTTCAATAGCAACCTCTTCTCAGAGGAGGGACTGGGGGAGCAAAGTGCCTCCTGCTGACAGAGAAATGAGGTTTGAGACCACCTGAGGAACCTGAACATGCACAAGTCTATGGGATACAATGAGATGTGATGCCTTGGGAAGGTTGACCTGGAACAGAGACTGGACAGAGATAGAGAATAAAGAAGATAATTATTGAAAGTCCTTTAAGGACACACCTTGGGAAGGACAAGAGCCTGGCCAGGGCTACACCCAAGGTGGACCCAAAATGGTCACAAAATGGACAAACAGTTACGAGGTCTCACACTTTTATAAGTTTTGGTCCATTTGCATATTGGGGTTTAATTGTCCAATTACAGCTTCAGATGATGAAATCCCATCCTTCTTGTTTTCTCTCTTCAGTCCACCATTGTTTGTGCTTTTGGGCCTGAAAGTGTTCCTTGGTCTCCAGCAGGACAAGGATTTGTTTTGTCTCCTACTCTGTGCAAAGAGCTGAGTGACACTGAATGTGAGGCTCAGAACTGCACCGCTGGGCAGCACAGAATCTGAAAAACATGAAAACTGAAACTTAAGGCATCAGATGCACCCCAGACTCCTGAGGGAATTGGCTGATGCAGCTGCCAAGCCACTCTCCACGATATTCACAAAGCCATGGCAGTCACGGGAAGTCCCAGGTGGCTGGAAAAAGGGAAACACTGCTCTCATCTCTAAAAAGGGTTGAAAAGACGATCCTGGGAGGTTCACCTCTGTGCCTGGGAAATCCTGGAACAGAACCTCCTAGAAGCTCTGCCAAGGGACATGGAAAACAGGGAGGTGATTCAGGACAGCAAGCACAGCTTCACAAGCTGAGGGAGCCCCTCTGCCCCGCTCAGGTGAGACCTCACCTGCAGAGCTCAGCACAGAGAAGATGTGGACCTGCTGGAGTGGGTCCAGGGGAGAGCCACAGAAACAATCAGAGGGTTGATTTCCTTACTAGGGGTGAGTGAGGAAATTTAATTTGGAGTGATATTTTAAAGGCTCGCAAAATCCAATTCAGAGAAAGACTGATTTTACATTAACTGAATTTTTGTGCATGAATAGTTTATGAAATATTTTTTACAATCATTTAGTAATGGCTCAACAGGAAAGCAAAACTAAGTCATCTGCCCAGAACCAGAATGCGTAGACAAGGCAACAGAACTGGATGTTCCCTTTCCCATTCTTCCTGTCAGCTTTAACCCTGGCGTGGAGAGAGGGCTCAAAACATCATTTAACTTGTCTGCTAGCAGCCTTTTTTCTGCTAATAAATCGCCTTTTCTCTTGGAAAAGTGATATTTATGCTTATTATCCTTACAATAGGAGTGTCTGATGCTAAAAAAATAAATATCCAGAGTATTTTGCAGAAAAGCTGTAAGTTGATATGAGGTATTTTCCAAGTTTTGTATTATAAAAAACTCATCAGTCCATTATTCCTGATTTTTTGTCCTGTCAATGCCCATCCTTTTTGTATGACCAGAAAAAGAGATTTCTTAAATATAGTTGTTTACCAGCAGCTGCATTTATACCAGTAAGGTAGACACAGACCTGAGCACTCGTCCTCCTTTTTCAACCATAAACATAATCCTAGGCAGAGTTTCGCCCTAAATTACCTCTTCTATATTACACATGGTCTCTCTCATATCTATTAAAAAGATGCTGGCCAAAAAGATGGCATTGAGAAACCTCGATGTGTTCTTAAAGATATGACAACGGGGTGAGAAAAACTGCTTTTATATTAAGGTCTCTCTCCTCATTTGAATTGGGGAATATATTAAAAAAAAACCCAACAAAACACAGTATTAATTATTTAATGTGCTGGGACATATATTCTCAAATTATAATTTCTCTTAATTTAAAACCACACTCTTAGGAGTTTTTGCATAGAATTTTAGTTTTGTTATAGCAAATGTGGAAATTTTCATCTCAGTTGTGAACTCAATCATGTTTATTTGACTAAAAACTGTCTGAGCCAGTCTTGGATTTTTGTCCTAGTTGTTACATGTTTGCAGTTATGTGTATGAAAGCTGATTACCTTTGCAAGGGATCATCATTAGCCGATAAACACCCAAAACCATTTAAAACAAACCCAGATAAGTTATTGTGTATTACAGTGATGATTTTGTGGTTTTTTTGTGTTGTGGCTCTGCAAAAAAAAAAAAAAAAAAAACAACCCAAAAACCAAAAAACCACCACCTTGTCATATGAATGCAGCTCACACACAACTGGTTTTTAATAATGAGATTTTAAACCAAAAGCTCTCCATGTGACTTTCAGCATTAAACAAAAATTGGAAACAAACATATATTTAAGAAATCAATACTGACATCACCATTCTAAACAGAGCTGCAGATACCTTTCATTCACTGTGCTTTGATTTATACTCCTCCTGGCATGCAGAGATGAGAACAGTAAGTCAATTGTCTCTGCTGTTAGTTTTAATGGCAATAGCAGTACGACTCTGGGCTTTTTTGCAAATTGGCATTTGAAAGTCAAGGGCCAGTAGGTCCACGATGAAGCTGCAAAGAGTACACCTTACTAATTTTTTTAAGCTTTCGATTAATTTAATTCAAAGGAACAGAGAAGCCTCAGTGAAAATTAAATTCAATGAAAAATTAAAATTTAATGAAAATTAAATTTCAGTGAAAACAGGCAACTGTTTTGAGGGCACAAACCTTATTATCCTCCTAATGCCTCACTGAGGAAAGAGTTTACCTCATGGCCCACACTGGGGAATCTGAGTAGCTGAGAAATTTCTTAAAATCTGTGGGCAAAGCTTCACTTGGATCTGACACTTGACCACAAGCTACAAATCTCTAAGAAGCCATGATTCACCCTGTCTGCTGTTTACAGAGCTGCTCGTCTGCGAGAAGAAACTCCTTCTTCCTACAAAACCACAGCAAGAACTGCACATCTGAAGAACTTCTGACTGGGAAGCAGAGTGTGGGTACATGAGGACAGGCTTGGAGCTGGAAGTTGTTTCAATTTGCCTCCACAAGGCCTCCTGGCCATTGGGATGTGCTGAAATTAACTTTTAACATCACCCTGGACGTCTGAAACCCTGCACGGGGCCAAGAACAGCTCCAGCACTTGGGTTTCAGGTTTCTGTAAGAACCTTTTAGTAAATCACCTTTAAAATTAGCCACAGGTGAATGAGTGATGAGAGTAGGTTTTTCCCCCAGTGTTATTGGGAAGTTTTCCTTCATCACGCTACAGGTCACCATTCAGATTTCCAAGAACTGTTTTTAGATTAAATGATTTCTGAGATGTCAACCTGAAACAGGAAAAAACTGAAGGGAAAAAAAAAAAGAAAATGCAAGGACATATACAGTAAAATGGAGCATTATTAAGTCCTCTCTCATGCTGCTTTGAGACCTGATAATTTCAGTCAATAATATCTCCACGTATGGTGATGGATGCTACCTGTATTTATATTTTATTAACCCACAGACTGCCCATCTGTGAAGCAGGTGGGGGATAACCCTCTGTCCTTCTTTTGGAGCAGGCAAATCAGGTTTATTTCAATATTGGAAACACGGTGGCTAAATCTGATTTAATTTTTCCAGGAGAGCAGATACCACAGAACATCCATGTCTCTGCACTGAAATTAATACAACACCACCACAAATTGTGGAAATCAGAGCCTAAAGGACACCTGAGAGATGATGCTACTGCCTGCAAGCAGGATCAGCTGTGCCTGAACCGCTGCTGGCAGGTGTTTGTTTCACTTAGAGCCTGCATTGATAGCAGTTGCATGGATTTCTGTACATGCAACATTTAATTAGGGAAAACAAACAGCAGCAGTGTGTGAGGAGGTCAGATTTACTGCACTGCCTGCAAGGAGTGTGCACCAGCCTGTGCTCAGGGCCCATTCAAATGGATATTAAGAGACTGAGTAGTGACAGCAACAGGAAAATAAAAAAAAAAACCACCAAAAAACCAAAACCAATAAACCCCCTCAGCACATTTCTCCTTTGCAGACTCAGTGTGAGCTAAAATAGGTCTGGTCTGTTCAAATTTGTGAGCAAACACAACAAGGAAAAATCACATTTACCTGCTGTACAGCAAGAATTTTTGTATCCCTTAGACCATTTTTGCTTAGAGAAAATTCACAGAACTTTAGGACAAAAAATCCAAAAAAAACCAAGAAACAAAAAGCCAAACAAATGAATAAAAAAACACCCCACCAAAAATAACATAACCAAACCAAAAACCCTTAAAATGGGATATACCAAGAAGATACCACCAGTGGAGGCGACATTTTAAGCTAAAAGAAGTTCTGACATCCCTTCATACTGTCTTTTCTTGCATGTGCATTTCTGTGCTTGGATTATGACCCAAAGGATTATTGGTTGAGTCTAAAAAATTAATCTTTTAAATTAAATTGCCACAGTTACCCAGGTTCTTACAATACCTTTATGCACTTGGAGGAGCAAAGAAAAAATAAAAAATAAAACATATCTTTGAAGGATTTTTCTTTCTCCCAGAGAACTTTGTGCCATCAGAACACGTGACATGCTGGAGCCTCTGAGGTGTTTAATGTGTTGTTATTGCTGTCCTCACTCAGATGTCTGTAATAGCTCAGTCTCCCCAAACAACGCAAAAATAATGATAAAAGTTCTGCTCACTCTTCATGCTGTTTAAAGTGGATTGCAGTCAACTCAATTCTATTTATCTGAAAGCCACTCCCTGTCCTTATGGGGAGAAACAGCAACAGAAACCCTGAATACATTAGAAAAGGTTGGCAAATTTTAAATATGAATTCTTTAAGTTATGTGTGTGAGAGCAAGAGATAAAGGGGATTCAAGTGCAGCTAGACACAAAGAATTCAGCACTTCCACACTAAAAGTGCTATTCATTGTCTCACTCAAGATTTCTATAAACAGACACGACTCCCATCAAGCCTCACACAAAATGATGAAGCCTCTCCACTCAATTTAGCCCCTGAGACAAAGCTGGAGATCCTCAGCTCACTTCTCCATCAGCACAATGGCATTCCAGAAATGTTCAAGACACTGTGTGTAGAAGTATCTCTGTAGTGCCACCCCATGTATTGAAATTAATAAAACAGTATCTTCTAAATGTGACAACTGATCACCAAAGCTTTTCTTTCACTGGCATGAACAAGGCATGATTTCCTGGCCAAAGAGCATGTCATAGTCTACACGAAAAATTGTATATACCATTGCTACCAGAAATAATGAGTAATGCAATACAGAAATACATCAATCCTATACCCTTTTATTCTACTAACCCACAACTCTTTCATGGTTAATGTGTAATGTATTCACTGAACAGCCATCAGCATACATTTGCACTCCCACAAACTGGAATTTATTCATCTAGCTGCACAGAGGGATTTGTTAGTTATTGGGGGTCAGCGAACACAGCTTTATAAACTAATATGGAACAGGAAGGAACTGCATCAGAATGGAGCCAGAATAACAATAAGATAAAGAGTCAGGTGAGCATTTTGTGCTTCAGCTCTTAAATACACTTTTCCCCCCGCCACTGTCAGGGGGGGAAAATATATATATATATATATATATATAAAATTTATTTATTTATCCAAAATCTTTACTTTCTTTCCATTAATATTTTGTTTCTCTCTTTAAAGCCCTTGACAGCTGCCCTGCTGACAGCCTCCTGCCAGCTGAGAGGGCAGGGGAAGGAGCAGAACCAGTGCAGTGACTGTGGCTGGCCTAAGCGTGTGACAGGGGTTCCTCTCAGAGACAACAGGTCCCAAGCAGCAGCACATGCTCCAACTTCTCACTGCTAAAAGCTTTAATCCTACCTTTTCCTCTGCCCTTCTCCAAAAATGTGCTTCTGATGTATCAAATTTATGATTCTTCCTGTGTATTTTGCATTACAGGGTCATCTGCCACAGGAGAATTAATCCTGATTTTGCTGGTGCGAATGACAGGAGAAATGAGCTCCGTGGTTTTGGGGTAACAGCTGTTGAAAATGTTTATTTGTGTAAGCTCAAGGAAATAAATTCCATTTCTGAGGCACCGGAAATAAAACTTACCCTAGACAACTCCCATCTGAGAAAGCACCTTTTCTGTGGGAATGACAGACAAATTGTCTATTAACTGCTACTTACACCAATGTTACACTGCAGTCTTAAGAAACACATCAAGAAATGAGGTAAAATCACCCAGAACTGTGTGGTTACACAAGAGTGACATTTGAAAAATATAACACCACATACATCAACAGCCATGCAGGTATTCAGGACTGTTTAAATATTAAAATTTCAAACAAAACAAAACAAAAAAAAAATCAATTTATCAACTGAGGTCAAAGTTCCTAAATTTTTGTTTCCTAGCTGTCAAAACCCAGTATCAATAAAGGCAAATGGACTTGCGCTGAGGATATTTGAACAGGACAGGTGCTGAGAAAACACTGGTGTATTTAAGACGAGCATTACTCATTTCAGAAGTTCACAGAGGAACAGCTGATTTTCAGGTTCTGTTATTCCCAGTTCAGGCAAGCATTCAATCTGAGAAGGGAGCACAGAGGTGATTTAAATTTAATATCTCGATCTCATTTCAAGAGAAAGGCTTAAACGCAAACACAGTCAAGTTGAAAGTCTCAATGTTCTACTTGAATTCACATGATTCATGGCAGGGGAAAAACAACCCTGCAGTGTTTCAACAGCCTGAGAAATGCTGGTTTCACCTACAGGGTCTAGAGGAACCCAAATTCAAACTACAGACACTCAAACTAACATTTGACACTCAGAGTAACATTTAACACTCCAGCTGATACTCAACACCAGCATTCAAACGAATATTCCAGCCAGGAATAAATATTCCTCTGAAAAATCCTAAATATGAAACAGGGCAGATACAGCATTCATCTCCAGTGTTATAATTAGGCATACTGGACTGAACTCATGTTCTTACCCTGGATTTACGCAGTGCAATTGAAACCCATCTTCAGCCCTCAGTCAAATGCCAAATATGCTGCTGAGAGGGCTCAAGTGGTAGTTCTTTCTCATAAGAAATGCTGCTCAAATCATAATTTAGATGCCCAAATGTGCTTGTGAAAGCTTCTCAAGTATTTTGAAGCGTTTTTATCCATTTCCAGAATCATTCATTGGCTTTAGCGAGCTGTTCTTCACGTTAGAAGTGCACTCGCGTATTAACCAGAATCCCGTTTTTCCTTTAAATAAATGGCTCTTTTCCTCAAGGTACTGAAGTCTTTACTGCCCAGTTTTCTGTATATTCACATCAGAATATGCAAATGTGACAACCTTGCGCTCCTTCCTCTGTGAGACCCGTACCCAGATTGCTGATATTGGTTTGCAGACCCAAGCCAGTATATGGGAACACAGGCTTTCATAAAACTCCCTAAATGTGGGTGAAAACAGGACAAATGACAGCACCACGAGTTTCAAGCAGCTCTCTGAGTGTTTTTTTAATAGGCTATCTAATCTCTATTTGCAGAACAGGAAGTAAATTTATTAAATTTATTAAATTAATTAAATAACTAAACATTTATTAAACAACTAAACAAACTCTCTCATTTTGTCTGCTCTGAGGGAAACACTTTCCTTTATACAACGGATAAGCCTATTAGAAAAGAATTCCCACACAACCCGAGTAATTCTATCCAACTCGAGAACAATTCATGAGGATTTTAGAGTGTATGTTTCTTTTCTGGACTGCTTTAAAATTAACCAGGAGAATAATCCTCCTTAATGTTTACTTATGGCCCAGCTGCTGCTATCAAGCAGTTTTCTGCTTTTAACCAGTTAAAACCTCATGTCCACTGTAAAAAGGTAGATAATAATGTGCCTGGTTTAAATTGGGAGAGCAGTTTAACTTGGCAGTGATGTCTCAATCTGCATTAGTCTGTTAAACAAGAAAAAACAAAAAAACCTCATGATGATAAAGCAGAGACAATAAGAATTGTAAGATTTTTCCTGCTGCTGCACTATTTTTCCAAGCTAATTTTACAGCAGGAGGTAATGAAGGGCAATGTAATTCCAGAAGAGAGGCTCAGCTTCTATCTATAATATTACAAATTTGAAAATCAGCTGCTGTAAGTGATTAAAAACTTGTGTGCCCAAAATGCATTCATTTTTCTGCAACTTCATCCATTTAACAAAAACCAAACATTATTTTGACTCAGGCTCTCGGGTTACTAATGCTTTCTGCAGCCAAAGGAGCACTCAGGCTTTTCCTTCTGCCTTAGCACTAAAAACTGGCATCAGCAGCTCAGAGCAATTTGTAAGAAAACAACTTTACAGAGCCTCAAGCTGCTTCTGCTCTCACGTCACCAACGAGAGAACCAAGGGAAAAACTTGTGTACCAAAGGGTCATGGCTGGTGACATTTTCCAGCAGGTGAGAATCTTTGTCCTCTCCCATTCCACCTTCCCAACAGCAGTGGGGTCTCCTTGATTTTGGAATTTGGTGAGAAGAAGAGTTGGTATTTATCCATCCTTGTACAACAACTTAATTTTTTAAGACATCTTGGAACATTTCCATGCTTTGCCTGCAGGTGCACAAACAGCTTTAACCTCTGCAGGCCAGGATCCAGAGCATTTTTCCCCTTTCCACTGCCTTTGTAGCAAAGTTTAAACACTATGCAGAAAAAACTTTGGGATTCAGTAAAAATCAGCACGATGTTTTGTTCCAAACACAATTCCAAACACATAATTCTGAACTTCCTTTAAAGGGAGTTGGAAATAAAATAGTCATTTGTTGGAAAAAACTCAGGCTAAAGCAGATAAAAGTGCTAAAGCAAGGGAATTCTAGTTCTTGAAAATCAAAGCAATCCTATCTAACCGTTTATGTCTTAAAAAGAAAAACGTGTCAGCATTTGCTAAATGGGGTATTTCTTCAACAGTGAGCAAAACTTAATTAAAGAGAGTAATTACACACAATCCTTCATGTTGATAGTATATGATCCTGCTTTAAATCGCTACAGGGTTTAGAAGTTCTAACATCTTTACTTTTTCTAATAATATTAGCTTATTTTTGCAAAAACTAAAGACAATCGATACTCCTTCAACCCAAGTAAAATACAGGATTCTCTCTCTGAAATCACAGATCACATATCTCAGTGTGTTGACTTCCAGGTGAAAAGAATTCTAGAATGGTTTGGGTTGGAAGGGACCTTAAAGATCATCCTCTGCCATGGCAGGGACACCTTCCACTGTCCCAGGCTGCTCCAAGCCCTGTCCAACCTGGCCTTGGACACTTCCAGGGATCCAGGGGCAGCCACAGCTTCTCTGGGCACCTTGTGCCAGGGCCTCACCCCCCTCACAGGGAAGACAAGCAGAGAAAATAGAACATGAAAATTTATTTCCTTCATTCCTGGACAACTGTGGCTCTCTGAGCACATAAAAAAAAAAAAAAAAAAAAAAAAAAAAAAAAAAAAAAAAAAAAAAAATCAAGAAAGAACCAAGATCATATCATGCTGCTATTGCATTTTCCCCCAAATGCATGTATTAAATCCTGTGTCAACTTAATTTTCTCTATTATCCATGGACTGTTTTTTATCAAACTCACTTTTTTTTTTTTTCCCCCCAGAAAAGTCTGTTGGTTTTTGTAACAGAGTTTATCAGATGTTTACAAAAGAACCCTGACATTTCCACATTTCAGCTTAAGGAACGACATGAAGAATAT